>NW_020173068.1:5830976-5868642 GCF_003031525.2 Neophocaena asiaeorientalis asiaeorientalis
AAAAAAAAACCCCCAAATTTTGGAGAAGGGGAAAAAAAAAAAAAAAAAAAAAAAAAAAAGAGCAAGGGAGCAATGGTTCAATTAAAACTGGTATTATTAAATATTAATTAAAAATTGAAAATAATGAATTAAGAATTGATTCATGAGCATTGTTCCTCCCCCTGAATTATCAGCTCAAACCTGTACTCTCTGATCCCTCACAGAAGCTGAGGCTACTAGCTGCCCCTTTATTCTGTGTCAGGCTCCGAGTGGTGGGGGTGTCACTGAAGAAAGGAGGGGACAAGGATGTACTGAACCCCCTCTGCCCGGCATGCCCTGTGACCGATCTTGCATCACTGAATCATCACGGCAACCCTAGGGAATGACTACTCTCACGTACAGATGAGGCATGAGAGGCTCCGAAAGGTCAAATTAGCAGCTCAGTTCGCACAGCATTCAAGTGGAAGGTTTGAACCCAGGTCTGTCTTATTCCAAAAGCCATACCCTCTCCTCTGTACCCAGGAACAAGGTGATGGACAGGCACAGAATCACTTGGGAGCTTTCAAAGCACAAAGGTACCCAGATCCCACCCTCAGAGATTCTCAAGTAATTGATCTGGGCTTTTTTTTTTTTTTTTTAAATGGTGATTCTATGTTCTGCCAGACTTGAGGACACTGCTTTAACTGGAGGCCAGCTCATTCCCCCTGGATCAGTCATCATGGGTGACCCTCCAACTGTGCCCTGTGTTACTAAAGTGCTATCCTTCTGGACAATGACTTTGTGAGAAGCAAATGTTTGTTAAATGCTGGGATGCATTTTTGAAAGGTAGCTTGCAAAGCCAGTGTCAAATTTTGGTTCCAAATCTCTCACTGTCTTTTGTTAGGGAATGTGAGATGTATTCTTCAAGAAAAAAATTACCCTATGAAATAAATAAACCACCAGTAATAATTTAATAAATTTTAAAGTCAGCGTTTCCCAGACTCAGGCATTTGGGAGCTGCCTTCATATTTGCTATATGTGTGTATCGCCACTGCAAATTTACTTGCTGTTTTACTTTAAATCAACTCCCATTTTATAAAACTGAAAACGTTTATTATAAACAATAACTGTATATCATCACTAAAAATGAAAACCAAAAATACTTGTGATAAACACATAACTATTAAAAATAAAACATGATTACTTTTTATCCTTCCTAAAATGATCTCATATACCACCATTGATATATGTCCTATATTTTGGGAAACAGTTTTAAATATTAAATTTAAAAGATAGGGAATTCTCTGGCAGTCCAGTGGTTAGGACTCTGTGTTTCCACTTCAGGGGGCCTGGGTTCAATCCCTGGTTGGGGAACTAAGATCCCGCAAGCAGCACAGCACAGCCAAAAATCAATCAATCAATCAAAGATTAAAACTTTTGCATGAACTCTTAATGAGTCTCTCAACTGGATTATTGTATCTGTCACTTGGGTTATTGCAATATCCTCCTAGCCTTCCTGTTTCTACCCTCACCATCCCCTACCCATCCCCCACATCTATTTTCCTCCCAGCAGCCAGAGTGATCCTTTAAAAATGTGTATCAGATCTTGTCATCTGTCCACCCAAACCCCTCCAGTGGCTCTCAACTCATTCAGAGTAAAAGCAATAGAACTTTCTATGGCCTATATCTTTGCAACTTAAAGTGTGGTCCATGGACCAGCAGCATCAGTATCACCTAGGAGCTGTTTAGAAATGCAGACTCTCAGATCCCATCCTAGATCTGCTGAATTTGCATTTTAACAAGATCCTCAGGTGATTCATATACACTTTGAAGTTTGAGAAGGACTGACCTAAGTGATCCTACAAGATTTCCCTTCCTCTAGAACTGGATGGAGCCCTTAGAAATCGTTGAGTTTACTAGTCTTTAAACTTATTTGAAATGAAATCTGACAAAAAGTCCTGTATTGAAACAGATAAAAGGGAACAACATCTGAGGTCTCTATGCAGATGTCCTGGGGGTCCCCCCTCCTTGTGTTAGTCTTGTGTGTGTGTGTTTTTTTCTTTTAATAAATTTATTTATTTATTTGTTTTGGGCTGCGTTGGGTCTTCGTTGCTGCACGCAGGCTTTCTCTTGTTGCGCTGAGCGGGGGCTACTCTTTGTTGTGGTGTGCGGGCTTCTTATTGCGGTGGCTTCTCTTGTCGCGGAACACAGGCCTTAGGTGCGCGGGCTTCAGTAGTTGTGGCACTCAGGCTCAGTAGTTGTGGCTCTCGGGGTCTAGAGCTCAGGCTCAGTAGTTACGGCACACGGGCTTAGTTGCTCCGCGGCATGTGGGATCTTCCCGGACCAGGGCTCGAACCCGTGTCACCTGCATTGGCAGGCGGATTCTTAACCCCTGCGCCACCAGGGAAGTCCTCTTGTGTGTTTTTCCAACACCACCAAGCAATTCTCCAATTCTCAGTGGACGCTGACTGATGTCCTACAAATTTAGCTCAATTCTGACACTGTCTTCCTGGAGAGAGGGAAAGATGGCACAGGTTAAGGGCTCAGTCTCCCAAGACTGTCGTCCTACCCCCAATTCAGATGCCGATCAAAAGTCCAGGTTGTCACCTGGTAGTTTTGACCGACCAGCTATAAATCAAGGTTCCCATGACCCCTCCTCAGGTTCGATTAATTTGCTGGAGTAGCTCACAAAACTCAGGCAACCAGTTCACTTACTAGATTACTGGTTTATTACAAAGGATATTAATGGATACAAGTGAGCATCCAAATGGAAGAGATACATAGGGCAAGGTTTGTGGGGAAGGGGCTTGGAGCTTCCGTGCTCTCTCTGAGCGAGCACATTACGTGTTCCCTCGCAGCACCTCCACGTGTTCACCAACCCAGAACCTTATTGAGCCCTGTCCTTTTGGGTTTTTATGGAGGCTTCAGTACACGGGTGCAATTAAACCCAAAGCTCCAACTTGTCTCCCTTCCCTGGAGGTCATGAGATGTGGGACTGAAAGTATCAATCCTCTATTTCAGGTTGGTTCCCCTGGCTACAAGCCGTCATCCTTAAGGGCTTTCCAAGAGTCACCTCATTCATTAACATAAACTCAGGTGTAGTTGAAAGGGGCTTGTTATGAATATCAGAAGATGCTCCTTTTGGGAGTTCCCTGGTGGCCTAGTGGTTATGATTCCCGGCTTTTACTACCGAGGCCGAGTTCAATCCCTGGCTTGGGGAACAGAGATCCCTCAAGCCGCGTGGCAGGGCCAAAAAAAAAAAAAAGGTGCTCCTTTCACTTTATAGCTCTTGTCACTTAGGAAATTCCAAAGGTTTAGGAGCTCTGTGACAGAAAGAGGGATGAAGACCAAATATATATTTCTTACTATAAAGCACAATATCACAGTTAGTGACAGAAAAAGTGAACCCAGAGAGGGGATGTCCCTTCCCCATAAAACCCAACACTCAAAAATAACTGACATAAATATGCTAGGGCTGGGCTTCCCTGGTGGCACAGTGGTTAAGAATCTGCCTGCCAATGCAGGGGACATGGGTTTGAGCCCTGGTCCGGGAAGATCCCACATGCAGTGGAGCAACTAAGCCTGTGTGCCACAACTACTGAGCCTGCGCTCTAGAGCCTGTGAGCCACAGCTACTTAGCCCACATGCCACAACTACTGAAGCCAACGTGCCTAGAGCCCGTGCTCCGCCACAAGAGAAGCCACCGCAGTGAGAAGCCCATGCACCACAACGAAGAGTAGCCCTTGCTCGCGGCAACTAGAGAAAGCCCAGACACAGCAACAAAGACCCAACCCAGCCAAAAATAAATAAATAAATTTATAAAAAGAAGAATGCTAGGGTTGCTTTTCTCTTTGGGACAACTTGAAGGCCTAAAGAGAAAACATGGATGGCCACGGCCTAACTGAATGTTCTGTGGAGGGAGAACTCTCCTGGTCTCTGCAAAATCCCTTCCTGAACAAGGAGCCAGGGAAGCCCAAGTTCTCTGTCTGATCAGCTTCACAGGAAACCAGAGGGGCCAGTGTCAAGGCTTTCAGGTGCTGGGAGAAAGCTTGTTATTTTATAAGCAGTCTGTGCTTACTGCTCTCTACAGACAGATGTTAGAGCTCTTCCTTGAGAGAGAGTTGCTCTTCTGCTCGGGAGAGTATTTCAAGAGACCTATTGATTATGCAGATGATACCTGCTGAGGGTCCAGCCTTGCTGTTCTGCTCTTAGTGATTAAGCACCAGGGATTTGCACTTTTATCTAAGTATTGTCTTTTGTATTTGTCTCATATCTTTGCCTTATTATCAACCCTTATCTAGCACTTTGTTTTAACGGATTTTTGTACATCACATACAGAGGGGAGATAGAGAAGAGAGAATTTGGCAACAGGTCAGGGTGAAAGGAGTCAGGTACCCAAGAAGATGTGCCCAGGAGGGAAACATTGGCCACAGCCATGTCTAATGCTCGATTTAAACACATTGTTCATTCTGTGATGACACCTCCTTTTCTTTGTTCTGTTAAAAACAACAGGCCCCAAATGGAGTCGCTTATGCTAAGCCCCAGGTCTCCAAACCAAGAATTAACTTAATTACAGTTTTGACTCTCCCAGGAATGGAATCTTAACTCAGTCAATCAGGAATCACCTGATCAGCACTAGTTAAGTAACCTGCCTGACAGACGCCTGCCATCCCCTAAAGGAAAGTGACCTTGACATAACCAACCCACTTTTTGCCTAGTATAAGTTTCTTGTTCCTGTTCCCTTCTGCCTATAAAATTCTTTCATTTCATACAGCTCCTTGGAGCCCCTTTCTGTCTGATAGATGGGATGCTGCCAGATCCATGAATCATTGAATAAAGCCAATAAGATCTTTAAAATTTACTCAGTTGAATTTTGTTTTTTTAAAAAATAAATTTATTTATTTATTTGTTTTTTAAATTTTTGGCTGTGTTGGGTCTTGTTGCTGTGCGTGGGCTTTCTCTAGTTGCGGCAAGCGGAGGCTACTCTTCGTTGTGGTGCGCGGATTTCTCATTGCAGTGGCTTTTCTTGTTGCAGAGCACAGACTGTAGGTGCGTGAGCTTCAGTAGTTGTGGCACGTGGGCTCAGTAGCTGTGGCTCGCGGGCTGTAGAGCACAGGCTTAGTAGTTTTGGCACACGGGCTTAGTGGCTCCATAGCATGTGGGATCTTCCGGGACCAGAGATTGAACCCATGTCCCCTGCATTGGCAGGCATATTCTTAACCACTGCACCACCAGGGAAGCCCCAAATTTTGTTTTTTAACAGTTCCCAAATCTTCAGTATCAGTTGTTACCCCAGCAATGAGTTGAACTGTGCCTCCCTTAAAAAGACATGTTCACATCCTAATCCACAGAACCTGTGAAGGTGACCTAATGGGAAAAAGGTGTTTGCAGTTGTAACTAAGGATTTTGAGATGAGATTATCCTGGATCATTGGAGTGAGCACTAAATTCAGTGATCAGTATCTTTATAAGAAACAGAAGAGGAGATAACAGAAGAGAAGGCAAGAAGATGGAGATGGAGATGGAGGCAGAGGCTGGAGTGATGTGACCACAAGCCAGGAATTCCTGGAGCTGCCAGAAGCTGGAAGAGCCTAAAGCCTCTGGAAAGAGTAAGGTCCTGATAACACCTTGATTTTGCACTTCTGGCCTCTAGAACTGTGAGAGAGTAAATTTCTGTTGTTTTAAGGCACCAAGTTGGTGGTGATTTTCTAAGGCAACCCTAGGGAAGAAATACAATCTCCAATGGCTTTCCATTGGTGGAGCTTTGGGCATGAAGGAGCTTTGGGAATACACAGGACACTAATGAGAAAGATGTTTCACTGAAGTTTTCATGGGAGACAGAGAAGGGGGTTTGCCTCTCACGTCACAGAGTAGGCACTCATTAGAATTCCTGGTCTGTACCCTTCCACACTGCATCTTTCCTTCTCTTCTCCTTCAATATTTCTCTGAAATTCCCTTATTTTTCGAGCTATTCAGCCCTCTTCTCAGCTGAACATAAGTGCCATAGTTATCTGCCTAGCTATTATCTCTGCCTCCTCACGTGAGCACTCAGGAGTCTCATTTTCTGAGTCATTTTCTCCTTCTTACAACCAATGGTGTCTTTCCTAAGGCATGAGGTATGAAAGGAACCCAAGAGGAAGGAGGCTAGAAAGAGAATTGTCTTCACTGACAATCCCCAGTCTTGGGATGGGCTCCTCCTGATGTACCCCTTTGGGCTTCTCACTGTCTCCACACTCTCCACTCCCCACCCAGTAGCTCTATCTAGAAACTAATGAGATATAAACAAAAGCCTGGAATACACAGAGTAAACCTCGGTGTTTCCTGTTATTTAATATTTATGGAACGGAATAAAATAGTGGATGCAGTGAGGTGTAAACAGGCCCTTGGGTGCATGGGGCTGCTCTCCATTTCAGACAATCTGGAAAGGAGTGAAGCAATGCCATGCAACCAGGGGGTAGTTGCTCTGGCAGCACCTCAACATGCAATGCACTGTGGCCTAACAGCTTTCAAATTTGTCTCCACCCTGTGTCTGGCTCTTAGCAGGGGCTCAGTGAATGTGTCAAGCTGAACTGTGAATCTGGTTTCCACACACAGCTAGCTCCCACTCAGTACTGCCCTGAGACCCAGGCAGGTGTGGGCTCCTGCTTCAGCCTCACACCTGAGGGGCTTTGCACTTTGGAGTGCCTTTCTCAAAGGAAGCCCCCTTTTGGTGTCTGAGACCAGATGGGGCTAGCAGTAGTATTCAGGTCTGGTGCCCTAAGCCCAGACCTGGTTCTATGTTAAGTCCTAGTTGCCAGAAACATACCTGAAATTTCTCTAAGAATACCTCTGGGGGCTAGGACTGGCTAGGGTGGGCAGTGCCATCTGCATGGGTCTCCCTGAGCCTGAACTGGGGTCTGCGTGGGTTTCTGTCCTACTTCGCCCCTTCAAAGTGGTCTGCAACCCTCTACCCAACTTGTGGGGTTGACCAGATGACCTGAGGAGCTCCAGGATCGTGCCTGTGGGGTGGTCCTGGGGCCTCACAGGAGGACCTGCTTCAGGAGGGTGGCACAGGAGCAGAAAACTCTCTCTGGCTGGTGTGGTATTCCTTTTGCGGTAGCACATGAGATTGAGTTTCTAGAATGATGCGGACACAGAGTTTGAGTGACTCACAAGAGATGCAGGAGGGGTTTGGAGCTCTGGGCTATTAATGGCCTACCACTGACCCTCGGGCCTGACCCATATACATGGGCCTGGGCAGTGGCTCTCACACATCTGTGTTCAGACTATAGTACCACCTCTGGTCTGCAGCACCCATGGTTGCAGGGTGGCAACAGGTGTCCTTACCCTGTGCACTTTCTGCTCTTTGACTCCAACCTTTCCGCAGGCCTTGAGTCAGGTGTCAGACAGTCCTCCGGGTGTGGCTGTGCCTACTCATTGTTCTGCAGTGTCCACGGGCCTATCAGTGTCCTTTCTTGCCTCTGAGTGATAAAGCAAGTCCTGCTCTTCTGGGGTGGCCTCAGGCTTTGCTGGATGAGGACAAACAGTCTCTGCATGTATGGAACTTGTTCTTGCTCCACCCATGGGCTCCTCATCTATGCTCCCCAGTGGTAGTGGGGTGTAGTAGGCAGGAGTGAAGTCAACACTGAAACAGATCCCATTTTAGGAATGCAGTGAATTGGGACCCAAAGTGTTCAAGGGAAGACATGGTTACAAGACATGTTGTTCTATACTAACAACTAAAAATTCCAAGTTGTAAATTTAACATGACCAGAAAATGAATGATCATTCACAGATTCTCCATACTCTGGGTAAGACTTCTATCAGTGGTCATCATCAAGGAAGCACGAACTTTGAGAGTCAATGGAAGCCAGTATTCAATGGCAGCGCAAGGGATGATGCAGCCCCATGAGTAATGGTGTAACCATCATTAAATAAAAGGTATTGGGGGCTTCCCTGGTGGCGCAGTGGTTGAGAGTCCGTCTGCCGATGCAGAGGACACGGGTTCGTGCCCCGGCCCGGGAAGATCCCACATGCCGCGGAGTGGCTGGGCCCATGAGCCATGGCCGCTGAGCCTGCATGTCCGGAGCCTGTGCTCTGCAACGGGAGAGGCCACAACAGTGAGAGGCCCGCGTACCGCAAAAAAAAAAAAAGGTGTTAGGAAGATCTGTATTGTTTCAATATAAACAGAGACTGAAGAACATGGTATTGTAAACAATAATAGTGTTACTGCCTTTTTCTCAGAGTGCCTTTTCTCTGGGCATTAGCCCAGAACAGCACATTTGACAGTAAAGTACAGAAAGCGATGGGTACCACAAAGAATCTTCATGTGCACATACGTATCTCTTCTGTACCCATAAATAAATCTCAGTGAATCACTATACCTCACACAGGCCCAGGAATTTTATAATTCTAATCAAGTTATTCACATAAGCAGGGGGCTCCCCAAAACATATTTGTCTAGGGTCCCATGTACCCTAGGGACAGTGCTGTTCCTACTTTCAGATACAGTGTCTTCCTTGAGCTCACCAATGGACCCCACCCGCATCCATTCATCCTTCTTCTAGTATTCACACCCCAATTTTCCTTGGAGAAAACACTCTGCCCCATAATCAGTCCGTAGGGAATCTGATAAAACTGAAATCACTCTCCACTCCGGGGGTGAGATTCCTCACTCATCACATCTCATTCTTCTGGCCCCAACAATTGTTCCTGGGTGGGCATGTGGCCCAGTCAAAGCCGATGAGATACAGTGAGATTTTTACTTAGGATTCTGGAAAAGAGACTCTCTCTTTTCTGCAGTACATGCAACGTAAAAACGTATAAGAGCTGCATCTGCTGCTGCCATCTTGTTAGCACGTGAGGCCTGGAACTCAAGCCAGCAACTGAAGAGGCACAAGGAAGGGGCGGAGGGAACTAGGAGCTGGTGAGTTCACCTGATCTTCTGATCAAGCTGCACCTGAAGCCAGACACCCTTGGATTATGAACCAATAACATCCCCTTTTGCATAAGTAGTTTTAGTTGGATTTCCTATTATTTGCAGCCAGATTAAAACCAACTAGATTATTGCAACCAGATTATAGCATCTGAGGGCAGTTGCCTTTATTGCCCTTAAGCCAATGCCTTTTCAATTCCATTTTTTTTTTTGGCTACCTAACAAAGAACGGCTCATGCGATATCCACCAACCTCTGCCCAGTTCCTATTCTTGCCTCTCTCTGCCCTACAACTGAGGCCTCTTGACATCTGCTGCAGGCTCAGCCCTTCTCCTACCAAGGAAAACCCTGTTCTGAGTTGGAGATTCAGATTCGCTACTCACCAAGCTCTAGGGTCTCAGTACAAGTTATGTGCTTGGGATTTTTAAACTGGAATAATCAGAATGACCCACTTTGCCAGCTTGCGGGCATAAATATGGCCATTTTTTCTTGATTTTTCACTCATTTGGGTCCTCACATGCCCGCATTTGTAAAAAAGCCCCAAATCTTCCTTTTCAGGCCTCCACTGATCCCTGGATTTTCAAAGCCTAGGGGACGATTTGGGCTTAGGGCATCAGCAAAGTTCTGTAGGGAGCTAGGAGGAAGTGTGATCAGTTCACTGTAGCCATTGCCCCTCACTGCCACACGGTGTGGCTGTTGAAGACAGGTTCTGTGTAGTCCCCTGGATGCTTCTCCGTAGCTGATGAATACTAGTGAATGATGGGATCTATGTCCCCTTCCCTTGTGTCTGGGCTCTGTGAGTGCTTGATTAATGAATATGGTAGAAATGATGTTGTACCAGTTTCCAGGCACAGGCCTTATGAAACTGGCAGCCTCCACTTTCTGTCTCTTGGAAATCTCTTTCTTGAAACACTGCCACCATGCTGTGAGGAAGCCCAAGCAGCTTTGAGAAGAGTCCTACATGGAGAAGAACTGGCAGCCAGCACCAACATGCCAATCACATGGGTGAGCCATCTTGGAAAGGGACCCACCAGCCTCAGGGAGCCTCAGCTGACATTGCATAAGCAAAGATGTGCTCTCCCTCCTGAACCTTGCCCAGACTGTATGCTCATGAGAACAATAAATGGTTTCTGTCTTAAGCCACTAAGTTTGGAGTGTTATGTTATTTAGCAGTTGTAACTGGGACACTTATGAAACTTCAGCCTCAATTCTTCTCCTATGCTTCAGTCCCTATAATCAAGTTTGACTCAGTGACCCTGCTTCACATGCCAAGTCCCCTTATAGATTGGCATTGTTTTTTTATTTTATTTTACTTTTTACTTTAATTGAAACATAGTTGATTTATAATGTTGTGTTAGTTTCAGGTGTACAGTAAAGTGATTCATATGTATATATATTTATGTATACTCTTTTTCATATACTTTTCCCTTGTAGGTTATTACAAAATATTGAGTATAGTTCCCTGTGCTATACAGTAGTAACTACTATATATGTTACTACTATAGTAGTATGTATATGTTAATCCCAAACTCCTAACTTATCCCTCCCCCACTTTCGTTTTTGGTAACCATAAGTTTGTTTTCTATGTCTGTGGGTCTATTTCTGTTTTGCACATAAGTTCATTTGTATCTTTTCTTTTAGATTCCACATATAAGTGATAGCATATGATACTTGTCTTTCTCTGTCTGGCTTACTTCAGTTAGTATGATAATCTCTAGGTCCACCCATGTTGCTGCAAATGGCGTTATTTCATTCTTTCTTTATGGCTGAGTAGTATTGCATTATATATATGTATATATATGTGTGTGTGTGTGTATATCTATATCTATCTATCTATCTGTCTATCTACATCTTCCATGTCTTGGTTATTGTAAATAGTGCTCCAATGAACATAGGGGTGCATTTATCTTTTCAAATTATGGTTTTCTCCGAATATATGCCCAGCAGTGGGATTGTTGGGTCGTATGGTAGTTCTATTTTTAGTTTTTTAAGGAACCTCCATACTGTTCTCCATAATGGCTGTATCAATTTACATTCCCACCAACAGTGCAAGAGGGTTCCCTTTTCTCCACACCCTGTCCAGCATTTATTGTTTGTAGATTTTTTGATGATGGCCATTCTGTCCGGTGTGAGGTGATACCTCATTGTAGTTTTGATTTGCATATCTCTAATAATTAGTGATGTTGAGCATTTTTTCATGTGCCTGTCGGCCATCTGTATTGGACCTGCATTCTGGAGAGGCAGCTTCATCCTATCCCAGCCATGGCATGGGGTGGGGGACTTATTCTGCTCCTTACGTCTCCCGTCCTGTAGGAGGGTTGCTTAGCCTGTGGCCCACCTGGCCTCTCTGGCAGCACATGCTGAGACCTTGGATGTTTCATGACAGACTGTGGCTTTTGAACTTGGGAATGAAATGTGGGTGTTATTTCAAGCCAGTTTCCAGCCCTTTCATTCCCGTGGCTGTATTTGTCAACACCTGAGCAGAGAACTTAGAACTTAGCAGAGGTTGTTTGTTGGTTGGGGAAGCTGTGTGCCATGTCCAATTCACTGCTTCCCTGTCATGCCCTGTCACTCTTCCTGGATGCAGACTCCTGACTTGGAGGAACCATGTCTAAAGCCTCTGTTAAGTGCTTCTGAAACATGTTTAGATGCCGTTTAGCCGCTTGGATGAGCCAGTGACTGCCTCACTAATCTGACGAACTGCTGCAAACAACCTGCTTGCTTCCCTCCTCCTGGCACTGGGCACCAGCAGCCTCCTCACCTTGAAGATACTTTGAATTTTAGGAGGCTAAGGGAGCCTGGCTTTGGAGCTAGACAGATGTTAATTCAAATTCCAGCTTCATGATGTGAATGTCTTACATTCCTGTGAACTTGGGCAGGGAATGTCACCTCCTTCATCCTAGGTTTTCATATCTGTTCATGGGTATAATGCCAGCCTCACAAAGTGGCTATGAGGAGTCAGTAAGCTAAGGCACACAACCCATATTTTAGCTGTGTATTAACCAGCCTCTTGAGATGGACCCAAGATGGGTTCAAATCTCCCACTTGCCCTTCTATGCAGGTTAATGCTTGTTCAGGACTTAGAACAGTACCCGTTCGAAAGTGCTAAAGAAAGTCCCGTGAATTTTATGGGCCACCTTTGTGCACCTCTGACTCCAGGCTTCTGGTACATCTGCCTAGAAAGGTGGTGGGGTTCCGTGTTGAGTGTGGACTCTGGGCACAAATTTCCTGGGTCTGAATCTTGGCTCCAATTCTTACTCTACGTGTGATCTTGGGCTGGTTAACCTGTCTGGGCCTCAGTTTCCTCATCTGTAAAATGGAGATGATAAGAACACCTACCTTTCAAGGTTGTCGTGAAGATGGAGTAAATCACTGTATATAAAGCGCCCAGAACAGACGCCACGCTGTGTAAGTGATTATGATTCTGCACTGCTTATCAGATGTGAAGCCTCACCCCTTCCTTAATTCCCGTACATAAACTCCAACTCAGAACTTTTTGTGTGAGTGCTGCAGAGCTTACAAAAAACATTTGGGTGCGACGGGCAAAGGAGGAATCCATCGCTTGTTACAAAACAACTTCAAGTTGTCTTTAGACATGGCAGTTCCTAAGCTTCAGCCACGCCTCCCGTGACAACCCTTCACCATGTCACCCCGTATGGTCTCCATCCTCTCACCTTCTCTCTGGCTTCTTGTTTCTCTCCCTCCAACTACCTCCATTTCTTCTTCTCAGCCTTCTACCTGGGATTGCCTTCCTCACCCCTGTTCAAATTCTTCTCCCTCTTGTACACAAAATGACTCTTCTCTCCTTAGCCTTTACTTCTTGTACAAAAAACATCCAACACCCTCTAAAGTGCTCAGCAGAACACAAATGGGGACTTCCATTTAACTGGCCCCCTTCTTGGAAGACAGTTTGATGCATAAAAAGTAATGCTATGTCATGATGTAAGGATGTAAAGACTATGATAGATTCAGTATAAATTATACAGTTTCAATTATTAGATAAAATTTATATGTATTATTTTACATTTACCCTATTATCCTTCTTACTTCCTTTCTCAGTAGACTTGGGCTCTCACTGCACCAGGGAAAAAGAGCCACAGCTGAATGGGAAGAAAAACCAAGGAAGTTATTTCCTAAAGATCCAAGTCCTGGTGATTAAAAGGTAATTTATACAGAATTTTCAAGGGTAATTTTGGCAACAGGTAATTTTCTCCTTGTAGTGTTGAAGTTAGGACATAACCCCCACACGAGACAGAAATCTACAGCATAGTAAGTGTCGGTGGTCTTTCCTTAGAAGAAAGAGAATCAGGCCTTTAGTAGAGCAAAAGAATAAAAGTGAATATGTGAAATCTTTGCACAATTATTTGAAAGAGAGAACTCTGATTTGGCAATATGGCAAGTTGATGTGGACCCTTGTTCCAGCTACAAACACAGAGAAATTCTGGATAGAAATCTTAAAACATATCTTTTTTTAAAAAAAGAAATTAATTTATTTATTTGGCTGCACTGGATCTTCATTGCAGAGTGTGGGATCTTTTTTAGTCGCGGGATCTTTTAGTTGTGGGATCTTTTAGTTGCGGCATGCGGGATCTAGTTCCCTGACTAGGGATCAAACCCTGGCCCCCTACAGTGGGAGCGCAGAGTCTTAACCACTGGACCACCAGGGAAGTCCCAAAACATATCTCTTTAATATACACCTGCGTTTAGAAGGAGAAAAGGGAAATCCTTAAGTGCCTGAAAATAAGTGTGATCTTAAAGCAAGCACAGTGAACTCTCAGCTGATACTGCAACAGCCCCCAGGGGACATCCATGGACTTCAAGGACTAGGGACAGAGGTTTTAATATCCATGCACGTCAGGAGATGTGGCCTTGGGGCCCTGTGAAACAGTGATCTGGAGCTAAGAGCCTTTCCATTCAAAGCTGGAGCCCGGAAGGACTCTTCTCCCTGTGAAAAGGAGATCAGAAGTCCTCCAGCTCAGAACCAGAAATAGGCCTGGGGACAGAACAGGTGACTAGGATGGGAATACGGACACAACGGGGCAGGACACAACCCCATTTGTCAGTGTGTGAGCATGGATGGGGAAAATTGACGCTGAGTCTCAGAGTACAAGTTTGAATAATAATGAGAATAACAGTGGCCATTTACTGTGCACCTACTATGTTCTGCATACCTCATTTAATTCTCGCAACAACTTGATGAGTTAGGTGCTACTGATGTTGCTACCGGAAGGCTGAGTTTTTGGATTTGGACAATGTTGAGGTGAGAAGGTTGTTGCCTACTGCTCCAGCTTGGGGAGGGTTTTTGCAGGATAGTAGAGGCACATTCTGGAGATAATTTCTCAACCCAGTGGTTTTTAAACTGTGCCTGTTGGAAGTTCAGGGGCTGCCTTAGGCAGCAAGGGGAGGGTTTATTCTGGGAGGCTTTGTGTACCCATCCCCCTTTCAACCAGAGCAGTTCCCACTGATGTCTCTTTTACATATTGTGCTTCTTCCTCATGAGATTTGCTTCACCGAAAGGGTTCTGTGGCAAAAAACAATAAAAAGAAACTACAACAAAATAAAAGAAAAAAATTTAAAAGGGACAATCAGGTGAGGTACCTAATTGCTATTACACAGCTGTCCCTCACCCTCACAGAATCCCATGATGCTCATATGTTGTTAGCCCTTGTTTTGCTGCTGCTGGACCGTAAGCTTGCAGAGGCTTTGTTCTCTGTGGTTTCCCCAGTGTCTGGCCAGAGGAGATCCTTCATAAATGTGGAAAAAGAAATTATGCCAGGATTTCCACTCCCTTGGCTGACCCAGGAAACCTGCCTGGTAGAGACTTGGAAGTGGGGCTCTGTCCACAGGGTGTAGGCTGCTTTTTGCCCCTGGGAGCCCCTCCCATAGCAAAAGAAGAATAAAGGTCCATTTCTTGTTCATTATATTTACCTAAAAGGGAAGACATTCTCTGCCTCTGGAAAATCCTTAATTGCGGCTTTATAAAGAGCCTCCACATTGCAGAAAAGGGGGAGAAATTAATTGGTCTTCCAGGGAGCAGCTGAACTGAGGTCTGGTAATTGAATTTCACAATGGATGCCTCCCTCTGGGTGGCCTGTGTGTGATCTGGAATGGATATTTGAAGTTTTCCTCAAATAGGCGCTCTGGGCTCCTCAAGGTTTACATTTTTCAGTGGGTATTACTCATTTACACTTTCATCTCAGACAAGATGAAGGGAAATTTACATCATCTTACAAATTCTAAAATGATAGAAGGGAAAGACAAAGGGGTAGGGGAACCTGTCTTCATCTTGAGAGGCATTTGGCAAATCCTTTGCAAAGGCTGGAAGAGCCAGTTCAGAGAATAAATTATTACTCAAATGCAGGCTGCCTCAGAGTGAAGCTGCAACCCAGCTAGCAGGTACCAGAGCTTGGGGACTTTGTTCCGAAATGAAAGGTGATAGGTGAGATTGGGAGAGGCAAGGGACACACCAGGGCATGATGATAATTGATACCTTGAACTTGTAGATATATACTGAGATGCCCCACTGAAGAATTAACTAGCACAGTGACCTGATAAGGACTTAATTTGTGTGTTTTCTGTCTCAACAAAACAGTTACCAGCAAATCACCGTGTCCTTGGGAAGGATATACAAGGTAACGCACCAGCCCCAACCACTGCCCACCACCAGGGTGGGTATCAGACATTTTGGGTTTCTAAAGTCTAGGCCAGTGCTAGAAATGTAAAGTATATTTCTAGAAATATAAAGTATATTTCTAGAAATATATAGAATAAATAGAAATATAATATGAACCACAAATGCAAGCCACATGTTTTTTGCTACAATTTATATTTAAAATCTACATTTAAAATCTTTTATTTATTTTTATTTACTTTCTTATTGAAGTATAGTTGATTTACAATATTGTGTTAGTTTCAGGTGTACAGCATAGTGATTCAGTTTTTTTTGCAGATTATATTCCATTATAGGTTATTATAAGATATTGGTATACAGTAAATCCTTGTTGCTTATCTATTGTATGTATAGTAGTTTGTGTTGGTTAATCTCCTACCCCTAATTTTTCCCTCCTCCCCATCTTTTATTTTTCATTTATATGATTTCTTATTTTATACTAAGTCTTTTAATCAATGTGTGTTTTAGCTTAGAGTACATCTCAATTTACACTAGATGCATTTCAAGTGCTTAATAGCCCCTTGTGGCAAGTGGCTACAAATTGGACTGTGCAGATATAGTTCTTCCTATAGGCAGTGAAGGCAAGGAGTAGAATGAACACTTTGTGATTCAAGGGGTACAAAGGAAACTGAAGAGGATTCCAGGTTAAGAAAGTTGATTGAAATGTCCTAATAGTTTGCTCCTTTTCTAATACTTAAGAAGATGAGCAAAAAAATAATAAAATCAGGGGAAAAAAAGCCAAAACAACAACCTGGCAAACTGAATAAAACTGATGACTGTTGTGAGGTGAACTGTGACTCCCAAAATTCATGTGTCGAAGTTCTAACCCCTAGGACCTCAGAATGTGACCTCACTTGGAGACAGGGTCTTCACAGAGGTAATCAAGTTAAAATGAGGTTATTAGTGTGGGCCCTAATCCAGTAATGATTGATGTCCTTATATATAAGGGAAATTTGACAGAGACAAGCCTAGAAGGAAGACCAGATGAAGAGACAGAGGCAGAAGATAGCCAACTACAGGCCAGGAGAGAGACCTTCAACAAATGGTTCAGGGACAACTAAACATCCATGTGCAAAAGAATGAAGTTAGATCCTACTTCACACCAGGTACAAAAATTAACTCAAAACGTATGAAACATCCAAATATAAGAGCTAAAACTATAAAACTCTTAGAAAGAAAATAGGTGAAAATCTTCGTAACTTTGGTTTAAGCAGTAGTTTCTGATATATAACATCAAAAGCACAAAAAACAAAAGGAAAAATAGATAACTTGGACTTAGACAAAATTTTAAAACTTTTGTGCCATAATAGTATGGGAAAAGACAACCTACAGAATGGAAGAAAATATTTGTAAATCATGTATCTGATGAGTCTAGTATCCAGAATACATAAAGAATTCTTACAACTCAACAATTTAAAAAGCCCAATTAAAAAATAGGCAGGGACTTCCCTGGTGGTCCAGTGGTTAAGAATCCGCCTTCCAATGCAAGAGACTCAGGTTCGATCCCTGGTTGGGGAACTAGGATCCCACATGCCGTGGGACAACTAAGCCCGCGTGCTGCAACTACTGAGCACGCAAGCCACAACCACAGAGCCCGCACTCCTCAGCTACTGAGCCCACGCAGCACAATGAAGAACCCACGTGCTGCAACTAAAAACCCGACACAGCCAAAAATAAAATAAATAAATATATTTTTTAAATGGGCAAAGTATTTGAATAAACATTTCTCCAAAGAAGAAATACAAATTGCTAGGAAGCACATGAAAAGATGCTCAACACCATTAGTTGTTAAGAAATGCAAAACAAAACCACAGTGAGATACTACTTCGCACCTAACAGAATGGCTATAAAAAGAAAGGAAAAAGATGGCTAATAAGTGTTGGGATGGATGGAGAGAAATTGGAACCCTCATCCATTGCTGATGGGAATGTAAAATGGTGCAGCCACTTTGAAATAATCTAGTAGTTCCTCAAAAGGTTAAGCCTAAAGCTCTCATATGACCTAGCAATTCCACTCATAGGTTTCAACCAAGATAATTAAAAACATGTTCATACTAAAACTTGTACACAAATGTTTATGGCAACATTATTCATCATAGCTCTAGAGTGGAAACAACCCAAATGTCCATCAACTGATGAATGGATAAACAAATTATTGTATATCCATACAATGGAATATTATTCAACCATAAAAAGCAATAACGTACTGAAACACGATACAACATGGATGAACCTTGAAAACATTATGATAAATGAAAGAAGCCAACCACAAAAGGCCACATAATGTATGATTCCATTTATATAAGATGTTCAGAATAGGCAAATCCATAGAGAAAATAGGTTCATGATTGCTAGGGGCTAGGGAGATGGGGAGGGAAGGTGTGGAGTGAAAAGTGACTGCTTCTACAAATAATAAATGCTGGAGAGGGTGTGGAGAAAAGGGAACCCTCTTATACTGTTGATAGAAATGTAAATTAGTGCAGCCACTATGGAAAACAGTATGGAGGTTTCTCAAAAAACTAAAAATAGGGCTTCCCTGGTGGCGCAGTGGTTGAGAGTCCACCTGCCGATGCAGGGGACGCGGGTTCGTGCCCCGGTCTGGGAAGATCCCACATGCCACAGAGCGGCTGGGCCTGTGAGCCATGGACGCTGAGCCTGCATGTCCAGAGCCTGTGCTCTGCAACAGGAGAGGCCACAACAGTGAGAGGCCCACATACCACAAAAAACAAAAACAAAAACAAAACAAACTAAAAATAGAGTTGCCATATGATGGAGCAATCACACTCTGGGGCATATACCCAGACAAAACTATAATTCAAAAAGGTACATGCACCCCTATGTTCATAGCAGCACCATCCACAATAGCCAAGACATGGAATCAACCTAAATGTCCATCAGCAGATGAATGGATAAAGACAATGTGGTATATATATACAATGGAATATTACTCAGCCATCAAAAAGAATGAAATAAGTCATTTGCAGCAAGATGGATGGACCTAGGGATTATCATATAAGTGAAGCAAGTCATAAAGAGAAAGACAAGTACCATATTATATCATTTATATGTGGAATCTAAAATATGACACAAATGAATATATCTATGAAACAGAAACAGACATAGAGAACAGATCTGTCGTTGCCAAGGAGGGAAGGGAAAGATTGGGAGTTTGGGATTAGAAGATGCAAACTATTATGTATAGGATGGATAAACAAGGTCCTACTGTATAGCACAGGGAACTATATTCAATATCCTGTGATAAACCATAATGGAAAAGAATATGAAAAAGGATAAATATATGTATAACTGAGTCACTTTGTTGTATAGCAGAAATTAACACAACACTGTAAATCAACTGTACTTCAATAAAATTAAAAAGGAAAAGGAAAGTGACTGCTAACGGGTACAGGATTTCTTCGGGGGTGATGAAAATGTTCTGAAATTAGTGGGGGTGCTTGCACAATTTGGTAACTATACTAAAGCCCACTAAATTGTATACTTTAAGGTGGTAAATTTTATGATATATGGCTTATAGTAAAAAAAATGTATAAATGCCTGAAAGAAATTCATGAGACTTATTGTTAGAACACAGTAAAACTGATAAAAATCTGTAAATTATAGAATAATTTTATTTAAAAATTATAAAAATAAATTGTAAAAAAATGTAAAAAAAATATATAAATAACCAAAACTGGGAGGTTAAAAGAAGTAAAAGTGCTCATCATTTTTCAAAGTGGGGAGATAGAAAAAACTGAAACATATAATTTAAAATAAAAACATAATGACCACAACTTTAATGTTTTTGTAATCTCTCCTTTGTAAATTTAGAGAGATATTTTAAGAAATGATCTCTTGAAATAAAGAAACTTTATTTGGCTTTCAACAATCCCTTTAGTTTCTCTCCAGTTCCTTTTTCTTCTAGTAAATTATAATAACATAAATGTAATACTTTTAAATTAAAAATGGAATCTATAACATAATCCCATTTTAATAAAATATTGCTATCTCACTCTTATCTCATCTTCCTAATTTTACAATGGCATAGAAAGATGTTTCAAATAATGTTCATCTCTTGTAATTTCTAGACCACAGAATTTGGTGTGGTTTTTATTTCTACTTTCACATTCACCTTTTTCTGCTTTATTGGAATTCTTCATAATAGGGTGGAATAATTTTCCCAAAACAATAGAGTTAATTTTCTAAATGACTGCAAGAAAATATGCCAAGATATGCATCCATCTCTACCCTGATCACAGACACGGGAAAATTAGCAAAGTGAGAAGAGTTTTTTTCACTGCTCATGTAATTTATAAAACCAGCTTACCACTGGTGTCAGTGCCTGTAACAATTTATACATGTAACCCAGATGTACCCTAGAGTCTCTCACTGTGGGTGATCTTGGTAAGATTGATTCAGATTCCTGGTCCACAGTCTGTAGATCCACAAAGTACTCTGCAAGAGTCTGGACACTCCAGGGGTCCACATGCTCAGTAACATCCACCTCTGGGGCCTGGTTCTGGCATGAATCTGTGACCCAGATGTGAAACTCAGTCACACACACAGACAAATAAACCACCCAAGTCACAAAAAGCATTCATGGGTAAAATCAAATTTTTTTCTATGTTGGTAAAAAATTTGAATACAGAAAAGAACAGAGAGTAATCTAACAAATACCCATGCCCTCCAACTCTCAGAATTTAATGATATCATTTTATAGTTTTTGCTTCTGATTTTGTAAATCTAGTAGGGTTAAAAGTGAAATCTCCTATGTACACTTCCCTCCTCAGAAGAATTCACCATCAGGAATTTGGTGTCTGACCTTCCAAATCTTGTTTTCATATTTTCACTGCATATATTGTATCCATAAATGCTTATAACATTGTTTTGTGTGATTTTAAGATATACAAAAATGGTATCATACTTTATTTTCTGCAACTTCCTTTTTCATGCAATAATGTGTTTTTAGATCTGTCTTTGATGATATATATATAGATATAGATATAAATATATGTGTAGTTCATTCATATTAGCTGTTATATAGTGTTTCATTGATTGAATATTTGCAAATTCATCTATCTAAAGCTCTACTTATAGACGATTAAGGTTTTTCCAAATTTCCTCTATTACAGACAATGCTGCAAAGGGCAAACATTCTTGTACATGTTTCCTGGTACACATGTACACGTATTTCTCTATAAAAATCTAGAGGTGGGATTGCTGGTCAAAGGGCATGCGCATTTTGTACTGTGCTAGATAAATAATACTACCAAATTGCTCTCCAAAGTAGATGTCCTGGTTTACACTTCCACTAGCAGAGTGGGAGGGTTCCTGTTTCTAAAGTTGGATAGCATGCAAATAAACAAAGAAATGGTTACATCAGTGAAATGCAAAGAAGTTCAAAATAACTATTAAGCTCATCTGTGCTTAAATGTCCTTCTGCTACCCCATCTCCATGCATACAGACCCATGGCCAGTAGGGTATTCCACCTGCTGCTTCTACCCATATTGTTCCCAGTCACATACCATCACGCTGACAACTTTCTCCTCCTTATCTACTTTTTATGCCTCCACCCCCAGTCTCATCTTTCTACCTCCTTCACTGGGGCAAAAAAAATAAATTCCTTCCATTTTCTCATGGAAAGTTGCTTAATCATCCCTTGTGTTGCTTGTGGCCTGATACTCTTGCCCCAGTTTTACTTTCTATATTATCAAGATGGTTTCTCAAGTACAGTTCTCTCTTGTATCAGTTAAGAATTGCTACGTAACTAACCCATCCAAAGTTTAACTGGCTTAAAACAACACTATTCATTAGCTCATGATTCTCTGGGTCAGCAATTTGGGCTGGGCTCAGCTAGGTAGTATTTCTAGTCTTGGCTAAGTTCATTCATACATTGTGGTCAGCTTGGTGCCTCTGCTTCTGGGGGATGGTTGGCTGTTGGCTGGGGAATAGCTATGACTTGGCTGCATGTCTTTTATGCTCCAGCAGGCTAGCTTGGGCTTGTTCTTATGGTAGTGGCAGGCTCCAAGGGTGAGAGCAGAAGCATGCAAGACTTCTGGAGGCTCAGGTTCAGAACTGGTACAGTATCACTTCTGCCTCATTCTATTGACCAAAACAAGTTACAAGGCCAGCCTAGATTCAAGGAGTGGAGAAATAGACCCTATCTCTTGATTGGAGAAGCTGCAAAGTCACATTCCAATGGGCGTGGACACAAGGGGTGTGTGTGTGTGTGTGTGTGTGTGTGTGTGTGTGTGTGTGTGTGTGCGCGCGTGAGCGGAGGATTTCAGGTTGAGTTCTCTGGGAAGTAAACTCTGAGATGGAGATTAGCATGCAGGGAGTTATTTGGGGAGTGCTCTTGGGATCAACACCTATGGAAGAGAGAGGAAGGAATAGGATGGAGCAGAGGGAGAAGTCAAACTATGATGTCAGAACAAAAGCCTCAGCTGATTCCGTGGGGGACTCTGAAGCTAGGATAACTCTACAAAGTTGTCCTGAATGGGGGCAAGAGGACCAGGTATCCATGCTCCCAAGTGGATCAATCATTGTATACAGGCTGCCTCAAAAAGGCAGCTGCCAAGGAAATTCTCAAAGAAGGCTTACAGCTAAGGGTCTCCTGCCAACAGTACTCCCAGCAGCTGGTGGAACAAGTTCTTCATTCTTCAAGGGCAGGTGGCATGTCTGTGTGGAATATCAGAGTCCACAATACTGCCACATCTCCCTAAGAATTGTGGTGCTAATTTTTTTTGATAACACAATTGTCTCTTGTTATATATGTACACATTAAACATTTGTAATCATGTGTTAAATGTGTTGTCTTAACTGTGCACAGATTTTATTGATTATATGATCACAGTGCTAGATGTCACTCCTCTGAGCTCAGTCTTCATAGTGTCATTGCTCACTCAAAACTTTAAGGAATAAGGAGAAACTTTGCTTTTTCCACTAGAAAGTTAGGCAAGAACAATTTCAAACCATGCTGGCAATGGAGTCACCAAAATGTAATTAAGGCAGAGATGTGATGTTCTTTTCAGTAGCAGGAGAGCGAGGCTAAGATCTGGGTCACAGAGAGATGATCACTCAAAGGGGAACATGGGAAGCAAGGATGGGAATTTGCTGGAGAATCAAGTTGTGAGAGGAGGAAGAGAATGAGCGAGGCACTGAAGCATAAATAAACAGCTCCATCAGAGCGGCTCTTGAGATCTGAGCAGATATTTTATGCCTTAGCAGGGCAAGTTGTTCCGTATGGAAAAATTCCAGAGGAGCCACTAAGTCAGGATTTGGGCAGTTGGATGGATAATTGTTTCCACCTGCAGCAAAGGAGAATCCCTGTGACCACATAGGAAAGTCTTTGCTTTTTGGAAACAAAAGGCGTTGACTTTTATATGGAGGCTTGACATAGCGGCAAACTTACAGGACAGGCCAAAAAGGAGGAAATTACAGAGTGGTCAGCAGCAAGGCCTGAGAGACCCACAGAATGTCAGGGCCTCTCAATTTAAAGTGGAGAAAACAGTTCAAAGTGATTAAGTGATAGGACCAAGATCACACCATGGGTTTTTGGCTATACTCTTTACTCTCCGGATCTAGCCTTCACCCGCCGCCCCCCCCTCCCCAGGCATGCTGTGCCCCAGCAGCTCACCTCTATGGACCATGTCAGCTGGATCCTTTATTCTCTGGCTTCCTGTTGGGCTTGCCCAATGGGAGCCACCTGCAGAAGACTGGAGGATGGAAGGAAAGAGAAATGAAGTTATTTATTTCCCCAGCTCCCTCCTCACTGGGGACACAGACTGGAACCATTCTTGAAAACTCTCTCCTACAACTCCAGCTCTTTCCACATTCCCATAAGCACCTCCTCTCCTTGCCCCTTCAGGCCTGGAGTCATAATGCCCCCTCTAATGGTTGCAATCTCTGAGGTGTTTCCCCATCCTTTACCAGTTTCCCTTAACCCTTCTTGCACCGTTATAAATTCTTCTTTATTCTCCTTGATTCCATTTGAGTGTGCCACCTCTTTCCTAATGCTACCCTGAATGATGTATCACTTGGGCTAGCCAGTTGTCCCTTCTGGCTGCTCAGACTCAGAAACCCATGCTTATGTGTGGAGAATTTCCCACCAATATGAGTCTTAGTGGGAAGTAGAGCTCACTTCCTGACGTAGAATGTGGAAGTGCTAGTTACTTGCTTTCTCAGGCTCCCTTGCAACTAGGGTTTGGGCATGGAACTTAGGCTTAGGCATTTAGAGGTACACACTATACTTTGACTGAGGAGCCACAGAGACACAGAGACAATGGAGAAGCCCAATCTGGTGACAGTGGCCACAGAGGCAGCAATATTCTGTCTCTGGAGCAGCCCAGGCAGTAGGGCCAGTGGCAGTCCCTAGCGTCAGGTGTGAAGCTTTAGCAGGATTAAAGGGAAGCTGAAAGGTCTGACATTCTGTGGTAGGGGCAGCAGGGTCCTTACCAGACTAGCCCTGTGCTTCTGCCACGGTGGTGGCCATTCTGGTTCTCCAGCCCTCCCAGCAATGCTGAAAGCTCTCCAGTGTCTATTTCACTGATTCCTCTTCTGCTGAAATCTACCAGAGTCAGTTTCTGTTGCTTGCATTTATGAATTCCAACTGGTTGAGGTTTCCTTGTGTGGAGTGCATCTGTGCTTCACAAGGAACCAGAAGACAGCCAGGGGCCATGGCCGCTGCTCTCTGCCTCCCACACTTACCTTAGTTTCACTCACTCTCTCTGTGCATTTGCCACGTCCTTCTCCAGCTGTGGCTTTGTCTTAATTCATGAGAAGACAGTATAGCCTATTGGCTGGGAAGCACCCACTTTGAGGCCAGAATGCTTGGGTTTGAATCCCAGATGTATTGCTTACTGTGAGGCTTTGGTCAAGTTACTGCACCTCTTTCCTCTTCTGTACAATGATCATAGTAGGGTCTTCTTATTTTGAGGACTAAATAAGATAATATATGTAAAGCCCTCACCAAGCTACTTGGTTCATAACAACCATCAATAATTGTTGCTATTGTTATCTTCACCAGCAGCATTATTACCATCACCATGCTTCAAGGGCCTTACAGAGACTAATTAGAGCAGATATCTTAAACTCCAGTTCCAAAAGGAGCCAGGCAAGCAACAGGAATAAGCGACGTGGAGCTGTGTGTAAAAACACACTGGGGCAAGGTGGGGACTATGGAATATGGAAGATTGTGTGCCTATCTGGAGGGAACAGCCACTTCTCACCAGCAGCCATTTATTGCCACGTGGAATGTGAGCCCAGTGATGCCCAACTTTCCACTGTTTCAAGAGAAGCCACAAATCCAGATTTTTATGGGAAGCTTGATGTTTCTAATATCAAAAAAACCCACTAGATAGGACACACAAAACACTCCTGGGGCCATTATGGGCTGTAGATGCCACTTTGTGTGTTCTGAATGCAAATCTCTGGGTCCAGTTGAAATTCTCAGGGAGAGAATCTGGTTGGGTCAGGTTTAGATCACTGACTCAATCAGCTATGGCCATGGTTCACTGCCCACCCAGCAGGGAATGCGGTTAAAATTTTCTGAGAAACAGGTGTGGGCAAGAATGTGGTGATGAGCTCATTTCAGAGAAGAGAAGCAAGGACTGAGGAGGTTCCCCAAGAGTTGCTTCTCTGTGGATGCCAGGGACACTGAAGGCAAATGCATCCGGAGTGTGATAAGCCCCAGTAACTGCAAACTTAAGATGGGGGCTTATTTATCTTATATAAAAATGTGTCTGGTGGAAGCAGAATAGGGCTGGTACAAAGGCTCAGATATAGCCACGTGATTCCAGATTCCTTCGATCTTTCTACACCTCCATCTTAGCATGTAGGCTTTCATTTTCATGCTTGTTACCTCATGGCTGCAAGATGGCTGTAGCTGTGACCATCATGACTATTTTCCAGGCAGAGAGAAAAGGAATCGAGAAGTGAGGGACGGTCCTTATGTAAGGATTTCCCATAAAGCCCCAGTATAGTTCTTCTTCCATCTCATTGGCCAGAACTGACTCTTATACCTGTACCTAGCCACAAGGAAATAGGGAAGGTGAATATTTTTAGCTCGGTACATTGCAGCCCCAAACAATATCAGGGTTCTGTTCATTGGGAACAAGGAGAAAATAGACCTCAGGTAGGCAATCAGCAGCCTCTGCCACCTCCTCCATATAGGTACTATGTACCCAGACCTTGGCTAAGCACTGGACACAACAGGCTGAAAGCCACAGCCTGCACAGCAGAAAGTTACAGAAATGGTTGTGAAACCCAATGCAGCTGGGCCTGGATCCAAAGAGAGAAAAACCAGCCTCTGGTTCCTTACAGCTTGGCCCCACCAGAGCCCAAGCATGGTGGGAAGAATGTGTGATTAACACCAGCAGCAGTTTCAGGAGGCACCCAGGAGATGTTCCAGAGAGAAATATGTAACTGGCACATCTGGTTTATAATGTATATATTAATCCCTGACATGTAACTTGAGTAATATACGTAAAGCAAAAAGTCCAAGTGCTGATTTAGGAGGCTTATTAACCCTGTCAGCAGAATTCATGTTCTATTTGCACAGCGCTCTGGGTCCAACATCTCATCTAGGGCAGCAGGAAGGAGAAGGCTTTCTGATGGATGTCAGCTGATGGCAGAGGCC
The DNA here is from genome assembly GCF_003031525.2 of Neophocaena asiaeorientalis asiaeorientalis. Lineage (NCBI taxonomy): Eukaryota > Metazoa > Chordata > Mammalia > Artiodactyla > Phocoenidae > Neophocaena > Neophocaena asiaeorientalis. The sequence goes on from NW_020173068.1 coordinate 5,857,150, forward strand.
TCACGCTGGTGGGGATGGGGCATCAGTCAAGCGCTTGGAGCTCCTAGTAAGGGATGGCAGAAGCTCATCTTGGCAAGGACTGTGGAACTAGACCAAGTTCCAGCTGGAGCTAGGGACAGATCCATCCCCACCCCTCAAAAAGGAAGAAGTCTAGAAAACCGAGGGCTTTGGGGTTCAAAGTCAGCTCTGCCACTTTTTCACCATGTGAATTTGCATAAGTCGCTTCAGCTCTTTGAGCTTCAATTTCCCCATCTGTAAATGGGAATCATAATAGTACTTATCTCATAGGATTGTTGTGAGGTTTGGATAAAAACAAAAAATGACAACAAACCAACAAAGTACTGAGCATTAACTGTGGGCCAGTAATATTCCAAGTGTTTACATGTATTATCTCATTGAATCTTCACAGCAACCTCATGAGGTAGATACTATTCTGATTCCCAATTGATAGTTGAAGAAAATGAGGCACAGAGAGGTGAAGTAACTTGCTCAAGGCCACACGGCTAATGACTGGCAGAGCCGAGGTTCAAATCCAGACAGTCTGGCCCCTAAGCACACACACTGAGATGCTTCAACAGACTGCTATATTTTGTGCGAAGCACTCAGTAAAGGGTAATTCTCGGGAGTTCCCTGGCAGTCCAGTGGTTAGGACTCGGTGCTTTCACTGCCATGGCCTTGGGTTCAATCCCTGGTCAGGGAACTAAGATCCTGCAAGCTTTGTGGCCAAAAAAAAAAGGTGGTGGTAATCTTCTAGGCTAGTGACGTTCAATAGACCTTCCTATAATGATGGAAATGTTTTGTAATTCTGTAGTGTCCGATAACAGTAGCCACTAGCCACAGATGGCTATTGAGCTAGCTTGATTTAAGGATCTGAATTTTAATTTAATTTAATTTTAATTAATTTAAGTTTAAATACTCACTTGTGGCTAGTGGCTACTGTGTGGGACATGGAGCTCTGGGCTCCCCCACCCACTCAGCCCTGCTGGCGGGGTTTAACCCCTTACATCTGTTAGAACCTCAGGGAGATTAGTGGCTTGCCTGGTAGGGGTCCAGTAATAGGGTTGTGTGAGCTGAACAAGGAGAGTGATGGTTCAGTCCTTTGCAGTGCCAGTTAGAACATGCTCTGGGCGTCACCATTCAGAATGCTGCTCCTTTAAGAGAATGGGGGCTCAAGATCCCAAGCCTTCCAGAGAACCCCTTAGCTGTAAGCTCCAGGATCCTAGACACTGTCCCAGTCAGTAAGATTATATAACAATCATGGTCCCTACCCTCCTGGAATTGGCAGTCTAGCGGGGGAGAAGGATATTAAACAAATGACCACTCAATTAATTATGTAATAACAATTAATTAAACTCACACCTGAGTGTATGCCAATGTCACAAATGATAAAATGGCAGTCAGAGAAAGTGCCTTGGGAACCCTCAACAGAGAGCAATTAATTGTGTATGGGGCTTTAGGAGATGGATTGGTCAGAAAAGCATCCAAAGGAAGGGAACCTTGAATTTGGTCTTAAGGGGCTGGAGATTGTAAGGATGAAGTGTGCAGGAAGGGCATTCCAGCCAGAAGGAACAGCATGGGCAAAGGCACAGAGGTGTGATAGTACTTCAAGTGTTCAGGTAAAAGAGAACATCATGATTCAAGGGGTGGTGAGAGAGGATGAGCCTGGGGAGATCAGCTGGGGACCCCACTGTGAAATGTCTTAAATGTCACGCCGGGCTGCTGTTCTTTATCCTAGGGGTGAAAAAGCTTTCTCAGCAGAGGCGAACAGTTAGATTTGTTTCAGAAGGCAGGTTATGCTGCACTGAAGAATGTGGAGTTCTGCCGTGCTCTAGATGGGCAAAGTCTTTCTGGTCTCTCCAATTCTACCCTTGGCCCTTCTAATCCACTCTCCACACAGCAGCTAGAAGAATCTTCTTTTTTCTAAAAGTATTTATTTATTCATTTATTTTGGCTGCGCTGGGTCTTAGTTGTGACCCGTGGGATCTTCATTGCAGCATGTGGGCTCATAGCTGAGGCATGCGGGCTTCTTAGCTGCAGCACGCATGCGGGTTCCCCAACCTGGGATCGAACCCAGGCCCCCTGCATTGGGAGCATGGAGTCTTACCCACTGGACCACCAGGGAAGTCCCTAGAAGGATCTTTTTTGTTTTTCTTGTTTTTCATATGGTTCAAAAGCTAAAAAAGCCAATGTTATCAAAATGTCTATACTTCTCCCACCTTCCCCCTTCCCCATCCACCTCTCCCCACCCTCAGGGATTCCTCAGGGAATCACTTGAATTAGTTCTGTGTGTATCCTTCCAGATTTCTCTATGCATGCAAATACTCTCTTCCGATCCTTTTTATTCTTTCACTTAACAGTGAGATCTTTTCACATCAGTAAAGAAAGCTTTCCCACTCTCTCTCTCTCTCTTTTAACATAAAACATTTATAGATTTACATGGAAGTATAAGAAATAATACTGAGAGATTCCATGTCCCATTTGTCCAGGTTCCCCAAATGGAGACATCTTGCAAAACTCTGGTGCATTATCACAACCAGCATATTGCCGTTGACGCAGTTAACATATGAACAGTTCCACCTCCACGATGATCGTGTGTGTTGCCCTTTTACAGTCACACCACCTCCTTCTCCTCGTCTTCCCTTGCTCCTGGCAAACACTAATCTGTTCCTCACATCTATAATTTTGTCATTTGAAGAATGCTGTAGAAAAGGAATCATACATTATGTAACCTATCGGGATTGACCTTTTAACTCAGCTTAATTCCTGGAGATTCATCCAGGTTGATGTGTGTATCAATAGTCTGTTCCTATGCTGACTAGTATGCCATGAAATGGACATATCACAGCTCTTGATCATTCACCCATTGAAAGTCATCTGGGCTGTTTCCAGTTTGGGGCTCTTACAAACAGTTTAGATTGTATGATAGTTGCATGTTTAGTTGGGTTTTTTTAAAGATTTTTTTTGATGTGGACCTTTTTTTTTGGTCTTTATTTAATTTGTTACAATATTGCTTCTGTTTTATGTTTTGGTTTTTTGGTCGTGAAGCTTGTGGGATCCTAGCTTCCCCGACCAGGGATCGAACCCACACCACCTGCAATGGAAGGCGAAGGCTTAACCACTGGACTGCCAGGGAGGTCCCTGCATGTTTAGTTTTATAAACAACTACCAAAATGATTTTCAGAGTAGCTGTACCATTTTACATTTCCATCAACAATGTAGGAATGATCCGGTTTCTCTGCATCCTCACCAGCATTTGCCATTGTCACTATTTTTCATTTTAGCTATTCTGATAGGCATGTAGTATTATCTCATTATGGTTTTGACTTACAGTTCCTTATGGTTAATGATGTTGAACATCTTTCGTGTGCTTATTTGCCTTCTGTTTATCTTCTTTGGTGAAAAGTTTATTCATGACTTTTGCCCATTTTCTAATTGGATTTTTTTTTCTTTTTACTGTTGTGTATTGAGATTATTTATATATTCTAGATAATCCCTTGTCAGATATGTGGATTGCAACAAGTTTCTCCCAGTCTGTAGCTTGTCCCTTCATCCTCTATTGTTAAAAGGAGCAGAGCAAATGTTTTTAATAAGTCCAATTTATCAATTTTACCTTTTATGGATCATGCTGTTAGTGTCACGTCTAAGAACTCTTTGCTTAGCTCTAGACCCTTGTATTAGTTTGCTAGGGCTGCCACAACAAAGTACCACAAACTAGGTGGTTTAAACAACAGAAATTTATTTTCTCATAATTCTGGAGGCTAGAAGTATGAAATCAAGGTGTTGGCTACCAAACGCAAGGTAGATAGCTAGTGGGAAGCAGCCGCATAGCACAGGGAGATCAGCTCGGTGCTTTGTGATCCCCTGGAGGGGTGGGAGGGAGGGAGACGCAAGAGGGAAGAGATATGGGAACATATGTATATATATACAACTGATTCATTTTGTTGTAAAGCAGAAACTAACACACCATTGTAAAGTAATTATACTCCAATAAAGATGTTAAAAAAAAAAGAAATCAAGGTGTTGGCAGGATTAATTTCTTCTGAGGCCTCTCTCTTTGGCTTATAGGTGGCCGTCTTCTCCCTGTGTCTTCACATGGTCTCTCCTCTGTGTGAGCATGTGTCCTAATCTCCTCTTCTTATAAGGACGACAATCATATTGGATTAGGACCCATCCTAATGACCTCTCCTAGGGGTTGCTCTTGGAGCCCTGAGCCACTGTATAAGAAGTTTGACTACCCTGAATCTGCCATGCTATAAGGAAGCCCAAGCAACATAGAGGAGCCATGTGTAGGTGCTGTGGTCAAGTCCTTACTGAGCCCAGCCTTTGAATAATCCCAGCCTAACTTATACATACTTGTAGCCTTGTTTACTTATATTTTTATGTTAATCTATTTTTTTGTTTAAATGTAAAGGAGTTCACAGACTTCATTCCTGGGTAGTGCATTGGGACAACTAACATTCATGAGAGATGACTCATGTCAGAAGCTGTGAAGGGTCTGAGAGTTTACCCTGCTTACAAGCTGAGAAGCTAGACTGCTTCATGGGTGCTAGCAGAAGATGGAGTTCTGGGGCAGAGCCAGGGACAGTATTACTTACAGAGAAAGAGTAGCCGGTTTGTCAGGCATACTCTGATTTCCCATGTCTCCCAAGTCCCAAGGAGGTGATACAGGTGGGCCCGCACACACAGTGAGTTGTGTTATAGGAGAAGAATACTGAATTTGGAGAATCTAGCTTCTACACTGAGAAGTAACTAGTCAGCTCTTTGTCTGGGGAAGACATTACTTCATCCGATAAGGTTGCTTGCTACAAACACAGTCCTGAGAAATGACCTGAGTAGAAGGCAGTCAGGGCCTTGCATTCTTGGCATATCCAGCAAGAATGTGCATGGAAGCTTAGGGCCCACGGTTTGTTGGGAGAGGTGGATTGCCTCTCCCAACAAACCACGTCCATGGATATGCTGACCACAAACTCCATGCCCTGGATCAGATAGGCTTAATTGTGCTGTGAGGTCCCGGAGCTAAAACTTCACCATTCTCTCCCCAACTCCTGATTCCACTTAAACCAGTAATAATAAACGGTAAAAGATTTGCTCACATCAGGAATTTAACTTTTATTAGTAAAACAACCCAAATGTTGCCAGTCTTCACTAGTTTGCCTGTTCAAGGGAAATCACATTAATGTGTTCTATCAATTAGCTATTGCTCTAGTAATGCCACATAACAATCAACCTTAAACTCTAGGTGGGATACAACAGCATTTAGCTTTGGGTTATGAGTTTCCTGGTAGCTGGGTGGATCTGCTGCATGTATCTCTCATTCTCCTCCTAGAACAAGCGGGCTAACCAGAACTCATTTCTCGCCTGATGATGGCTGAACGGCAAGAGAGGGTGCCCAACTGCACAAGCATATTTCAAGCCCATTGACAAAAGCGAGTTGCGTGGCCAAGCCCAGAGTCAAGGGGTGAGGAAGTATACTCCATCCACAGAGGTAGAGGGGAGGGAGGGAGATACTCCTGACAACAGTCTAATCTATCATCTATTAAAAGCCTGTGGTGTCTCTTCTCAGCATTTTTTACTCATATAGGACCTCAAGCCCTCAAGCCCTCCTCCATAATTTCCCTTCAATCCCAAAGTATTAAAGAACAATTAACCCTCAAATGATGACTATTCGTACAATGAACTCCTCCCCCACCTCCCACAACAGGGCTTTAGAAAAACTTACACATATTTTTCTCAATTAACTAACATTTCTTCCCAATAATAAAAAGGAAATAAAACACTGATTCCAAGTTTATTTCTCTAAGCTCCCTCCTCTGCCCACCAGGCTGGGGCCTGCTCTTGGATTGACAGATAACCCCAGTGCTTTATGTTCGAGCTTTTACATGCACATGAGGCCTTCTCTTTGAGAGGAGATATGAATTGTGCAATTCCTCATAAAGAATGGATCTGTTCTAGTTTTTATGGTTATATAAGGTTATAAAAGGTAATAATTTAGAAATGATTTAGGAAAGAGAGAGAGAATAAGAGTCAGAATAATAGCTAAAGTGTATATTTTCTTTGCTGCCTTATATAGTGAAAGAGAATACACCGAGGGTATGGGCTTTACAAGGAGGTTAAATAAGTATCTGACTCAGAGTGTTGTGTTATAACAATATGTTTTCCTCAAGGTCTTTTTCCCCTTTATCCCTGATGTGTGTGTGTGTGTGTGTGTGTGTGTGTGTGTGTGTGTGTGTGTGTGTGTGTGTGTGTGTGAGAAAAGAAGAATTAAGCAGGGGTATATGTATTCCTAGGAGTCCCCGGAAGGTATTTCCTATATGCAGTCATCTCTGTGTTCCTCTTCCTCTCTCTCCAGCCCCTGCCTGTGAACATCTGTTGCCTGGGAGGCCCTTTGAAAGCTCCTCATCTTTTCCATTGATGAGGATATCTGTATTAGTCAAAGATTCTTTGCTCAAAGTGATAGAAACCCAACTCTAACTACTTTGAGCAGGAAAAGGGGATTTATTGGCTCACATAACCAAACCATGGATCGTACAGAGTGGAGGTGATCCCAGCAATGACTGGATTTAGACATCCAGTCTAAAATGCTGTCAAGCTTTTTTCTCTCTCTTCTCTCTTGCTTGTTGGAGTCATTCCTGCCTCTCACAGATGGTTGTTCTCTACATGGAGGGGAATGTGGCCTCTGGCAACTCCAGAATCATAGCCTTCCAGCTTTAGCAACTCCTGGAGGATAGAGAACATTTCCTCAGCTCTGGTGTGAAAAATTCCAGATGTCTCTAACTGGTCTGGCTCATGACTCCATTTCCAGAAGAAAAGTGGGGAACACTAGCATGGTCATTGGGAAAATCATTAGGAACCATGGAACCACTTTAATTTGTATGAAGTGCGGTGCTCCTTATGAGAATTATAAAGTTGGTTCTAAGCCCTTTCTCCAAACTGCTCCTTAGAAGGCCCAACTGTATAATGGCTGGGGGTGGGGCAATCTGGGAAAACCTCCCACATAGATGCCCTGTGACCTTGCCATAAAGCAACACACTATCCCAGGAGGCAGCTCCCTCTCACGCTGTCTTTGGGGGCCCTCTGGGTTTTGTCTCTGTGGATCAGTGGGTGGGTCAGGTTCAATTCCTCCAGGGTAGCTGGCCTGGGATGTGAAACTGGACAGCAGTTGCCCACGTCTCTGGAGCAGTGTTGCTGGCAAACATGATCGCCCACTGTCCCTGGGCCCCTGGAAGGGCTGGCGACCAGCGGCTTCACGGCAATTTTGACTCCATTCCAACCTTGGCAAGGTTGGCATTCCAACCTTGACAAGCCTTGGTCTTACGAGCCTTGGGACTCACAAGCCTTGAGTTCTAGAGCTGGCTCTCACTGATCAGTTCCCTTCTGTCATCCCCTTGCCTCTTCTTCAGGCTCTCCCCAAACATATCTCCACTTACCCAGAAGCCTTAGTGAACAATGCAGAATATTCTGAAGATTAGCCCTTTGTCAAAAGATTGGCACTTAACTATACATTTACTTATTTTAAATTAGACTAAAATGTTTAAGGTATATATGCATCATATGTTATGATTAATCCACATTTGAACTAATATTTTTGATACATTGATCAAATATCTGTTTCGATAACATGAGATAAAAGAGCTTCTACTATATTTGTTTATTATCTATCATCCCCCCCAATAAAATATATAATGGATATGACATTTAAAAAATATTAAATGGATGATGTCTTAGGGTTCCCTCAGATGCAGACCTTGGGTCCAGAATTTGAGAGCAACTAGTTTATTTGGGGGATGATCCCAGGAAATACCGATAGTGGAGTAGGGAGGGAGGCAGAGAAGGAAAGCCTGTGAATAAATCATGTGTGATCAAATAATTTACCACTGTGGGCAACTGAAGCCTAATCCCACTGGGGAACTCTGGGAGGCAATTAAGAACACCCCTCAGAGTTATTCCATACAATGGGTGAAGAGGATGGTGTAGCCATCAACTCCCCATTGGTCATTGGTTTAAGGGTATTTTTGTGGGCATTACATCACTAGCACTTCTGCCTTGTCCAGTGCACAGGCCAAGCATGCTCCTGTGGCCAGGTCTTTTGGGTCATAGCTGCAGTAATCATCCTTGGAGCATGGGTGGGGTGCTGAGGGGATATGGGCGGGGCTCTGGCAGTTGGCTACAGATGGGTTTTCCTTCCTCTAAACCAAGATATCCTGGGGTTTCCTACCCTACCACTGAATCAGGGGGGAGGGGAGGGTGGCCCACATATAGGTCCATGTGCTGTCCCCTGGCCTCTTAGGTAACAGTCCAAGGACAGCACAAGGATCCATATGTGGATTGACCAACACCCAGACACGATCTTGAGTAGAGGAAGGGGTGAAGGCACAGAATGATGAACATTTTACTCAAAAGATACTAAGCACTAACTTATGTGAGATGGTTTTAGACTGGAAGAGACTAAGTTACTGTTAATAATCAGGTTTATATTTTTCTCTCTCAATAATAGATAGGGGAGGCACAAGAAAAAAAAAACCTGTCACTTATAAAAAGTAAAGAACCTATACTTTTTTTGCACCTATGAGTTGTAGAAGGTAGATTTCAATCCTCCCACAAATATGATCTCCATGAGGATGGGGCCTTTACCTGCTTTGATTGTTGCCATATTCATAGCTCATAGCACTGTGCCTGGCACATAAGATGCTGAACAAATATTTGTTGAATGAATGTGTGCTCTATAGTTCCCTACCAGTGGCCCCTTCCCTTCTGAGATCCAAGCCAGTTAATTTCAATTAGTTTATTGCAACTTCACCCAGAGGTGGGCAGGAGTGCTGGTATCTTTTCTCAGACAATTAAGCACTTTAGTAGAGAGCCAGGGTGTGAGGGGCAGCTCTCTGCACCCCACACAAGCCCAGCTGGACTCATAGAGAATGGTGAGGCCGTCAGAGCACAAGCTGGTAACTGATGGCCTGCGTGTGTCCCTTCAATTTAATGCCCTCTTAATTAATACAAGTAATGTCTGGGTTGTCCCTTGCTGCTGCTACATTTCTGTCTCCAAGGCTCATTGCGATCAGGGATGAACAGATCTCCTCAGACCCCTTAGTCCCCACAGTCATAGAGTAGAGCTGGATTCCTGGCCCATCACTGCCCTCTTAGCTGGACAAACTTGGGTGTGTTGTGTTCTGTCTCTGAGCCTCAGATTCTTCAGCTGGATAGGGGCAGCAGCCTTGAGCATGGCTCTAGGCTTTTCCTTCTGCAAAGCCTTGCCTCATAGTGAAAACATATGTGACTCTTCAACATGGCAGGCCACTAGAGAACAAACATATGGACACCAAGGGGGGAAAGTGGCAGGGAGGGGTGGTGGTGTGATGAATTGGGAGATCGGGATTGACATGTATACACTAATACGTATAAAATAGATAACTAATAAGAACCTGCTGTATAATAAATAAATAAAATAAAATTCAAAGAAAAAAAAGAAATAAAAATTCCAGTAAGAAAAACAAAACAACCCAACATGGCAGGCCACACACTTCTTCACCCACAAGGATTCCCTTAATGATGTGGGTCTGGAGTCAGCCAGACTTGGATCCAAATCCTGGGTTCAGCCACCTCTTTCTGGCTGTATGGCTTTAGACAAGTCACTTAACATCTATGAGCTGCACTCTTTTTTCTAATTAAACACACACACACACACACACACACACACAGATGCCAGACACTGTCCTAAGACTGCAGAGTTCGAATCCTGGATCAAGTGCTGGCTAGCTATATGACCTTGCAAATCTCTTAACCTCTCTGACTCTGTTTCCTCATCTTTCATGTGGGAATAAAAGTGTTTTCCTCCAGGTTTGCTGTAGGAAGTAACTGAGTTTATATATGTGAAGTACTTAGAACTGTGCCAGCAACATAGTGAGCAAGGATAAATGTTTGCTGTCATTATGGCTACCCATCTCGCTGAAATTTTACAACCCATTCTGGGAGGAAGTTTGAATTTCTCCACTTCTAAACTGAGGGTGATAACACCCTCAGCATAACCACCCATGGTTATGATTATGAAAAGTAACATAGGCAAAATAACAATAGCTAATATTTATTGAGTATTGCAGTGAACCAGGTATTATATTGTGTGAGTCAGAAATGTGCTTGACAGCAAGTAGCATAGATGAAAAGTAACTGTGGCACATACATTTTATGGAGCTTTATTTATCTAACGTAAGAAGTCTGGAGGAATCCAGGCTCTTTCCATCTTTCTGCTTTAACATTCTTATCAAGTCAACCTCTGTTCCCAAGATTTCAAGATGGCTGCTGTTCCTCTGTCCATCACGTCTCTGTTCCAGGCAGAACATGAGGGGAAGCGCAAAAGGCTGAAGAATGTCAGTTGAGCCTGTCTTTTTAAAAAAACTTTTCTGGGACTTCCTTGGCAGTCCAGTGGCTAAGACTCCACACTCCCAATGCAGGGGCCCCGGGTTTGATCCCTGGTCAGGGAACTAGATCCTGCATGCTGCAGCTAAGACCCAACACAGCCAAATGAATAAATAAATAAAAATAAATAAATATTTAAAAAAACGTTTCTGGTAAGTAACACCAAGCAACTTCCACTTGCATATCATTGGCCAAAACTCTGTCATCTGGGTTGTTCGTGCAACCCTACCTGCTAGGAAGCCTAGAATACCAAGCCAGCCTTCATGGCAAGGGAGGTTGTAAAGAATTTGGGGGTAGCCAATTCACAATATCTGCCAAATATACAGTTTCTTATTTAATCCCCACCAAAGCCTTGAGAAACTGGAAACATTATGATTTCTGTTTTACAGATGCGTAAACTGAGGCCAGGAGAGGGACAAGCCCAAGGATACATAGCTTACAAGTGTCAGAGCCAGGATTCAAACCCAGGTGTGTATGACTGGAGGGCCTGGGCTCTTCACCACTAGGTGATGCTATAAAGAGTCTACCACAATGCCTGACACAAAGTAGGGGCTTAATAGGTGTTACTTCCCTTCCACTCTTGGCCCTCCATGAGGCCCTGTCAACTTTAGGCATTTGAGGCTGGATCTCTGCACCCCTTTCCCTATAGTCAGAAGGGTGAGAGGGCTGGAGTCCATGGAGAGAAAGATGGTGGCCACACCCAAGGTTTCCCTGTTACTCAGGCTCTATGACCTGAGTGGGATAGAAGGAGCTGCTCTGTGTGTGTAGGGCAGGGGAGGATAGGTAGGAATACTTCTTTGATGCCAGTGTAAACTCTGGAAGGACATTTTGAAATTATTTGGTCAAAAGGTTTCAAAACAGTAGCCTGAAGGCTAAATGGATGTAATTTTTGGTCCTACACAACATTAAAAATTCAATTGAATTCATAATATTTTAACATTGGAAAACTTTGCTTCATAACCTATATTTCCTGTCTCTCTAAGGAAAACATAACCAGGCTATCTGGCCATGCTGGGCCCAGCTGGAGCTGGGTAGCCACGACCTCCCTTAGATGGGCATGCGCTCACCCACTAACACAGCTCC
>NW_020173068.1:5868676-5884656 GCF_003031525.2 Neophocaena asiaeorientalis asiaeorientalis
TGTTATCGCCCAGGTCCTGTGAACTTCTGAGTTTGTTTCTCCCTCACTGAACCATTGGAAAGTCTGAGGCTCAGAGGGAAAAGCAGAAGCAGTTCGAGCTGTCTAAGCTCATACAGCAAGGCAACGGCCAACTTCAGACTGGGCCACTGTGACTCCCAGGCCAATGCTCCTTCTACACAACACTTCCTTCTGCTGCTGTTTATAAGGTTTTTTCATGCACAGTGGGAAATGCTGTAGAAGGAGCTGATTACGAAGCGGATGAGCGTGGCAACTCTGCCTCTGCTTGGCTGGGGCTGTCGCTTTCCTCCTTGGGCTTCAGCTTTCCCAACAGGGGAACAGGAATCACACTCTCTTAGATGTGAGAAGGCTTTGAGAACTCTGTGGAGCTAGGAAAGTTTATTAAACACGATTGCTGTTTTGTTTTGTTTTATTGGCTACGCCCCGCGGCTTGCGGGATCCTAGTTCCCAGACCAGGGATCGAGCCCTCGCCCTCAGCAGTGAAAGCATGGAGTCCTAACTACTGGACTGCCAAGGAATTCCCATGATTGCTGTTTTGATTGTTTATTGCTAAGTTAAAAAGCACCCCAACACTTAATGGATTAAAACAACCATTAATTTGCTTGTGATTGTGCAATCTGGGCTGAGCTTAGGTGAGTGGTTTTCCTACTGATATTGCTGGTGATCATTCTTGTGGTTGCATTCAGCTGGCAGGTAGGTTGATGGCTGGGATTCTGATTCTCTCCATGTGGTCTCTCCAGCCACACTTCGTAGATGGTTGTTCAGGGCTCCCAAGAACGAGCATTCCAAGAGGACAAGCCAGCATGCAAGCATTTATTGTCTCTGCTTGCGTCATGCTTGCTGATGTCCTATTGGCCAAAGTGTGTCACATGGCCAAGCCCAAGAGGAGATTACATAAGAGCATGGCTAGGGACTTCCCTGGTGGCACAGTGGTTAAGAATCCGCCTGCCAATGCATGGGACACGGGTTTGAGTCCTGGTCTGGGAAGATCCCACATACCGCTGAGCAGCTAAGCCCATGCACCACAACTACTGAGCCTGCGCTCTAGAGCCTCTGAGCCACAACTACTGAAGTGCACGTGCCTAGAGCCTGGCTCTGCAACAAAGAGAAACCACCGCAATGAGTAGCCCGCGCACCACAACGAAGAGTCGCGCACACTTGCGGCAACTAGAGGAAGCCTGCGCACAGCAACGAAGACCCAACGCGGCCAAAAAAACAAAAAAAAGAGCATGGCTAATGGGAAGCGTTGTTCATTGGGGTCCACCAAAATAATGGCGTAACACAAGTATTTTCATGGTGTCTGACCAATGGCTAGAGTAGAGACAGTGCACCTCGCCTGCAGGATGACATTTGTTAGTCCCTGAGTCTCCCTACTCAGAATTCTCTCTCCTGATGAACCAGCCCAGAACCTGATGCTACCTTTTGCTTTACAGCTTTGGACTGGCAAGACCAGGTTTTCAGAAACCAGATTAGGTTTCAACCCATGGTACCAATCCAAATGATTTTTTTTTAAGAAATAATTATTCCATGCATTTTCTAGCTCTTTTATTTATTTTATTTTTATTTATTTGGTTGCACTGGGTCTTAGTTGCAGCAGGCGGGCTCCTTAGTTGAGGCACATGGGCTCCTTAGTTGTGGCATGTGAACTCTTAGTTGAGGCATGCATGTGGGATCTAGTTCCCTGACCAGGGATTGAACCTGGGCCCCCTGCATTGGGAGTGCAGAGTCTTAACAACTGTGCCACCAGGCAAGTCCCCCAGTCCAAATGATTGATTGGCTGCCTTCCATAGTGAGGTGGGGGGAATGTCCTGATTGGCCAGGACTGAGTCAAGTGCTATCACCAGAGCTAGGGGCAATGGGGTCAGCCCATTCTGAACTAAACAGGACTAGTGATAACAGTTGAGATTCAGTGAGTGTTTGCTATGCACCAGCCACACCTTATGTGAATTAACTCATATAATCCTCCCCACAATTCCCCATAATCCATTTTTTTTAGTTTTATTTTATTTTTTTATACAGCAGGTTCTTATTAGTTATCTATTTTATACATATTAGTGTATATATGTCAATCCCAATCTCCCAATTCATCACAGCACCACTCCCACCCCACACCGCTTTCCCCTCTTGGTGTCCATACATTTGTTCTCTACATCTCTGTCTCTATTTCTGCCCTGCAAACCAGTTTATCTGTACCATTTTTCTAGCTTTCACATATATGCATTAATATATGATATTTGTTTTTCTCTTTCTGACTTACTTCACTCTAGACAGCCTCTAGATACATCCATGTCTCTACAGATGACCCAATTTCATTCCTTTTTTTGGCTGAGTAATATTCCATTGTATATATGTACCACATCGTCTTTATCAATTCGTCTGTTGATGGGCATTTAGGTTGCTTCCGTGACCTGGCTATGGTAAATAGTGCTGCAATGAACATTGGGGTGCATGTGTCCTTTTGAATTATGGTTTTCTCTGGGTATATGCCCAATAGTGGGATTGCTGGGTCACATGGTAATTCTATTTTTAGTTGTCTAAGGAACCTCCATAGTGTTCTCCATAGTGGCTGTATCAATTTACATTCCCACCAACAGCGCAAGAGGGTTCTTTTTTCTCCACACCCTCTCCAGCATTTGTTGTTTGTAGATTTTTCTGATGATGGCCATTCTAACTGGTGTGAGGTGACACCTCATTGTAGTTTTGATTTGCATGTCTCTAATAATTAGTGATGTTGAGCAGCTTTTCATGTGCTTCTTGGCCATCTGTATGTCTTCTTTGGAGAAATGTCTATTTAGGTCTTCTGCTCATTTTTGGATTGGGTTGTTTGTTTTTTTTAAATATTGAGCTGCACAATTCCCCATATTACTTATATAAGGCATAGAGAGGTTAAGGAACTTGCCCTGGTTCACACAGCTAGTAAAAGGCAGAGCTAGGATTCAAACTCAGGCAGTCTAACTTTGGCATCCGCACTCTTTACGGGCTGGACCAAGAATGGGAGTGGAGGTTCATAGGAAAGTCAGGAACTGCTGTCAATAAGACGGGGACATGATACTGTGCAGGCAAAAACAGTATCTGTAACCGACAACCACCCATTAACACCCTTTAAAAACATGATGTATCACTTAGAACACATTTTGAAGAACAATTTTATGTTCTTTATGCAGAAACCTGCATAATTGTGCATCTTCCTCTCTATTCCAGCTAGGACTCTTTTAGTCTTAGGGTCTCCTAATTGGATCCAAAGCTAAGTTTTTGGGCCACATGGTCAAGAAGTCTTGAGGTACAACAGCAAAAAAAACATCTGACTGAGAACTGTTAAAATATGGAGAAGTGGATTTGGAGAAGCAGATGGAGAACATAAAGGGGAATGTGCTGGACAATTGCAGAAATGCATCTGGGAGGCCAGGACAGAAGCAAGATAGATTGAAAAATCTCAGGAATTGTATGTGATTCTTCTGAATATTGGGGGTGGGGAGGGGGTGGAAGGCCTTGCGTATCTGTTATTTCCTGGGCACTCAATCCTTTTTGAATAAGATGCTCTAGAGATGGTTTTTCTCATTAGAACAGGTGCCACAGACGCAAAGCTTTCCTTGTTTATATTTCTTCTAATGTGCTTCTGCTTGAGCAAGCGAGCCCTTAATGTCAATTTCAATTAATGCTGCAGCATCTGATCTTGGTGTTGCTTCTTATGGATGCAATGTGTGGGGGTGGGGGGTGGAGCGAAGTTCACTGGGAAGTGGGGGGAGGTGTCCCCTCTTGTTAGGAGACTGGAAGGCCCTGGTGAGGGAGGCATTGGGAGGGAAGATGTGGAATGATTTTCTCCCTACTTAATGAAGGCCATACTTTAAAGATGCCAGCCTGTCTATTGTTTGATAAAAAAAAAAAAAACTAATTTGGAGACCTAGTAGTCAGGTAGAGAGGAGAGACAATGCTCTGAGGGCTGAGCCGGTGAGAAATGTGACACACACAGCCTTGCATTGACATATGAGAGCTTCCCCCATAACCTAGAATGCCAGGAGCGGGTGCTCCAAGCTTGCTATCTACTATCATGGGGATCCCCTAATTCTGCCACAAAGCTGGTGGTCTCACACTAGTGTGAGTGTGACGTGAATTCAGCATGGCAGTGGGGTGGAGCAGTTTGGGGTAGGGGAAACAGAGCAAGGTTCATAGAGAGGCAGAGACAATCACAGTCTGCCAACTCTTCTTCCTTCTCTTCCTTCCTTCCTTCTTAACAAAGGGATTTCCTTTGTTCCCTGCCAAAGGGAATTTGTTTGGGATAGAGAAGATATGGATTCATGTTTTGCAAGAGACCAACCTCAGGAATGATTCTCTTCCCTTTGAGAAGTCAGGGCTCTTGTTTTTCATCTTCTTTATCATCAATAACAAAGACATTACCATTTCTTGAGGAACTTCTATGTGTCAGGGGATACTATACACATTATTTCTAGTCTTCCCAGCAACTGTCAAGGTAAACATAACTTATGCCCACTTTACAGAGGTGCAATTTGGGGCTTAGCTTCAGGAGCTTGTCCAGTAAGAGACAGGTTTGGGGTTGGAACTAAGGCCTGATCATTTGATTTCTGGCTCTGATGTCACCAATGACTGAACACTTGGGAGCTCCAGGCTCCTAAGACTTGCCAACAGGTGTGTCCAAATGTTAAACACAGAATTGAACCTGCCCTGGAGTAGAAGTGGAGAAGGCTCTAGCCCTAGTTCTGCAACTCTCCTGCTTTCAGCGTATGTGATGTGTGAGTTCCCCTCTCTAGGCCTACTTCTCTATCTGTAAAATGGGCAAGTTGGACTAAATGTCTCCAAAGCCCAGCTCAATCCAGTCTAACCTGAGAGCACTCATGGGGGCTTCTTGTTTGACTGTGCTGGAAGGCTACAAAAGTGGACAAGACAGGCTTCCATGTTCTAGTTGAGCTGGATGCATGCTTTAATAGTTATAAACCAAGGGCAACAAATCTTGGAGGGTGAAGCATTTCATTTATACTTAGCTAATTGCAAATGTGTGTGGCAAGGGAGATAAGATAGGCTTCTTGGAGGACAGAAATTCTCCTTCCCCTTCTCTGACCATATGGTTCCAATAGGCACTGCCATCTACTTATTCACCCAACCTCTCTATTCACAATAATTGGTTAAAGAGTAGGCACCTGGCTCAAGGTGGGCCGGTCACAGTACCTGGCCCCGCACCCATGGATAACTGGTCTAGGGATGAGCACCTACTCCTGTTGGACCAATCTAAGTCCTTCCCTTAAGGAAGGCTTAAAGTTCTGTCAAGACTAGAAGCAGAAAGCCTCCGTCTCACTAGTGGAGCAGCTGAGAGTTGTTGAGTGCTGAGAGTTGCTGCAGCCAAGTGTCCAGCCTTGAGGAGAAAAGCTCACACACAGAGAATGAAAGACAAGGACTGAGGAAAAAGAGTCCTAGCAACATCCAAGTCCCTGATCCTGTCATTTCAATTCTCTGAGCCTGGTTGTCCAGCCTTCCCATCAGTTCTGGGAGCTCCCCAATACCCTTTTAATAAATTCCTTTTCTGTTTCTGTTAGCCTGAGCTTTTTTTTTTTTTTTCACTTTGCAACTGAGAACCCTGGCTATACCCTGGGGCTCTGGGGCAATGCTAGTGGGGCTACTCCTCACCCCAGTCAGGGAGGGGCCAAAAGAGGGTTTATTCTCAAGCAGGTGGACAGGAAGGAGGGTGTGTCATTCCAGTTGGGAAGTGCATTAGCTTGGGAAGCAGGAATCCCTCCCTGTCACTGAACCTTAGGCAAATCTCTGTACCTTTCTGAGCCTCAGTTTCCTATCTGTTTCCTTATCACCTGGAATAGAATGGTGATTCTCAAAGCCGTGCTCTGCAACACCCTGTGGAGGGACCACTGTTTGAGGGTGGTTTGTGGCTGGGGTGGGGAAGCCTAGTAGGCAGGACTCTGGGTTCCCCTCCCTCACTTCAAACAAAGCCACTCCTCTCCCCCATCCGATTATACATTGCCTTTCTGTGAAAGGTCTGCCTTAAAAGAGGTCTCTGTAGCTTAACAGGTTTAAAACCCCTGGATGAGATGTCTTTGGGGACATTTTCTTTTCTAATAGTTCATGAGTTTATGGGTTATAGGAGAAAGAATAACTTTCACACTGATGATAAAACCATTCTGAGTGTTTTGCTCTATGTCAGGCACTGAATGCTAAGTGCTCTACATACATTTGTCTTATTTTTAAAAGTCCTGGGGCTTCCCTGGCGGTGCAGTGGTTAAGAATCTGCCTGCCAATACAGGGGACATGGGTTTGAGCCCTGGTCTGGGAATATCCCACATGCTGCAGAGCAACTAAGCCCGTGTACCACAACTACTGAGCCTACAAGCCACAACTACTGAAGCCCACGTGCCTAGAGCCCGTGCTCTGCTACAAGAGAAGCCACTGCAATGAGAAGCCCTCACACTGCAATGAAGAGTAGCCCCCTCCCGCCACAACTAGAGAAAGCCCACGCACAGCAACAAAGACCCAACACAGCCAAAAATAAATAAAATAAATTAAAAAAATCTTTACTGTTAATTAATAAACAAACAAATAAATAAAAAGCCCTTAGGACTTCCCTGGTGGTCCAGTGGTTAAGACTCCACGCTCCCAATGCAGGGCGCCCAGGTTTGATCACTGGTCGGGGAACTAGATCCCGCATGCTGCAACTAAAGACCCTGCACGCCGCAACGAAGATCCCACGTGCCACAACTAAGACCCGGTGCAGCCATATAAATAAATAAACAAGTAAAATATTTAAAAAATAAATTAAAAAATCCTACAGCAACCCTATGATGTGGGCTCAGATAAGAACCTGGGACTTATTGGTGCAGCCACTATGGAAAACAGTATGGAGGTTCCTCAAAAAACTAAAAATAAAGTTGCCATATGGTCCAGCAATCTCACTCCAGGGCATATATCCAGACAAAACTATAGTTTGAAAAGATACATGCACCCCTGTGTTCACAGCAGCACTATTCACAATAGCCAAGGCATGGAAACAAACTAAATGTCCATTGACAGATGAATGGATAAAGAAGATGTGGGATACACACACACACACACACACACACACACACACACACACACACACACACATATAATGGAATGTTACTCAACCATAAAAAAGAATGAAATAATGCCATTTGCAGCAACATGGATGGACCTAGAGATTATCATACTAAGTGAAGTCATAAAGAGAAAGACAAATACCATATGATATCATTTATATACAGAATCTAAAATATGACATAAATGAACATATCTATGAAACAGAAACAGACTCACAGATATAGAGAACAGACTTGTGGTTGCCAAGGGGGAGAGGAGTGGGAGAGGGAAAGATTGGGAGTTTGGGACTAGCAGTTGCAAACTATTATATATAGGATGGATAAACAAGGTCCTACTGTATAGCACAGGGAAATATATTCAATATTCTGTGACAGACCATAATGGAAAAGAATATGAAAAAGAATAAATATGTATAACAGAATCACTTTGCTGTAAAGCAGAAATTAACACAACATTGTAAATCAACTGTATTTCAATAAAATTAAAAAAAATTAAATCAGGGGAAATAAAAAAGAACCTGGGACTTGAAAGGTGAAGTAACTTGCTCGAGAGCACACAGTGTTGTTAAGCAGTGAACAGGAGTTTGGATCCAAACTGATTAGAAGGCATGAACTGGCAGCCCACAGGCCAAACCCAGCCTTAAGATGTGTGTCTTTTGGCCAGCACAGTTTTTTTTCCTTTTTAAAATTTGAATTAGTTTCCAGCATTTAAAAACAAGAAGATTTTTGTATAAGAATTTGAATTTAGAGCTTATTTTTCTTCTCAGACCTGGCAACTGCCCACACTGGGAGCCCATACTCTCACATGAGCAGTAGGTGCCTTCTTTAGAAGGAGCATGAACTCTCAGCTTGCTGCAGACCCCATGACTCCCTACTACCTTATACCTGACCCACTTTGCTCATTTATGGTACTTACTTGGCTCTGTTGGTATCTGATTTTGCAATCCCTGTTCTAATGACAAGCCTGTATCTTCCTTAATGAATTCTTCCTTCTTACATCCCTCCATCTCCATCTGCTCCTTCTTCAGGTCCTGCTGATTCTCCCCATCACCTCTCTGTTGTCTGCTCCCTCCTCTTCATTCACCTGCTTTCCTCATCTCCTTTTTTCTTTGCCTCCAGTGAAGACACCTGTTGGGTCCCTCTACTCTTCTCTCCCCTGAATCCATCTTCTTAATCCTAATCTGGGTAGCTCTACAAATATCATTGTCAAATCTCTGAAAAAGGATTTGCCCATTCAGGGTGAGCTCAGAAGGCAGAATTAATTCCAATGGTGGATAGAGGAGGTCACTGATAGCATGTGTTGGGGCTCAGATGGCCCTGGGTTCAAATCCTTGCTCCTTCACCTACCATTTGTGAGATATTGGCCTGTTACATTTCCTCATCCATGAAATGCAGACATAAACAGATCCTAGAGTTGAACCAGATTGCTTTTAAAGGTTCTTCCAACCTTGACACTTTATCATTTCAAAGCAACTTCTGCTCAGAACCTTTCAATGATTCCCACCATCTACGAAGTTGAGTGGAGAAACCAGTTCCTCCAGATACTAGTTCTACCCTACCTTTAATATCTCATCTTTCTCAACTCAACTCATACCTTGCACTGCAGAAACACTTAGCTCTTACATTCCTGCCTTCATATTTGCTATTCCCTCTGTCTGGAATCCCCTCCAGCATTCTGTAAACAAATACCTCATAAAAACGTGAGGCGTTAATACCTCCACCTGTTGAACCCTACTCACCTGTTTTTGTTAGGAGGTCTCTTTTTACTGTAAATTACACACACACACACAAAATCCCAACTCAAAACACTCAAACTCTAAAGAGGTATTGGTCCATAGAAAAGTCCAGAGGTGGGTCAAGCTTCAGGTATGGCTTTATCAGGTCTCTGGCTCATTTTTTCTGCAATATTTTCTCAGTCCTACCCTCCTCTATGTGATGGCTTTGTTCTCTAGCTGACTTCCCTCATGGTGGCTGTGATGGTTAATTTTATGTGTTAACTTGATGGGCTTTAGCCCAGATAGCTGGTAAAACATTTCTGGGTGTGTCTTTGAGGGTGTTTCTGGAAGAGATTAGCATCTGAATTGGTAGACTAAGTAAAGAAAGGCAATGTGGCTGGGCATCATCCAATCTGGTGAAGCCTGAATAGAACAAAAGACGGAAGGGTGAATTCACTCCTTTGCTTGAGCTGAGACATCCACTTTCTCTTGCCCAGGACATTGGACAGCGGTGCTCCTGGTTCTTGGGCTTTTGGACCTGGACTGAATTATACTATCGGTTTTCCTCATTCTCTAGCTTGCAGACGGTAGATCATGGAACTTCTCAAGCCCACACAACTGTTAACCAATTCCTGTAATAAATCTCTTCTATATATCTAAATATATATTATTGGTTCTGTTTCTTTGGAGAAACCTGACTAATATGGTGGCTAAGGAAAAATTCTGCCGCAACTCTAGGCACCAGACCCTATACCACACTGCTCAGAAGGCAAAAGGATGTCTCATCCTCATTCTTCGCCTTTATTGGACCAATAGTGGTAGATCTTTAATAATTAGAAGGTAGGACAATATAGTAATTCAGCATGCAGGTTCTAAAGTTGGACCCCACCACTTATTAACTGTGTGACCTTGGGAAAGTTAATTCCGTGCCAGAGCTTCTGTACAATAGGGATTATAATAGTACCTACCTCATAGGGCTGCTGTGGGAATCAGCTTGAAAAGCGCTTAGCAGATTGCCTGGCAACTAGTAAATGCTCCACGTTAGCTAGTGTTGCCAGCACATTTCCTCAGAAACATCTCCCTTTACACTCTAATCTTCAGGGATTCTTCTGGACGATGCAGAGTATTCCTAGCATTTCTTTGTTAAATTCATAGCCATTCATTCAACAAATATTAAATGAGGACCCACTGTTTTGGGTACTGAGGAATGAGCAAAACAGACAAAATCCTATCTTTGTGGTGATCACACTGTAGTGGAAGGTAGGGATGGGAGAGAGACAATAAACATGTAATATTTCAGGTGGCGATAAGTGCTATGGAGAAAAATTCAACAAGAAAGTGTGTGAGGAAGTGCAGAGGAGTGGAGCATTGCTATTTTAAATGTGGGTCACTTCCTCAGAGAGGCCTGAGGAAGTGACATTTGAGCAGAGACCTGAAGGAGGAGTGAGCCATGCCAATACCTGGAAGGAAAGCATTTGAGGCAGACACAAGAGCAAATGCAAAGGCCCTAAGGTTAGCCATACGCTTGGCATGTCAGAAGAACAGGAGGGAGGCCAATGTGGCTGGAGTAGAGTGAGAGGTGGTGAGAGCAATACAAGAGGGGATAAGAAGAGTAGGAGGCAGGTCACACAGGACCTTATAGGGCATGAACATAATCCTGTGTCAGCAGGATGCCAGCAGGGAAGATGATGTCACCTGCACAGGGAAGTTTTATAACTGAGGCCATGAACAGGAAGGGATGAGTGCTTCAACTTTCCTGGTGGGGTGGGGGTGCTGACGGGAGGTCAGAGAAGGCCTCTCAGAGGAGGTGGTTCTTGAGCTGAGTGTTGAAGGATGAACAGGAGGCATCTAGGCAGAAGGGAAGGAGCAATCCAAGTGCCTTGTCAGAGGGTGCTGAGAGATTGTGGTGTATTCAAGCAAACATGGTAAGGCTGGGGTACACAGAGAGGGACGTGAGGAGCCAAGGAGTGGCCAGAAACAGAGCAGAGGAGGTTGGGAGGGGCCAGATTCATTCATTCATTCATTCATTCATTCATTCATTTATTTATTTATTTATGGCTGGTTGCGGTGCTCGTTGCGGCCCACGGGCTTTCTCTAGTTGCAGTGAGCAGGGTCTGCTCTTCGTTGCGGTGCACAGGCTTCTCATTGCGGTGGCCTCTCTTGTTGCGGAGCACGGGCTCTAGGCACCCGGGCTTCAATAGTTGTGGCGTGTGGGCTCAGTAGGTACGGCTCATGGGCTCTAGAGCGCAGGCGAAGTAGTTGTGGCACACGGGCTTAGTTGCTCCGCGGCATGTGGGATCTTCCCGGACCAGGGCTCGAACCCATGTCCCTTGCACTGGTAGGCGGATTCTTAACCACTGCGCCACCAGGGAAGCCCGGGGCCAGATTCATTAATTGGTTGACTGACTCATTCATCCACTCAAATTTTTATTGAACACTAAGTCTGGTTACACAGTGCCGTACACAACAGTCAAAGATTCCTGGTCTCATAGAACTTACCTTCTAGTGAGGAACATGGGCAAAAACACATAAACAGATCAGTAAATGACAAGACTAAGAAATGCCATGAAGGAAATGAACAAGAGGTCAAACCAGAGAACATCTTTAAGCTGGGTGTTCATGGAAGGCCTTTCTGAGGAGGTGATATTTAAGCAGAGACCTGAGGCGTTAGAACAGGTGGGGGAAGAACGTTCCTGGCCTTGGTCTCAGTTGTCACCATCTCTCTAGTTTGATTTTTCTTCCTTTTGAAGCAGCGACAGGTCATCAAACAACACACGTGTAGCTATAACTTATGGTCTGGCAGAGCCAGGCAGGATTCTTTTCAAACTCTGCTTCGTGCTCAGGAATCCAGTCTCTTAGGCAGGTTCTGGGGGAAGTGACGTGAAAAATACAATCACAGAATCACAGGTCGGACGATGCATGGAGAATTTGTCTTCCTAGAGTTCAGAGAAGTCTACAGCTGAGGACTGAAGGGCTTACCATCCTCGTGTGCTCCGGCGGTTCCGTGGAGGCTGGAACACTGATTTAGGTGAGAGTTTTCGACAGGAGAACTCTATTCAGTAGTGAGGACAAACATCCAGATCCAGATCAAGTTATAAAACATTTCTCGCACCCCAAAAGGGTAAAGCTGCTTGAATTTAACCTTTTTCTTTTAGGTGAAAGTGGCACCTCCTCCCCTGACCCGCCCTCACGGAGGCGTCTCCGCCCACTCCCAAAAGGCAGCGTGGATCTTCGCCTTCTCTACTCACCAGGTTCCCTTCAAAGGGAAAGGCCCTGGCGCTCCGTCCCACTTTTTCTCTTCCGCATCCCTCGGGCACCGCCCACCGCCAACTAGTTTGGGCCCCATCTCCAGGCCCCGCCCACCTCCAGCCTCCTCCCGAACCCCATCGCCCTTTGGGTCACGCCTCCTTCCGGCTCCTCCCCAGAGTGGCCACCTTTGGGCCCCCTCCTCCCGGCTCAGCTTCCGGGCCCGCCTCCTTCTGTCCCGCTTCAGTCTTTCCTCCGTTTGGGGCTTCTCTTCAGCCCCGCCTCCAACGCGCCCCGTTAAGGGCCCCTCCTCCCCCAACCTCGCCCGGGCCTCCCTCCACCCTTGACTCCTCCTCTGGGCAGGCCTCCCTTTAGCCCCGCCCACACCCCCTCCTTTCAAGCCCGGCTCTGCGAGGCCGCCAATGTCTTCCATACTTGTCTCGCGCGCCTCTCTTCACTGCATCATCACTCTCTCAGACCCACCCTCCTTACGCTCGGTTCCAGTGTAAACCAGTCTCTCCTCCCGCCCTAGCCCCGCCTCCTCAGGGTCCCACTTCAGTCCTTCCTCCCTGTCAGGCCCCTCCCCGACCCCTCCTTCCTTTTCTCCCAGCCGTAGCTCTGGACCTTTCCAAAGCTAGGTTGAGGGGGTAGGAAGAGCCCCTGCGCCTCGGGGGCCGGGCTGTGTTACGGTGGGGCTGCGGACTCCTCGCGCTTGAGTCGCCAGGCCCGTCTCTGGAGACAGAGGCGGGGGCAGGGGGTGGCGGGGCCAGGGCCGGAGTGGCGGGCGGGGCCGAGGTGAGGGAAGCCGCTCCGGACACCCCCACCCCGGCACGCCTCAGTGGTGCCGGCCAAAGGAAGGACTGGAGACTGCGGGGCTCGCGCCGCTGTCAGTGCGGCGGGGTGCGCGAGCAGCTCGGCGCAGAGTGGGCAGAGCAGAGAGAAGCTGAGGGGGCGGTAGCGGCGGCAGCGACTCCCGCGCGTGTATTCAGTTCCTCACGCTGCGGCCGGGGCCGCCTTCTTCCTCCCTCCCTCGCTCCCTCCCTTCCGCCCCCGAGTGCGGCGGCACCGCCTCCTTCCGCGCCGCGCGGCTTCCTCCAGACCTCTCAGGGCGGGTGAGTGGGGGCCGAGGGCGTCTCCTTAAAGGTGTGGGGAGGGGGTGCTCCTTGTTCCTTTTCGGTCACCCACCTTTTCGCGCCGGTCGCTGCCTATTTTTAGAAACTCTTTTTTTCGGCCGTTCGGGGAGTCCCGGGAGCTGGAGTAACTCCCGGCACCCTGCCCCCGCACCTTCCCTCCACCCGGGCCTGCCGCCCTGGGTCCCGGCAGCCCTGGCGTTCCTTGCCCGCCTCCTCCCCGCGGGTCGGACCTGGGCTGGGAGTTGGCGGGGTGGGCCCGCGCCCGCTCGGAAGTTGGAGTCTTTTGTGTTCGCGCCCCGCCCCGCCCGGCGAGGGGAGGAGGGGGTAGCGGAGGCCGCGCTGGGGAGGCCTCGGGCGGGCCGGGTCCCGGTTCTGGCCTCGGCCCCGGGTTTCTTCCGGCTCTTCCTCTCGGGCTGGGTCTGCGGGTTCCCGGAGGCGATCAAAACTGGTCCCGCCTCGCTCCCTACTGGCCTGAGCGCCTCCTCGGCCCCCTTTCCCGGTCCTGGGCTTGTTGCACACCTTGGGCTCATAGAGGAAGAACAGCAGGCCCTCGAGCTGGGGCCGTGTTCCGCGCTTCACGCAGCCTTTTCGCCGCCGAGCCTCAGTTTGCCTTTCAGTGAACAGGGAGAAAGAATGTCGCCTCGTAGGGTGTTTGTGGATTCAGGGAGGAAACTAATGTGTGCGAGAAGTGTTTAATACCAACAGGTAACATTTAATGGATTTGACTCAGGAACTTCGCAAGCCTTATTTCATAGAATGCTCACGACGGTCTTCTGAGGTTATCCCCATTTACAAAAGCAGCAATCAAGGCGGAGAGAGGTTAAGTAATGTGTTCTAAATCACAGGTAGGAGCCACAGAAGTGTGAAGCCGTGGTGCTGGTACCTGTTATTTATTTCTTAGTGTGAACTTGTGTAATCTCTTAGTGCAGAACCGATTTTGAGTCACATCGTTAGTTGGGATACCTAACTAACTCCGTTCTCCCTGATTCCTTGCCCGTTAGAAGCTGATGGATGCAGAGGACTCCAGATCTCAAACACAACTGAAGTTCCCTGGGGTTTTGGCTCAGGGAAGGTGTAAGTCGTTTAAAGCAGTGAGGTTCATCCGTTTTTTGTTTTTTGTGACTTGTTCCTCCCACCAAACCTTGCTTGTTCTCTATAGGGTTTAGATTTATAGCTCCTGGTTGGGGGAGGGGGAGCAGAAAGTGGTTCAAGTCAATTGCTTCAACTCCCTGCCTTCAAATAGAGATTTATTTCTCTTATTTTCAGATAAGGCCCAGAGGGGTAAACGTGAACTAAAATTAACTTTGGTAAGTGTTCTAGTTTTCCAGTGTGTTTGATCCCTGGTGTCTAAAGATCAGGTAGGGGAGTTCCTAGGCCAGCTCTTGCCATGTCTCCTGATGTGTGCTTTAGTTCTTTGGAGTCTGGAGGTCTGCTGTACTGTCCCCTTTCCAAGATTCTGGGTTTAAAAGTAGTGGTATGTAGGACCTGGAAGGGGTCTTATCTGGTCTAACTTTTTTTATCTGCCTTTTCCCTCTTTCCTGTTAACTGAATCTTGGAAGGGGGAAGTAAGTTGTCTAAATTCACAGACTGCTTTAGTGACAGAATCACAACTGGAATTCCAGTCTTCTGACTTCCAGTGCAGTAATATTTTTATTTCTACTGTACTCTGCCACCTTTTGAAAGGGCACTAAACTACTTATTCAGGTCTGAAGACCAAGAATCCCAAGTAACTTGAAATCACAAAGAAGTTGTTTAGTCCCAGCATTAAAAGGAGGCCAGGTTTTGTGCACAGGAGTACCAGTTCTCATAAGTCACCACTGTTATTTTATAGTACTTTATTTATGGTTTATAGTTTTCTTTTATATCTGTTACCTGATTTCATTTCTCATCCAGTTCTGTGAGGGAGCTCTCAGAGTTTGGTTTATATCTCCTTTTTACAACTCTAATTGAGAATTAAGACATAGCAAGGTTAGGGCACTTGCCTTACTTAGATCACCGGATTAACAAGTGGTGAGTACAGGGCATCTCTCATGGACAAAGGATTTGATTTGATGTGGCATCATGAACTCAGTCACTCATTGTGGCTCTCTGAGCCTCAGTTTCCTTATCTGTAAACTATCACAGGGTTGGGTGGGGACTATGAAAAAATGGCTATGAAAGTGCATTGTAGTAGTAGGCTAACATTTATTAAGTACTTTCCATGTACCAGTCACTGGATTAAGGACTTTCTAAGGAGTATCTCATTTAGTCCTCAGAGCTACTGTATGAATTAGGTATATTATTAAATTCCTTTTGCAGAAGAAGAAACAGGATTAGAGAGGTTACATGACTTGCTCAGGATCATGTAATTGATAACTGCAGACAATATAACTTTAAAGCTGGTATGCTTTTATTTTTTTGTAAAAATACATGTAAGATAAAATTTACTATTTTAACTATTTTTAAATGTACAGTTCTGTGGCGTTAAATATATTCACATTGTTGTGCAACCATCACTACCATCCGTGTCTAGAACTTTTTCATCTTCCTCAGCTGAAACTCTGTATAAACACTTCCTCTCCTCTCCCTCCTGGCAACCATCATTCTATTTTCTGTCCTTGTGAATTTGACTACTCTAGGTACTTCATGTAAATGGAATCATACAATATTTGTCCTTTTGTGACTGGCAAAGCTGGTACTCTTAGTGCCTCCCTTAATCCCTAGGTGCTCTGAAAATGCAAAATGATTATTAGTTCTCATCTGCAGTAAGGTGTGGCATGCAGCTCCAGAGCAAGAACCTAGGCCTGGCTGTC
>NW_020173068.1:5884775-6070299 GCF_003031525.2 Neophocaena asiaeorientalis asiaeorientalis
CCCTTCTGCTTCTTCCAAAGGGAACTCCTGCTCTTGAAATAGAACTCAGAGGACTCCCCACCCTTGCTTTGTTTGCATCTTCCTTTCTGGCTGTCCTGGGTTTGGGCA
Source organism: Neophocaena asiaeorientalis asiaeorientalis (assembly GCF_003031525.2). Lineage (NCBI taxonomy): Eukaryota > Metazoa > Chordata > Mammalia > Artiodactyla > Phocoenidae > Neophocaena > Neophocaena asiaeorientalis. The sequence goes on from NW_020173068.1 coordinate 5,884,884, forward strand.
TATGGGACTGTAGTGATCAACAATAGCAGTGCTGTGACAGCAGCTTGGATCAGAACTACTCAGGATGATTAAATGGATTATCTTTATGAAATGCTCCCTCTTTGTGCCCTCCTCTTTCCATTAAGGCACACAAGAGCAATTAGCTTTTGGGTTCCTAGAGGGTATTTATGGCTCCTCATTGCTTGCAGGTAGTTAAGATGGAATTAAATGCTGCATTTAGTCTTTCAAAATTCTCTTTGTTTTGACTACTTCTGTGTCTTTGTGTGTTTTGGGTGCTGTGGTGGTGGGATGTGGTGTTTATGTTTGTGAAGTGTAGTTGGAATTTTGTCATGATGCCAGCAGGGGGTTGGGATGGGAGGTGTTCCAGAGATGGATAATAGGGCAACAAACACAGATCTGAGTATGTTGCACTTTCCTTAAAAATCTGATGGCCCAACATTGCCTACATATTAAAGTTTAAACCCCTGAGTGTGATAATAAGGTCAGAGTGTATTGAAATGTTTATTGGATAGAATCTTGTAGTTGAGGGACTTAAAATCATGTAGACCAGCCAGCCACCCAGCCAACATTTGAATAGGCTACCCGTTGAGATTCTGTTTCATTGGGCACCTCATTATTGGAAAATTTTCCATTTACAGAACAGTTATTAAACATCTGCTCCACACTGTACTAAGCTTGGAGATTTGGGTGTCTCAGGGGGAAGACAGGCAAGGAAACAGGCAGTGTGGGAAGTGGTGTGACAGGAGCAAGCTCCATGAGAGCACGGAGGAATGGAACTAACCCAGCCTTGGAGGGTCAGGGTGGGGTGGTTCGTTGGAGAAATTGGCTAGGCCTAGACCTCAGAGAAAAGACTAAGCTAGGAAAAGAAGAGATTTGGGGAACTGAGGAGGAGACAGGTAAGACTGTTCTAGGCAGAAGGGAATAGCAAGTCTAGAGATGGTGGTGGTAACAGGTGAGACTTTTGGCCATTTACTATATCTACCAGATGCCATTTTAAGCATTTAATGTGTGTTAACTCATTTCTTTCCATAACCATCTTGAGGGGTACATACTGTTGTAATTCCCATTCTGTAGGTGGAGGAAGCAAACCCAGAGGGGTTAAGTAAGTTTCTTAAGATTTCTGGGTGGAGCATGAAGCATGAGATGGGTGATGTAGCAAAAGATGAGACTGGCAAGGTGGGCAGAGCAGAGGCCAAGTCATGAAAGGCCTTTATTGCCCAGGTTGAAGAGTTTGGACTTCATTTTGGTGAGGGGACCATGATCCTGTATGCATTTTAGAAGGATATCAGTGGCTCTTTGGGGAGTGGATTGGAGGGCTAGAGCATCATGGGCAAAGAGACCAGTTAGGAGGCTTTTGCAGTAATGCAGGCAAGAGGTGACGGTGTTTCCAATGAAGGGTGTGTGTGTGTGGAGAAAAGAAGATGGAATTAAGTTGTGAGACACTATCAAAGATTGTTGGCGTGGAGGGTAAGGAAGAAATCAAGGAACACTTCTAGATTTCTACCTGGTGCAGTTGTATAGATGGGGATGCAGTTTATTGAGGTGAGGACACAGGAGAAGAAGGTGGGGGGAAGATTTCTCATGCAGGGTCTTATTACATCTGCTTTCATTTACCTTCATCCAGTTATTGATCGTAGTTCTCCAAGGGGAGGGGAGGGGAAACAGGGGTGAGGGAGAGTATGGCACAGCAAATTTGATAGCTATCCCTGGCTAAACTATTGTAGACACTAGTTTCGGAAAGGAGGAAATAATTAGAACCTAGACATTCCAGACCTTGCACAGCTCTGAAGACTGCTTATGTTAAAGTCAAGGAAAGCTTATGTTTTCTCCAGACAACATTCTTTGGCATTGCTCTCCCCATGTGCTAGTGTCCCTCTGTAATTCACCTCTGCTTACTTTGCTAGGCACTGAGAAAGCAAAGATGAATAAAACATAGCTTGAGAAGCTTGCATTCAAAAGGGCAGCAGATCTCAGTTTAGATACTGTAGTGGAGGGGAGAGAGTGGGGAGGGACTAAGAAGGATTCTTATTATGGGCAGGAGTCAGGAGACTCTGCTCTGTGTGCCAGTCTTTTCCTCAGGTGGCAAAAGTCTACACTTACTCAAAGGGCCAGGTTTATTCATTTGAATAATGATGAAAAATAATGACTAGATGACCCCCAGGGTCCCTTCTAGCAATAACATTTTATGATTCTAGATGATGATTCAGACAGTATATCTCTTGGAGAGGTATTTTCTTCCTTTTCCCTCCCACTTCCTCTTCCTCCCCTTTCTTCCTTAGGCAGTAGTAGGGATGTCGGGGTGGAGATAGGGTTTTCACATGAGTGTCTGTTAAAAACCTAGTTTTATTCAGTTTTAGCTTTATGTATAAAATGTACAACTGGAGGAGAGATGATGGGAGTAGTAATGTTAGCTTGCTGTCCTACAACTGACCCCTAGGTACTGTAAGGAAAGTTTCAGACCCATGATGGATGCAGCTCACAGACTCTCAGGACTAGAGAGAAAGGGGCAGTAGGATAAACTGGGAGCCTAGTCTTGAGCCTGAGGATAGTTGGTCTGGTCCCTGCTACTAATAATTCAGTGTATGGGCTTGGCCAAGCCCCTTTCCTTCTCTGGCCCTATTGCTTCATAAAATAATCAGGGGGCCAAAGGGTGAGCCCTGGGTACAGAAAAAGGATTGGAAGTTCCTCTCTAATGAGGAATAATTATCGAATAACTAGAGATAGGCATCTGCCCAAGTATTGCTAGTTATGTCTTCTGGCTGTTTCTACAGCCCTTCTTTTTTCCTCAGTCTTTCTGTCACTTCATAATGGCCTCCATATGAATAAATCTGCTGTGCCTCCTGGGAGGAGGGGAGGAAGGTTGGGATATTATCTCTGGGTTCTGGTCTACATCCCCAACGAGCCGTTCAGGCTGCCTACTGCTCCCTGCTCTCCATGCTGGGGTAGGGGTCGGGAGTTTTGGTTGAATACTCAGGTTTTCTTAGGCTCAGACATATGTATTTGGAGTGCTCCACTGACTAAAGTGCCAATCTGGCCATCCTCCCAACATGCCCAGTGCAGTTCCACTGGGGGGGAATAGCATTCAGTGGGCCTTTGATGCTTGCCAAACTCATGTTAATTGTAATTACCTAATACTCCCTGGGATCTCAGTCTTCCTGTCTGTAAAACAAGGGGGTTGGGCAGATGTCTGGTTTTTTTTTTTTTTTTTTAGATGTCTGGTTTTATGGGAGTGGCTTGAGAATTCATTTCTGGAAGAAGAAGGGGCTTTGTTAGAGTATTGAGAGTATCTCACAGGGTTAAATTCTGGGTTCGCAGATACCTTTCAGTATATAAAGAGATGGATATTGCTTTTTAGAATGGACAGATTGCTGAAAAATTGCTTGTGAGATGAATTTACCAAATTGTCTACTGAGTTCCATTATAAACTTGGAGCTGTTGTCCCATGGGACAAACTTGAAGTCCAAGACTAAAAAGTTATATTTAAATAGGTAGCAAACTGTTTAAAATCATAGGATAACAGGAAAAAAAAAAACAAAACACTATAAGATTTCCAAACACCACTAGGACTGGAAAAACACTAGACCAGAAATTTGCATTTCCTTAGAGCTTTGGCTTTATGAGGTAGATACCTCTGCTGTGGTTACCTGGCCCTTGAAATGCCATCTGTAGAGACTGAAGAGTTCTGTTTATTTGTCAAGATAAGAATCATTGCCTTATTCCAAGTAAGTATTCTCATTTACAAGGTCAGATTTACAACCTGGTCAACCTATTGTTGGCCAGGTTTTCTTCATTCCAGAGGCATTTATCTGGTATTTAGCTACCTCCTGTTTGTTTGTTTTATTAAGGATTTCACTAAGCCTAGTTAACGGTAGTGTTTGCATGGTGTCTGTTGATCTGTTTGTCTAGTTTCCTTTGTAATTCTTTGTGGTAGTGAAAGCAAGCTGAGCAGTAGATTTAAAAGAATCATTTCCATAACTCATTATTTCTCTGGGTCTGGGTTTCCTTTCTGGAAGGTATGATCATGCTACACTGAGAAGTCAAATGTTGTTTGCTGCTTACACAGACCGTGTTAAGGCTTTGGGACTTTGTTCTTCCAGATAGTTGTAAGCTGGCACTGAGGAATGGTGCTCTCAATATAATGATAGCTGTGCCTGAATCAGTTGAACACAAGAATAACTTTTCTTCATACCTTAAAGACTCACCCTAAATTGATTTTTCACACCAATTAAAGTTAACTAAAATTAGGGTGTTAGGTAGAGTTACCATGCTAAGTAGGTTACCTAGCTGCTGTAGTAAGGTTATGCTTGGAAGTCCAACTGCTTTCCATCCCTAAGTTCAACCATTTGTTCTAGGAATTTGGAGTACCTACTATGTGTTCTCCCTATGGAAAACATACAAACCAAACAATACATGATTCCTGCCCTCAGATTACATTCAGTCTGGAGAGAGAGACAGATAAGTACAACAGGTCCTAGCTTATTCTTACCCGTGCTTCCTTGGCCTGTATGTTTTGGTTGAGGGTTCAGACTGGAAATAGCAGAATTGATGGATGTATCACTAGGCAAGGAGACCTATTTGAGTATCTGACTTCCAGTGTTCCAATTTGGTTTTGGCCTTCCCTCCTTCTCTTCCTTTCTTCTGCCTGTTATCTAGATTTTCTTCTCTATTGCTGACGTGTCCAGCAGCCAGTGTGTAAAGTCAAGAACCTTAGGGTAGGGGACAGCATTGTCCTTCAGGTTTGGGTATCTAGACATCTGCCTAGTGCTTTCCCTGTTCTTCTCACATCAGTTCTTTGGCTGGTTTCCAGAAAGGGTTGATATTGTCTAGCTTCTTATTTAGGAATGAAGAAAATTGTTTCATATTAAATTAAATTTTATACTCAGTTTTGAAATAAAATAGCTATTTTGCTTGCAAATGGAATTATTTGAGGTGTGGTTTCTGGCATTTTTTTGGCTATGCTGCACAGCCTGTGGGATCTTAGTTCCCGAGCAGTTACTGAACCCAGGCCCTCAGCAGTGAGAGCGTGGAGTCCTAACCACTGGACCGCCGGGGATTTCCCATTTGATCAGTTTTTGACTTACTAATTATGACTAAACTGTGGTTCTTGAAGCCCATTGCTGCTATCTCTGCCAGCCTTCTTTGAATGCTTTGCAGCATGGAGCCCTAGGAAATGGAGGGAACGTTGAGGTTACCCTGTCTTGAAGGGCTCTTCCTCTTCCCTTGTCCCTGTTCTCAAAAAAAAGTGTTATTTGGGATGCTGTGTTGTGTTCATGATTTCTTCCAGCAATTTCGCATTGCTTGGGAGGTCTAGAAGAGGAAATACGCCTGTGTTCGTCCTCAAAGGTTGGGGACAATATTGAGATCAATTTGGCCAAACTGTATGGAGCCCACTGAGTCCTCCCTTGGTGCTGTGAGGGATGAAAATGTGTAAAGCATACTCTTGTCTTCAGGGAACCTGTGGTCTCTTTGGGGAGACAAGGTAATCATGAAGTTGTAGCTGATAATAAGGCAGTTTGGTGTAGAGAGCTTGGTTTGGAAGACTAAGGTCTTACTCTTGTTCCCTGGAACTAATTTGGCCAGGAAAACTGGAATAAGTCATTTTCCCCTCTCTGAACCTCCATATTCTCATCTATAAAATGGGGTTAATAATCTGTATCTTGCCTTCCTCACAGTGTTATTGTGAAGAGCAAGTTAGATGTTACTAAAAGTGCATTATAAAACCAGATGATGCAATTTATATGTGAAGAATTCATGAGTCATTTGTCAGAGGTAATAGGTAAATAGCAGAGTTTTCTATAGAAGGGGAGATCTCTTTGGGCTGGGGTGATCAGGAAGAGTGGTCTGGACCAGTCTTGGGATTGGGAGAAAGAATGCTAGAAGCATTTAGACAGAGGCAATGATGGAGCATAGGAGTATAGGCAGAACTGTTAAGGGGCAGCAGTGAGTGTTTTAGCGTTAGTAGTTAGTTATTGACAAACAGTTTTCAGAAGCATACCAGATCAAACTCTCATCAGCTGTGTATGAGAGAATTCCTTTTGCTCCATGACCTTGTCAACAGTTAGCATTATCTTTTTATTTTATGTCATTCTTGTTGGAGTGTAGTTAGAGAAGTGAATTGTAAGAACCACGATAGGAACTCTCAGGTGGTACCATACAGGGGTAAAGTGATTGGTAAGTTCAGAGGAGGGAGAGATTGCTTCATTTGTGGGTGTGTGGTGCCCAGGGAACATCTATGGAGGACTGAGCATTTGAGCTGGGCCTTGTAGGATAAGGATAGTGACTATGTGTTATCTAGGACCATCCCAATGTCTAATATTCTGTCTTGCTGTGCTTATAAATTATGAAACACTAATATTTCTGTGTCTTGGCCAAATCTCACAGACTACCCAGAAGCAGCGCCCGGATATCTTTTCTCAGTTGCAGTGCTTCTCTCTCCTCCCACTTTGTTTCCAGAAAGTATGATCACAGGAGATTTAGGCTCCAGAGATGGAGAGAGGACATTCTGTGCAATGGGAACAACTTGAGCGGAAACACAGATGAGCAACTAGATCAAGCGGCATCCATATTCCAGCTAATGAGCAGAGTGGGGAGGACATGTCCCATAATTTGGGGGTTGGTGATACCTTCTCATAATCTCCTGGAGCAGGTGGAAAAGGTAATAATGTACCCAAGCCAATTTGTATTTAAATTGATAGGATGAGAACGACCCCTTTGCCTATAATTACATCATTTCGGGGAAGAAATTAATCCAGCAAACAGTCATACTTGAAGTATGTCAAAAGAGAGTTTGTCTTCTCTTAAAATGGAGGGGGAGGAAGGGGAACGCCAGGACCTAAAGAACTTAGTCTCTCAGCGCTCACCTATTACTTGTGTATTTGCTTGGAAAAATTACCATTTCTTTGTCAGCTTTTATCCTGCCTGGTAGACCCTAGCTGGGTGTTTATTTTCTGTAGTTTTACCAAATCACTTTGAAGGCTGGTGTGAACACTGATCATGTCTTAGAGTCTTTCTTCTTTGTTCTGTCAGCAAATACTAGAAAATGTACCTTAAATTACCTGTTTTTGGGAAACAGGGTGGCCCTGCCTGCTCCCACAGAGGCATGTTAAACATTAGTCAGCTCCTGAACCTGTGTTAGGTCCTGGGGTATTTGTCAGGGGACACTGGGGGTGTTAGAGCTGCCAGTGGGGACACTGACCAGAGGGTACCTAGGCCTTCTGTCAAGGAGACTTGTCAAGTACTTGATTAAAAATCTGACCTGGGTTCTAGACCTAACTCTGCCATTTATATTAATAATAGCGGCCATGGGACTTCCCTGATGGTGCAGTGGTTAAGAATCCGCCTGCCAATGCAGGGGACACGGGTTCAAGCCCTGGTCCGGGAAGATCCCACATGCTGCGGAGCAACTAAGTCCATGTGCCACAACTACTGAGCCTACGCTCTAGAGCTCGCAAGCCACAACTACTGAGCCTGTGTGCCACAACTACTGAAGCCCATGTGCCTAGAGCCTGTGCTCCGCAACAAGAGAAGCCACCACAATGAGGAACCCCTGCTCACCACAACTAGAGGAAGCCTGCACACAGCAACAAAGACCCAACGCAGCCAAGAAAAAAAAAGCTGCCATGACTTGGGTGCCCACTGTGTTGAGATAACATATTGGTGCCTTGTGTTCATACTAACAGAGCTGATATTTACTGACGGTTACTATGTGCTGAGAGCCCTTTGTGTGTGTGTGTGTAATCTTTATAATATAAATTTATATATAATCTTAAGGCATATCTTATATGTAAAATTAATGTATAAGACATTTCATATAAAGTTTCAACATATTGTATATGTTGTGTATACATATACAATTGTGTATATTGTATATAATTTGTATATATTGTATATAGTATATAATTTAAATATAATATACCTAAGTTTATATTAAAAATCATTCTCACCTCAACCATAAAAAGTAGGTTCTGTTGTTCCACATCATATAGGTAAGAAACTGAGATACCAGTAGGTTAAGAAATATGCCCATAGTCACACTGCTAGTAAATGGAGTTGCCAGGATTTAAACCTAACCACATCTTCTTTTTTAATATGGAAAATTTCAAACACATACAAAGTAGACAGAATAGGTTAATGAAGCATGATATACCCATCATTCAGCTTCAGTAGTTATCTATTCACGGTCAATCTTATTTCATTTATACCCTTACATACTTTTCATCCTGTGCTTTGAAACGTGGGTATGATATTTTGTCCTTAAGTATTTCACAATGTATTTTTTTTTAATTTTTAAACTTTTTATTGTCGTAAAGTATATGTAATATAAAAGTTACCATTTTAGTTATATAGTTCAGTGGCATTCAGTATGTTCACATCATTGTGCAACCATCACCACTCTAGATACTTCTTTTTTTTTTTTATAAATTTATTTATTTATTTTTGGCTGTGTTGGGTCTTCGTTTCTGTGCGAGGGCTTTCTCCAATTGCGGCGAGTGGGGGCCACTCTTCATCGCGGTGCGCGGGCCTCTCACTGTCGCGGCCTCTCTTGTTGAGGAGCACAGGCTCCAGATGCGCAGGCTCAGTTGTGGCTCACGGGCCTAGTTGCTCCGCGGCATGTGGGATCTTCCCAGACCAGGGCTCGAACCCGTGTCCCCTGCATCAGCAGGCAGACTCTCAACCACTGCGCCACCAGGGAAGCCCCTAGATACTTCTTTTGTTAAAAAGCTTTCACAGTGTATTTTTAAAATTATTTATTTATTTATATTTTGGCTGTGTTGGGTCTTTGCTGCTGTGCAGCGAGTGGGGGCTTCTCTTCATTGTGGTGCGCGGACTTCTCATTGTGGTGGCTTCTCTTGTTGTGGAGCATGGGTTCTAGCATGTGGGCTTCAGTAGTTGTGGCATGCGGGCTTGGTACTTGTGGCTCACAGGCTCTAGAGCGCAGGCGCAGTAGTTGTGGTGCACGGGCTCAGTTGCTCCGTAGCATGTGGGATCTTCCTGGACCAGGGCTCGAACCCGTGTCCCCTGCATTGGCAGGCGGATTCTTAACCACTGCACCACCAGGGAAGTCCCACAATATATTTCTGAAAGACGATTTTTAAAAACAACCATTATCACATAATAAAATTTAACAATTCCTTAATACCATCAAAATCCAGATTGTGTTCAAATTTCCCATTGTCTTATAAATGGCACAATCTTATTTTTACAGTTTGACTTAGGATTTACATAAGGTCCATACATTGTAATTGGTTGTTATGTCTTTTAAGTCTTTTTTAATTATAAGTTCACCTTTTTCCCCTTTTATTTGTTGAAGGAGTTGGATTGTTTTTCCTGTAGAAATGTGCTCATTGCAGATCTGTGGTTTGTTTAATATGTTTCTCTGTCCTCTGTGTTTCCTGTAGATTTGTGGTTGTATCTGGAGGTCAGTATCTCTTAATCCTCATAGCAGCCTTACAAAAATAGGTATTCTTATTTTGCAGACGAGAAAACAGACTGAGAAAGGTTGGGTAACTTGCCCAGGGCCTCACAGCAACCTTGGATTTGAACAGACCTTCTTGCCTTCAAAACCTGTGCTCTTTTCTTTTCACCGTTCACCCATTCTGTGAGCTTAAGCAAATCATTTTCAGTTCTCTGGGCCTTAGTTTCTTTGTGTGCATTGAGAGCTCTTACAGAAGTAGTGTTCTGTGTCCCTGTGACCATTTTAGTGCCCACCATTTGATGGCATGGTACTAGATGCTGTGGGTGATACTCATATGAATAAGACTGTTTTCAAGGAGCACGTAGTCAGCCAGGGAGTGAGGACCATACCCTGTTTCAGACGTAGAGCCTATTTTGGCCATTGTGGGGCTATAGGATCCTTAATCCCCCATAGGATTCCTAACTAACCTCCCTACATCCTGTCTTGCCCTCTCTCAAGCCATGCTCCTCTCTGCTGCCAGTTGCCTTTTCCTAAAAACCATTTTTGTTGTGTTCTCCCTGCTCATAAATCCAGCTTGAGGGATCTGGTAAATAAGAAAAGTTTTTCCGGCAATAAACCTTCCCTCCTTGGATTGAGTTGCTATTTCAAGGGCAGCTAGTCTTTTTTCTTTTCTATTTGGCAAAGGTATTATTGCTTTTATGGAAATGGAATCTGGAGATGGTAGAATAATGATGGAGTGAAGCATGGGGAATGCCATCTTGATTCAGGGGAGTGCATACATTTAGCATTGTACTGTTTACTCCCAAGAACATCCGACTGTAATGGGGCAATCGTGCTGTTTTGCAAAGAAAAGAAACTTTTAGTTGTGGAGTCCAGGGAGAAGACTCTTAAAGGTATCCTTTTGAGATACCTTCATCTTATTGCTGAACCTTCATCTTACTGGCTAACCAAGCCATTAAAATGAATGTGTTATATAGGAATAGAGTCAAGCAGAGCAGTGTTTTCAGTCTGTAGTAATTTGGGTGGCAGACAGGTGGCATTGGGGTCCAGGTTGATGTACAACTGATATAGGTAGTGAAGTCAAAAGTCAGGAGAAGTAAAGTTTAGGGCATTTGTATCACTGGAGTGCCTTGCATATAATAGTTACCTAATATCTTTTTAGAGTCTTTAAAAAAAATACTTTGACAGTGGATCAAGCCAGAGGAGAAGGCTGTGAAATCATGGATTCTAAAGCTCAGGAGCCAAGTGATCCAGGACCCTGGATAGCTCCTTGGAAAAGCAGTTCCTCTGACAAAAGTTAAGAGTACTTAAGGGACTCCTAAGTCCTTTCTGTTTCAGATCTTTTCAGAGGATCTTACGCTCTGGATCAGAGGTTGCAGACTGGCAGGTCTTGGATTGTGTCTAGCCTGAACTGTATTTATTTTGAGTTGGACCCCAGCCTGGGAACATTAGGGTTTTCAGTGGAGATACTGTGTATGAGATCAGAGGCCTGGGCACGTGGGCTATGAGGGTGAGTGATTTCTCCTGAAGAGGGAGTAGGATTTTTTTTTTTTTTTTTTGCGGTACGTGGGCCTCTCACTGCTGTGGCCTCTCCCGTTGCGGAGCACAGGCTCCGGACACGCAGGCTCAGCGGCCATGGCTTACGGGTCCAGCCGCTCCGTGGCATGTGGGATCCTCCCGGACTGGGGCACGAACCTGCGTCCCTGCATCGGCAGGTGGACCCCCAACCACTGCGCCACCAGGGAAGCCTGGGAGTAGGATTTTTGAGGAAGAAGAAGGGGCTGGATCCTGATACTGACCATGAGCATTTTCCTATTCACAGGAGTGGGAATAGTCCCCAGTTATTCTACAGGCTTCACTCCTTGAGCCTGGCACCAGGGACTCTTCGTATCATAATTGGCACCAGGCCAATTTGGCAAAATGCTTGAGTTTACAGAATCATGTTTTTCATTTCTCTCCCTCATTCCACATGCTACTTCCTTATTGGCTGACTGTTCTAGATAGGACATATTTATTCTCAAGTTTGTCAGAGCCCACACCATTTCCTGTTGTTTCTTTGCTACCCAAGCCCAGTGTCTGTTGCCATTTATCACCAGGTTAGCACTTCTTTCTTTGAAACACTTGGTCAGCTGTACTTATTTTTGCTACCTGCTTGGTCCCTCGGGGCCAACTCGGCACTAGATGGAACTCTAATATTGAAGGGACTTAACCCAGTTACAGTGCTCTTAGTCCCTGGGACTAGATGAATTATCTTATTTTACCAGGAACTTTTGGTGCCTCTGTTGCCTAGAAAGTCTGTCTCCTGGCTTGTCTTAGGACTTCATAAGGACAGCAAAGTAGTCAAGTCTCAGTGTACCTTGTCCTTGTAAAATTGGCATTTTTTGCGTCTAACAACTCACAGGCTGGGGTGAAGTCTGCCGTCTCATGGAAGAAACCACAACATCTAATATAAATCAAAACTGTTTTACTTATAAGTTAAGTTAGTAACTGGTCTTTTTTTCCCCCTAGCTGCAGTGAGAGCAGCTCCTGTGTGTTGAAAGTAGGTGGCTTTCTGAGTAATTGACTGTTCTTGCTGCCTGTTCCCTTTGGCTTCTTGTAATTACTGTAACATCATCATCCAGTATGTGGAGAACCATGGTAATTTCCATGACAACTGATCATGATTTCCCAGATAAAGGGAGGAAGCTAATAAGTGTTAGGAACTTGAAAAGGGTATTGGGCTAAGTTCTTGTGATACTAGTAGAATTTGGAGCTGGGAGTGACTTTTCAGCAGCAACTGCCTAATTAAACTTTCCCCATTAATAGACAAGGAAACAAGTCTAGAGAGGTTAAACAACTTGCCTAAGGGGTCCCTAGGTTGTGGAATACACTTGAGATCCTCAGTCTAGTGTTTCTTTGTGCCTTCTGTTCTGTATGGCTTCTTTCCATTATGTCCCACTGGACCATGAGCTCCACCAAGGCAGGATCCACATCTGTCTTGTTAATTAATGTTTTCTCAGCACTTACCACAGGACCTAAGTATTTTTCGAGTGAACGGATAAACTATGTTGGAGTTCTCAGACTGGGACACATGAAATCGCAGGATAAACCATATACCTTCCTGAAGTGTACTCAAATCTTTTTTTTGTAGTTGGATTAGTTTAAATATTATTACTAGTAGTTTAAAAGTTTACTCTTACATTAAGTCATGTTATGGAATGGATAATAAGCATAAATTTTTTAGATAAAATGAGAAGGCGTCAAATAAATTACAGGATTATAATAGGCCCTTTAACCTTTACCCCAGAGGGTCTAGTGTTGCCAGATCTCTGATATATTTAAGAGAAGCTAGAAATCTAATTAGAAAAAAGAGGTCTGATTTTAAATGTTGGCAGTTAACTCAGGTTTGTTTGTTTTTTAAACAAATGTGTGGGTCAGACAAAACACATCCTTGGGCCTAAGCATCCATTTGTGACCTATGAGATAAACAGGTCTGGGCAAGAACAAGACTTTGGACAGAGCCAAATGGATGATAGTGTCAGGGTTGGCTTCCATTCTGAGTCTGGCTTCTTGGCTTCAAACTGGCCATAGGTCGGAGTGGAAAGAATGAAGTTAAGACTTGATAGGTTAGGAAAATTCCCACGTTAAATATCATTCTCTGTGGATAGCAGCTTCTGTAGTATCTTAGCCCTTAGAGAGCATCACATTTACTCCCGTTGTTTTGCAGATTGAAATAAAGTCCAGAGAAGGTAACAGAGCTTTCCTCTAGGAACCTAAGCAGCAGCCTTAGGTCTTGGGCAGGCCCCTGCTTCAAACGCTAGACTTTTGTTTGGTGCTCCTGCCTCATGCTCTTAGGGCATGGGGCTAGGGGCTTCTGGCATACTTTGGGATGGTTGATAGAGCTGGGCAAAATCCACTTCTTAGTACAGCCCTATCATCCTAAGCAAAGGGAGGTTGAGGTGGCAGTAATATGCTCAGCCTCATCTTGGTGCAAAGGGTCTATTTCTGTGACTAGCATCATATTGACCTTATTCTTTCTACCTAGAAAGATGTAGAGGACAGCTCAGCAGCAAAGAGCCTCAGTGCCAAGATAGATCTGTTCCCTCCTGTGACTTCCTTGCCTCTTCTTTTCCTTTTCTTTTTCTTCCCTTTCAGCTCCTTCCTCCTTGAACCCTGCTACCTCCCTTCTGCACCCCCCACCCCCGTCCTTTCTTTTTCTCTCACTGTTGCCCTTCTCCTGCATGCGAAATTCTTGTGATGCCACTGCAGTAGGCAGAGCCTGGGATTGGACCTGGTTTCCAGGAGTTTTGAGAGGACTTGCTCTAAAGTAGGGCAACTAAATAAAGGAGATTATATGTATTTAAAATGTCCCCTCTCCTTCCCCACCTCCACCCCAGGTTGGAAAGGATAAAATCTCAACTATGGACTTGACTATAAGGCTCATACAGTCTGGTACCACTTCACTTTGCTGCCTTCTGTCAGCAGCACAGTGTTTAACACCCACTGTTCCGTGTGCTCTTGTTCAGTAGAATGGCTTTGTTTTGACTATTCCTTCTGAGTAGAAACTCTTTTGGCTCCTTGTTGTCTTTACCTGACAAACTCTTACTCATCTTTTCATACCAGTTCAAATGCTACCTCTTCAGTGAAGCTTTCCCTGATCACTCCATGAGCAGAATTAATTTTGATCTTTCTACTTTGCTTCTACTTCTGTAGTTGTACTCTGGTGCTGTATCACACCTGAATCTGCTTTCATTCCTGAAATTGAGACCTTGTGAACCAAGACACAGTGTGCTGTTTATCTCTGTTTCCCATGTGTCTCTGTAACAGGCCTGGCACAAATAGTACTTGCAGAATGAATGACAGAAATATATGTACATAGATACCTGTGGTATTCGGTTGACCGAATACTATAGGTGCAATATGATAAAGTGCTCTGGCAGCTTATGGAAGTTCTTGGAGATAACTTCTGAGAGAAATCTCGGAAGCTTCTAGAAGCTGGTAGTATTTGAATATTTCTTTTGAGATTTAGGGGAAGTTCAGTTGGCAAAGATGGTGAGAAGAACATTCCAGGTGGAGGGAATGGTTAGAGTAAAAGCAATGAGAAAGTACAGAGGTCAGGCCCCACCTACTAATTTACTCTTGCCCTAAGCTAGAATTCTTTCTAGAATGTGTGCTAAATTTTTAGGCCAACCTAAAGGAAAATCTCTTTTCTCCCGTCTTTTCTACCTTTTTTATTTCTGTTCTTTCCTTCCCTCTCTCGTGACCCACTTGTCTTTTAATTTTGATTTCTTCTCAGTCCTTTCCCTTTCTTTCGTCTTCCCAATGCTCCAGTTTTTTGTTGTTCTTTTTTGTAATTTTTTTTTTGTCTGTGCTGGGTCTTCATTGCTGCACGTGGGCTTCCTCTAGTTGTGGCATGCGGGGGCTACTCTTCGTTGCAATGCCTGGGCTTCTCCTTGCAGTGGCTTCTCCTGTTGCTGAGCATGGGCTCTAGGCGTGCGGGCTTCAGTAGTTGTGGCACGCGGGCTCAGTAGTTGTGGCACGCAGGCTCAGTAATTGTGGCTCATGGGCTCTAGAGCAGAGACTCAGTAGCTGTGACGCACAGGCTTAGTTGCTTCATGGCGTGTGGGATCTTCCCGGACTAGGGCTTGAATCCGTGTCCCCTGCATTGGCAGGTGGATTCTTATCCACTGTGCCACCAGGGAAGTCCCCCCAATGCTCCAGTTTTTTGTTTTTTGTTTTTTTAGCTTTATTGTTTACATTTCTCTACCTAATTCCTTCTTTCTTGCCCTCTTCCCCAGGCAACCCAGGAAATCCAGGCCTTTGGGTTGAGATGTGAATCAGCTACACAGTATTTAACTCCAAATACCACCTCCTCTTGTGAAGCTGAGAAGTAATCATGGCATAATTGCTTCTCATCTGTCTCTTATGTTTTATTGGCATTGACTTTTCTTTAACCTCCCACTATGGTGGGGGTGTTGTTATCATCTTATTTTTTTTAGTAGTTGTCAAAATGTCAATTGTAATGAGAAATTTCTGCAGACAGGCCTGCCCTTGAGTGGTGTGAGCCTTCAGGCAAAGCTAGGGCTGGTTGAGTCAGAAATGCTCATTGGTCTGTTTTCTCATGCATACAGGTCTCTGGGTCACACAGACACATACACACTCCCTTCTGTCCCTACAGGTTTGTATGCTTTGCAACACATACACACACAACTGAGTTACAAAGGTGCACATATTTCTTCTGTTCCGTAAACACCAATACTTATCTCCCTTACACCTTATACCCACACATTTATCCTCCTATACCCTTGTCCCACTGTTTTCTACCTAGATACACAGAATTGTGTGTGCCATGAAAGTATCTGCAAGCCTGTCTTACAGACACCACACTGTCCTCTCCCTTACGTATCCACACAAGTACTCCCCTACATACAGACACATCTGCCCATGCCCCAGTCCCATACACTCAATACCACACCATCTCCCACAATTCCTTAAATCTCCCTCCTTAATTATTTCTAATTTTCATAGAGACATTTTAGTTTCAGACTAGTTTTGAAAGGAAATGTCTTTGTCGACAGCCAAGCTAGCAGACCATTAGGAAGTCTGAACCATTTATGACAGATCCTTTGACTAAGGCCTCTAGAGTAACTCTGTTATTGTGGAGGTGGGGGAGGGCTGGCTCAAACAATAGTGGATTGCTTCTAAATGGCACTGTTATGAGCCAAGGTGTATTTGAACCTAGTTCCAAACTGGATCCTGTGATTTCAGGGTTCACTTCTATTGGAAGGTGATCATATACTGGCAAAAGAGCCAGAGCCACTGTAGATGTTCCAAATCAGACTTTCTAGGGTGGGGCCTGGAAGACTGTACTTTTAACAAGTTCCCAGAGTCCTTCTGTTGTGTAGCCAGGTTAGGAAATACTGATGTGGAGGAAAGAACTAGAAATGAGAAGATCTGCGTTATCTTTCTGTACCACCTTGGACAAGTTATCTTTTTTTGGACCTTAGCTTTCTCAACTGTAATATAACAAAGCTCATGCTCATAAAGGACCTTTTCAGCTCTAAAATTTTATGCTGCTTTATGATGAGTTCAATCTGGGATACTTTTCTACCATAAAAGTGTCCATTCTCTGTCTACCCTGGCCAAGGCATTTCAGGCTTTGGCCAGAGGCCAGCAGAGGCAGCCTGGGCCCTGACCTTCTGTCAGAAGCACTGCCACAGTTCCTAATTAGAAGTGGATCGATATGGGCCTGCAGCCAGGCCTGGGGAGCCTGGGAGGAAGCTGGAGGAGTACTCCTAGCTGGGGAGAATCTGATTACTTATGAAATCGATATGTTTTCCTCACCTTTATAAACTCATATATAATATAGTGCTAGGTACATAATACAGGCCCCCTCCTCAGATGGCAGCATCATTTAGTGTTAATATTGGGTTAAGCCTCTTTGTATGTTCATTTCCCCTAACAACTTACCGGGATAGGTTGAAAAGGAAACTGGAGCTCAGAGAAGTGAAGTGACTTGGCTGCCCTATGTCACATAGCATGTTCTCTGTTGTACTGCACTACAGCATTTCTGAGCATTTGCAACACTTTGATTCCAAGCCAATGAACTTTTTTTTTTAAATTTGGAATCTTTTTCTGTTCAGAATTTTCTTTTTTTTTTTGGACCCGCCACATGGCATGTGGAATCTTGGTTCCCCAACTAAGGATCGAACCTGTGCCCCCTGCATTGGAAGCTTAGAGTCTTAACCACTGGACGGCCAGGGAAGTCCCTTTTTTTTTTTTTAAAAAAAAACCAGGGCCATCCCTTACCCTTCTACAGACTGAACTGGAGCTGAGGCCTTCTCCCTGGAACCCTTCAAAGACTGGAGGAAATCCCTTAAAACCAGTGGTTGAGGAGGATGGGGGGAGATGCTCTGCTTGCTTTGGCTTTCTCATCTCCTTTCCAAGGTCCCTAAGGAATGAGCAGTCTCTGGTGGGAGAGATCAATCATCATTTGGGATCAGTGGGAGGGCTGAGTCAGGTTTTTGAACTGGCCCTATGCAAGGAGGGGGAAGGGGCTCACGACCAGATATTTCTATGCGTTGTAGAACCCGAGGGCTTAATGTGCTCAGCTACCAGTGTGCTCAGACCAAATTCCCCCTACAGCTGGTCATTCAACAAATATTTGTTGAGTATCTCCTATGTGTCAGGGCTTGCGCTAGTGCTAGCTAAGGATTCCTTGATAAAGACCCAGTCCTTGCCCTGAAAGACCTCACAATCTAACATCAGAGTCAAACAGGGAAACAGACCATAGTATTCTGTATGGCCTTAAGCATACGCAGGATTCTCTGGGATCACAGAGGCATGGAAGTGGGTTTTTCTGGGGGAGATAACTTTGATCTGGCTTTGAAGGAAGAGTAATAAGAGTAGAGGCAGGCAAGGCAAGGAGGGCACTCCAGACCAGGGAACTAGCACAAAGGAAAGCATAAAGATGTGTCCAGGAACAGTTGATAAAGGGGTGGACATTAGAGTAGTCCCTAACATGTAGCCAATCAGATTGACAGCCCTTGCCCCTCACTATTACAGCCCTAAGGCTGTAATAGTAGTCACTGAATGGTAGTAACACAGGAGCAGGTAGGGAGAAGAAGGTGGATTTATTAGCAGATGCTGACTGAAACTTAGTTTCAGGGAGGAAACTAGGGAGGAAAGCTGAAGAGCAGCAGCCCTCTGCACTCTGGGCCAAGCCTGCAGAGATGCTGGGGGTTCTTGGCAGTGGTTTGAAAGTTCTTTGGCTTAGGCACAGGGCTTTGCTTCTCTGATGGCAAAATCCTCTGCTTGCCTTCCCCTCCTTTCCTTTAAAAAAGAAATTAATGGAATCTGTTCAAAGTATCCCTGAAATGAAATTACATTTTTAACTCTAATTACCCTAATTAAAACTTGACAGCTGTAATCCTGGAATGGCAGATATGCTAAGTACCCCATGCCTGTGACAAGCTTACTTACCCAGATGGAATGTTGTTCTGTTCTGGGCTTAGGAGAAAAATTCTTTTGTATGTTTGTTTTGTTTTTCCCCATTAGCAATTTAGTCTTTGACCTCACAGCTTGCTCAAGCTAGGATAGTCTTACTTGTAGGCTACAGGCTTGTTCAGGACCCCTTAATCTCAGTAGAGGTCCCTTTGTATCCAGAGAAGATGCTTCTGATGATTTTTACCACACCTTTGAGTTCTCACTTCAGTTGAGGTTGGATTGAATGCCCTGAGCCTTTCCCGGGGTGAAATCTCCTGTCTTTGGGGGATCTGCACTTGTTAGAAGGCTGTCTGCTGATCTAGGGCTAAATCTGTATCTGGGATCAATTTATGGCTAGTATTAAGGATACAGTTTGAGGTCAGGGACCAGAAGCTCTGAAAATAGGATCCCTCTTCTCTTCACATGTATCAGCATAGGCTAGAAGCCACCTAATGAAATGCCTGGTCTTGGCCCCTACCTTAACTAGTTACCTGGCCAGACAGGGAACATGATGGGGAGGGAGGGAGGCAGGCAGCCCCTAAAGCAGCCTGAAGGCTCTGTTGATGCTGTGAGTCATCTCACGGTTCTGTTAGAACCAAAGATTCCCATGTTCGAATGACTTTCTCTTAGCCCAGAAGCCTGTTCAGTCAGTGAACGCTGGGTGTTATGTTAGGTACTGCAAGGGATACAGAGTTGAATAAGACACACTCCATGCCCCTGAGAAGCTTAGAATTGTGGGGGGAGTAGGGAGACAGTAGTGGGTGAGGGATAGCCATATAGTGACTAATTATGTAAGGCAGAGCCAGAAAAGACTTCTCACAGGTGTTGGCATTTGAGCTTGTCCCTGAAATAGGTAATATTGGCAGAGGAATGGAGAAGGGCATTGCAGCTGTTAGGGAGGAGCATGGTGGAAGGTAAGAAGTTGCCAGGTGACAGCCTGCTGTGATGGAGTACAGTGTGCAGGGAAGGATATGATAGAGGATGACGTAGAGTTTAAACTATCCTGTAGGCAAAGGGGATCCATTGAGGGTGTAGGATCGTGAAATGAGTGTGTGTGGTGGATTGAGGGACAAGGTGATTGGAGACAGGAGATTAGTTAGAACAGATGTCAGGCAAACTGGCCTGTGGGCTGAATCAGTCTGCTGTAAAGTTGTACTGGAATACAGCCACACTCATTTGTTCCTCTATGACTGCTTTCATATTACCTTGGCAAAGTTGAATACTACAGAGACTGCTGGCCCTATACAGAAAAAGTTTGCTGACCTCTGAGTTAGAAGGCAATTATGAAAGTTCTGGAAGAGGAGATAAATGTCAGGACTAAGCCGGAAATGAATTGGAGGTGTCAAATGAGACTTTTCAGAAGAAGGGACAGCATGATTTAACAGAGAACACCTGCCCTACCTACCTTTCAAAACTTTGTAAAGGTCAAATTTGCTGAAAGTCACCATATCACAAAGGACACAGGATGCAGGCAAGTCCTGATTTGCCCTTATTAGCTGTGTGACCTTGGGCAAATCACTTACTTTCCCAGAAGTTCAGGTGAATATTGTGAATAGAACAAAGAAAATCAGATTTTTCCTCATGGCACAGAACTCTTCTTCTGCTACTTCTCTATACTGCACCCCCCCCATTTTATAAATCTGAGGGCCCGCTCGCTGTTGGAAAGGACAGATATCCTAGAAAACCTGGAACATAATTTACAGTTTTGAGTTGTGAAGTTGGGGATTGGTGGGCAGAGGGTTTTGATCTCCTGGAGCCACTGGTGTTGTGGGAGAAGGGCTCATGATAGTTTGAGGACATCCTGTGCCCTTCCCCTTCCCTAACTGCTGGCACTTGTTCTGGCCAGATTGAGTTTATTTCTGCCCTTTAACTTCCAGAGCATATTCGCCCCCTGAAAACTAAAGGCTGGATTGATTTCTTTCTCAGTCACCTTTCAAAGCAGGAAGCTATGAAAGTACCACATGATATCCCTTATGCGTCTCTCCCTGCCACTACACTGAATCCCTTATGACTCACTCCCTTTTTCCTAGAATGTTGTGCATCTACCCTGGAGGATAGGAAAAATCACTAGATGGGAGACCGCAGTGGTGGGTTCCAAACTCATTTCTTCCTTTAGTTTACTGTGTGACCTCAGCCAATTTGTTTCATGTTCCTGGCCCTTCATATGACTTTAGCTACCTCTTAGGATCTGGGCTTTCTTCTTTAAGATCTCAACTTCAGAGCACAGCCTCTTCCCTTTTTTTCCTTTTATCCTGTGTTCCCCCCTCCTTGAATCAATCTAGAGTATTTGTGTGTATACGTACCTCATTTGCTTCAAATTCACTGCCTTTGACTGTGAGGAGAATAGTCATATCTCTAGCTGTTTTTACTGGCAAGGTTCTAGGAACTGGCACTCAGTCTAATTACTGGAGTGGAACAGACACTGGAGGTCAGGTCCAGCTGACCCTAGGGCTCAGCAGGCATGGTGTCTCTAGGATGGACAGTCTAGTTCAGTACAGGTAAACATTTGGCCCTGATATCCTTGATAGAGTATAAGAATAAAGGCCAGGCACTGATCCAGGCAATTTACATTTTTTGTGTTCCTTTATCTCATAACTCTGAGACAGGTGATATCATCACAGATATCATTTTACAGATGTGGGAACTTAGTTTTAGAGGATCATTCAGTAGACAGAGACTGACTCATTGAGGATACAGGGAAATACCTAAATATTCCCTCTTCCCATAGGGGAGAGTGGTGGAAAAAACAGACAGTAATCAAAGCTCTTAAGAGGATATAGGGGAGCAGGTAAATCATAATGCTTAAGGATACCCAGTTTAGGTGGCCAGATCCAGGGCCCAAACCCAGATCTGTATGCGTGGTATTTCTACTATACCATGCTGCCTTCCCTGCAGAAGGATGGAGAGAGTGGCAAACTCAAGAATAAGTCTAGGCTGGCAGGAAGTCTTTGAGGAATGGACACTGGTGGGAAGGCTTAGTCTTGGATTCAGAGCTGGGCTTTAGTCTTAGGAGGGCTTGAGGTGTTAGGCAGGTGACCTGAGGCAGGTGTTCTCACATGGACCTGGGGCCATTTGTAGAATACAGTACATGATTTTGTGCCCTCTAGAAGTTGAAGCCTGGTGGTCAGCAGTGGCAATATCCTGGAATACTACAAGGAACCCCACAATCAACTCTGTAGTAGAGGAGAACAGAGAGGAAGGGTTGACATCCAGGCCGTATGGGTAGAAGATGGGAATTAGGGTGAAGACTATTTTAAATATTTCCTGCCTGGAGTCAGAATTGTTTGAGGACTGGATTTGAGTTGCTGACTGCAACCTGAAGTGATAGAGCTAGGATAGAAGTGAGAGGGAAGGGAGGAGATTTTAGAGGCTGACGTTCTGTCTTCAGGTTAAAAAAATAAAAAAGATTTAAAAATTGTGTTAGATTCTACAAATTAGTCCAGTTGAAAAACTTGAACCATTTTCTTCTCAGCACAGCCTTTGCATATGCTGGCTCCTTTTCCCAGAGGCTCTGTCTTCCTTTTTCTCTGACCATGGCTAGGCAGGCAGGTCATGGCTAGCTCTGAGCCATAGCATCCTTCAGTCTGCTGCTTCACCCTGGGTCTTTTTCCCTGTGATGCCCCCAATAGTGCTAGATTCGAGGCCTTTCTCACCTTCTGAGATGGCCCACACTCTTGTCTGTGGAATCTTGTTTCTCCCTGAGTAAACCATCTTTCATTTTAGTTTGGCTCGCTCTTGAATTCTTTCCTGTTCAAGAACCCACACTCAGCGGCCATCCCAGGGACTCGCCTAAGACCTGGGACGAGAGCATCCTCTCGTGCCCCACTGTCTTTCCTGCAACAAGGGGAGATGTCACTTGGGGATATCACAGCACAAGTTATGGCAGATCCCAGTTTGTATGTTTTGAAGGATAACCATTGTATAAAGTACTGAACTGAGATTTTGCAAATATCTGTCGGTTGTTAAATTCTTTTTAAAGACATGTCTCCCTTTTGGTGTTGTTATTTAAACTACGAAATTGTCTTAATCCAGTTTCTAGATTCGGTTTTTGGCATGAGTGATCGTCTGCTAGAGATCTGTGACATAGTTGGAAGACTAGGAGAAATACTCCCAATAGATGAAACAATGAGGAATTCCTGAAAGATGAGATAAAAACAGATAAATGGGGTAACCCCAATAAAAATGAGGACAAATACTCCCCACCAAGCGAAAGAGAGAAGTTCCCCCCAAAATTAGTTTTCTGGACAAAACTCTGTGATTACCCTGAGATAAGAAGCAATGACATGGACAGTTGGCCAGAAAATTAAGTAAGGTAATCACTGGTCAGTCTCCTTAGCAGACAGTCCTCTGACATTTAGGATAAAGCCATGTGTCTTAGTCCGTTTGGGCTGCTAGAACAAAAACACCTGAGACTGGGTGCCTTCTAAACAACACATGTATGAAAAAAAAAAATAGTGCTAGATTTGATTTCTTCATCTGTGAAATATGAGGTCCTAGTGTTCTATACTAAAGTGGTCTTTTATATGCCAGACCTGAAATTCATTCTTAAGGCTAGTTCTGGCGCCACCCTTGGTATCTACAGTCTTCATGTAACCAGGCTGAATCCCAACTAAAATTAACAGGTTGTTTTTTTGCCTGACCATCTACTTGTGATTTAAATTTTGGGGTAAAATTGGCATTGTCTCTCAGATCCTGGCTTTCTGCCCCAGAACCCCAGTTCTGGGACTGAGTCCACTTCTGCAGAGCATTGTCATTGCTTTTTAAATACCTATTCAAAAACTGGTATGTAAACTTGAAATTTGTAGTTCCAGTTTCCAGGTACACTGAGGACACCTCCAAATTTATTCTGTACTAGAGGAAGTCTAGTACAGAATGTGGGATGGGATGATGTGGGCAGTGCCCTGATTGGGAGTAAGGAGACTGATTCTGGCCCTGCCACTGCCTTCCTTCTGTGACTTTGGACAGATCCTCTCACTCTGGTCTTACCACTCCTTCTGTAAAATGGTGGGGCCTCTTCCAGCTCTGGTCTCATCAGGGACAAAAAGCCATCTTCTGTACAGTTCAGTTGCAGAGCACTGTCTGACCCCAGCTTTGGTGTGTTGGTTACAGATTATAAAGCCTTAGATTCTCGCTTCCAGCTCAAGAGGGGGAAGGGGAACCTTCCAACTGTCTCATTAGCATGGAGAAAAGAAAACAGTAATTACTTGTGCCTCCCTTGAGGATTCCTTCGGGGTTGGTCTTTCAGGGAAGGAGAAGGGGGAAACTGGAGGCAGCTTCAGCTGAGGAAGGAGAAATGCTGTTAGCTGCCCAGAAAAGGCAGAGGCAAGAATGGTTGTCTTGCAGGTCTGTTGTATTCTCTGGACATTCTTCCAGGCAGCCTAGAGACTGCCTGGATTGAGTTTCATCTATTTATGGCATGTATAGTGTTCTCATACATGGACATGGATTGGGCTCAGGAGCGCTAATGTCACCTGTCATTAAGAAGGCAGCTGCACTCCAGGGCCTCTTTTTGTGATATGCTGGGCATCCTGACACCTGTCTTTGTTGGGGAGTAGAAGTGGGTTTTACTGAGTCATTTTGTGACTTGGCTGCATTTTTATTATGTTGTGAGGTAATTTTTTTAACCCCCATGGCAACACAGCCAGTTGGTTTATTATGCCAGGGCATAGGCAACACACAATAGAGCCACTCATAAGAGTCAAGGTCAGGTATTCTTGTGACTGGAAGGAGTCTAGAACTGCAGGACCATGGTGTTTGATCCAGGCTGGGAAAAGCAGGCCTCACGAAGATTGAAGCAGAGTTTCGAGGCCAAGAGGTTAGGGGGCAAGCTGGACAGAACTGAAACAGATTGGCAAGCATGACTCCTGGGACAAGGACTATTTGCTCTATGGCCAGTCTTATACTCCCTACTGTCTATGAGCAGTTGTGCATCTTCAAGTGCTGACTGTAGCAGAAACGGGTCTGAGACTGCCTGCAGGTGAGCCCTGCCTGATTGAACCTGGAGCTGTTATGCTAAGAGTATGTCCTGTGGCTGCTCACTCCTGCCTCAGTTGTCACCCCGGAGGCCTAGAGAACCTAGCTTCTATTTTCCTTCCCCTCTCCTGAGGAAGATATCACTTTAGAAACACCTCTTTCAGGGACTACCCTGGTGGTCCAGTGGTAAAGAATCTGCCTTACAATGCAGGGGACACGGGTTCAGTCCCTGGACAGGGAACTGAGATCCCACATGCCATGGGGCAACTAAGCCTGCGTGCCGCAACTACTGAGCTCATGTACCTCAACTAGAGAGCCTGCGTGCTCTGGAGCCCGCGCACTGCAATGAAAGATCCCGCGTGCCACAAGTAAGATGCAACACAGCCAAAAAAACAATAAAAAGAAAAAGAAACACCTCTTTCAGTCAGTCTTCCTGTGTGCCCTGGAGATTGCTCTACTCTAAACACCAGAGGTTTTATAGGGACGTACTATTTTTTTTTAAATTAATTTATTTTTATTTATTTTTGGCTGCATTGGGTCTTTGTTGCTGTGCGTGGGCTTTCTCTAGTTGCAACAAGTGGGGGCTACACTTCTTTGTGGTGCGCAGGCTTCTCATGCAGTGTCTTCTCTTGTTGTGGAGCACAGGCTCTAGGTGTGCGGGCTTTAGTAGTTGTGGCACATGGGCTCAGTAGTTGTGGCTCGCAGGCTCTAGAGCACAGGCTCAGTAGTTGTGGTGCATGGGCTTAGTTGCTCCGTGGCATGCGGGATCTTCCTGAACTAGGTCTCGAACCCATGTCCCCTGCATTGGCAGGGGGATTCTTAACTGTTGTGCCCCCAGGGAAGTCCCTGGGGCGTACTATTTTTTAAAAATATTTGTTTTACAAATGTAGGAAATAATTTCTTCTATCAAAATATCTTCTTAGCCCCCTGAAGCACTCCCTTTCTCTTGTCTTAGGTCTTTTGCTTGGTTCCCCACCCTACCCAAAGCTTTTGATATCCAGGCCCCAGTTCTTCTCTCAGATTTTTCTTAATTTACTTTCTGGCTTCTTTCCCCTACTTACCAGCCCTAGATTCCTGGTTTCCATATACTCCTGTAAGAACCTGTTCCCTTTTTTTTTTTTTTTAATTATTATTATTTTTTAATGGAATGCGCCAAAATAATAGTCTGGCCCAAGGGAAGGAGTGCTTGTCTTAAAAGTGAACTTCCAGTCATCTGGGCCATAGTAAAGTGCTTCCCAGAAATAGGGACAATGTGCACACTCAGGACACAGTACATGCTGACTCTTGCAAAAGTGTTCATACGTAGCATTGTATTCCCTCCCAGTATAAGGTGTTTTGATCAGGTATTTGAGTTCTGCCCTGGCACCTCTCATGACTTTTTGCCTGTTTGTTACAACAGTAGAACATCTTGTCATTTAGGGTGTGGTATTCAGTTTGGCAAAAGGCCCTGTCTCCTCTTTTACTGGGACAAATGTGAGAGCCCCTTGGGAAGGCCTAGTAAGTCCAGTCTGCAACTCTGGAACTTGATGGTGCACTTGCATTTCACCCCTGCCCATCTTTTCCCCAGGCATACAAAACCAAAAGTTGCTTCATTGAGTACAAAATGGGAGAAGTTGGTCCATTCCCTGACACTTCATTATTGCAGCCTATTTTGGTATGTGGGGGACGCCTTATTTTTGAGCATGAGAAAGTGCAAGGTATATATGTAGTAGAAAGAACACAGTTTTGCAGTCAGACCTATTGAAATAAGTTCTTTTTCCCAGCTGTGTGGTTTTAGACAAATTACTTCTCTGAGGCTCAATTTCCTCCTGTAAGATGGGGATAATTCTATGGATTTCAAGAGGTTATTAGGAATAAATGAGAATAATTAAGGCTTTGGATCTTAATGGTACATAATAAGATAATAGCAAATGTACATTTCTTTCTTTTCTCCTAGGCCTTTTTTTTTTCTTTTTTTGCGGTACGCGGGCTTCTCACTATTGTGGCCTCTCCCGTTGCGGAGCACAGGCTCCACACGCGCAGGCTCAGCGACCATGGCTCACAGGCCCAGCTGCTCCGCGGCATGTGGGATCTTCCCGGACCGGGGCACGAACCCATGTCCCCTGCATCGGCAGGCGGACTCCCAACCGCTGCGCCACCAGGGAAGCCCTCTCCTAGGCCTTTTTTATTGCTTGATTCATCCTTTGTGGTATTTAAATGGAAAAATAATATCTATCATTAAGTCACTTATGCCAGGCCCTGAGGTAAGGGCTTTCCCATGCTATTTAATTTATTTCTCCCAATAACACATTTATGAAGCAGGAACCTTTTAAAACAAATGTAGGAAACTGAGGCACAGAAGGTAAATACGTTGCCTAAGGTCACAAAGCTAGCAAGACACAGAGCTGGGATTCAAACCCAGGTGTGTGATTCTAGAGCCTGAGCTCTTCACCACTAAATTGGTCATTACTACTTTTTGTTACTTTCCCTGAGTAATATGTGACTTCTACTCGTTCTTACCTTCTTTGTACTTGGAACTGTTGGTATTTGCATACATGTAGCTCTTGAGCTTTTTCAGTCTCAGTTGGTGCTTTACTGTCTTTTGATGGAGGTGCAGACAGTGACCGTCTCTGCCACAGCTCTTCCTAAGTCTTTTCACTCAGAGCAGATCTCTTCAAGTGAAAGGTGGTACAGCCCTCTTTTTATTTTATTTCATTTTTTAAAGAGACCATCCCCTCATTCCTTCTTTACCTTTATATCAAACTAAATAGATTTAAACAGTTAAACTGTTTCTTGACAATCTTGTTTGATCCGTCAAAAAATCCTCCAGAATAGTAGATACTATCACCCTCATTTTACAGATATGGAAAAAAGGTCCAGGAAGGTGAAATGACTTGACAAGGTCACACAGTGCATTATAGGTAGAACCGGAACTAGCCTTTAGGTTTTCTCTTAGCCCAGGGTTCTCTCTGTTGATTTAGTAAGAAAGAGAGATACCTGTATATAATATGTATATCAGGGCTTATTAGCCTGGAGCAACCTTTGTAGAAGGAGCAGAGGAATAGAGGAAGAACCTTCATGTCTTCTGATCTCTGCAGGCCTCAGCCTAAACCAGGTGAGCAAGGGTTAGGCTGGGGCAGGAAGGTGGTGAGAACTGAGGATGGGAACCCTGAGGAATTTCACTTTACCTCCTGCTGACAGATTTAGTCTGGGATTTGGACAAGCAATTTCCTTCCATTTAAAATATATAAAGAGGAATTCCTACTACTGCTCTTAAAAAAAAACAAAAACAATTTTGTTTCTGGAATCAGAAGGAAAAATAAACTTTTCTCAAAGTCTAGGTGTCAGACATTTTAATCCTGCCATGGCACCCCCTTCCTTTTTGTTTCCTTCCTTACCTTCTCTCCTTTCACCCTTTTCTTCTACCTCTCTTTTATCTGTTAACCACCTAACTTCCTTTCTTATCCTTTTCTCTTCTCATCTCTTCCCTAACTCCTGAAAACAAGAATGGGAAAAGGGTACCTTCAGCTGAGAGACTAGTAGGTAGGTAGTTGATATAGATATTGGGGCTGAGAGTCAGAACATGGAGCTTGAGATCTTGGACCTTACTTCTAGACCTTAGAACAAAGGTTGATAGGGCTGGTGTTTTATTCACTCACAGGTTCCCTAAATACTTAATGTCTCCTACGTGCCAGGCTGTGTCAGATACTTGGGCATTTTAGTTAAAAAGACCCTAAACCTGCCGTAAGATCACAGTCTTATGGGAAAGACATAGCAGCAGTAAACCTCCTCTTCGCTCCTCTCTTCTCTCCCCAACCCCCATTCAAGTCATTGGATTTTTGAGGTAGAAAGAACTTCAGAGTTTATCTGGTCCCTTTTCATGCTGCTACATAATGAGTAAGGCAGACCATGAAGTAAGTAAGCAAGCACATTAGGCTTTGGAGTAAAGCAGACCTAGGTTCAAATCTTAGCTCTGCTACTTACCAGCTGTTTGACCTTGAATGACACACTTAGCCTCCTCCCCATCTTCAGTTACCTTGGCTATAAAATGGGCATGCCATCACTTGCTTCACAGGGTATTACAAGAGTTACCAGCATAACACCTAGCCCAGTGCCTGGTGCATAGTAGCCCACATCTTCCTGTCACCCTGCATCAAGGCCTGACCTAAGCCCTTGCTCTAATGAAGCTTCTGAGGCCACTTCTAGTCAGACTGATTTCTTTCTTTTCTTTTTTTTTTTGCAATACGCGGGCCTCTCACTATTGTGGCCTCTCCCATTGCGGAGCACAGGCTCCGGACGCACAGGCTCAGCGGCCATGGCTTATGGGCCCAGCCGCCCCGCGGCATGTGGGATCTTCCCGGACCGGGGCACGAACCCGTGTCCCCTGCATCGGCAGGCGGACTCTCAACCACTGCACCACCAGGGAAGCCCTGATTTCTTTCTTTCTTTCTTTCTTTTTTTAAATTAATTTATTTTTGGCTGCATTGGGTCTTTGTTGCTGCGCACGGGCTTTCTCTAGTTGCCGCGAGTGGGGGCTACTCTTTGTTGCGGTGCGTAGGCTTCTCATTGTGGTGGCTTCTCTTGTTGTGGAGCACGGGCTCTAGGCACGCGGGCTTCAGTAGTTGTGGCACACGGGCTCAGTAGTTGTGGCTCATGAGCTGTAGAGCGCAGGCTCAGTAGTTGTGGCACACGGGCTTAATTGCTCCACGGCATGTGATATCTTCCCGGACCAGGGCTCAAACCCGTGTCTCCTGCATTGGCAGGTGGATTCTTAACCACTGCGCCACCAGGGAAGCCCCAGACTGGTTTCTTTTTCCACTTTTATAATACATAGCACTTTTGAAACTGTTAGGTCCTGCCTAATGTTCTTTTTTTTCAAATTTTTAAAAAAATTGAAGTATAGTTGATTTACAATGTTGTGTTAGTTTCCGGTGTACAACAAAGTGATTCAGTTATGTATGTGTGTGTGTGTGTGTGTGCGTGCGCACGCGCATTCTTTTTCCTATTCTTTTCCAGTATGGTTTATTACAGGATATTGAATATAGGTCCCTGTGCTATATAGTACGTCCTTGTTGTTTATTTTATATGTAGTTTGTATCTGCTAATCCCAAACTCCTAATTTATCCCTCTCCCACCTCCCTCCCTCTTTGGTAACCATAAGTTGTTTTCTGTGTCTCTGAGTCTGTTTCTATTTTGTAAATATTCATTTGTATCATATTTTAGGTTCCACATATAAGTGATATCATATGGTATTTGTCTTTCTCTTTCTGACTTATTTCATTTAGTATGATAGTTTCCAGGTCCATCCATGTTGGTGCAAATGGTATTGTTTCATTCTTTTATTTATTTATTGGCTACGTTGGGTTTCCTTTGCTGGGCGTAGGCTTTCTCTAGTTGCGGTGAGTGGGGGCCACTCTTCCTTGCGGTGCACAGGCTTCTCATTGCGGGGCTTCAGCAGTTGTGGCATGCTGGCTCAGTAGTTGTGGCTCGTGGGCTCTAGAGCGCAGGCTAAGTAGTTGTGGCACACGGGCTTAGTTGCTCTGTGGCATGTGGGATCTTCCTGGACCAGGGCTTGAACCTGTGTCCCCTGCATTGGCAGGTGGACTCCCAACCACTGCACCACCAGGGAAGCCCTGTTTCATTCTTTTTTAGGGCTGAGTAATGTTTTTTTGTGTGTGTGTGTGTGTGAGTGTGTGTGTATGTATGTATGTATGTACACACCACATCTTTATCCATTCATCTGTTGGTGGACATTTAGGTTACTACCATGTCTTGGGTATTGTAAATAGTGCTGTTGTGAACATTGGGGTGCATGTATGTTTACGAATAGAGTTTTCTCCAGATAATATGCCCAGGAGTGGGATTGCTGGATCATATGGTAACTCTGTTTTTAGTTTTTAAAGGAATCTCCATACTGTTTTCCATAGTCTGCCTAATATTCTTAGTCATCCTTTGTAGGAAGCTGACACAGTCCTACTAGGACTTTACTCCGCAGTTCTTGCCAGGAGCCTAAGGATAAGATTTGTTCTCATTCATCCCTGGATCCTCTATAACCCCTAACCCAGAGTTGTGACCATGGCTAAGAAGGCCCAGGAATTGTTTTCGATTAATTGGGTAGAAGACTTGGGGTTTTGCAGCTGACAAAAAGAGCTGTTAAAGATTTGGCTGGGTCTCCCATCTCAACCCTTCCCCTTTCCTCTCCTGTTGTCACATTGATTCTTACAAAATCCCTATATCGTAGGCTGGATGGGAATTGTATCCCCATTTTGTAGTTAAGGAATCTGAGGCTCAGATTAAAACTCAGGTCTCTTGCTAGGAGATAGATTTAGAGTAAGATAAGAGTAGTAGGGGACTACCCTGGTACCCTGGTGGCACAGTGGTTAAGAATCCGCCTGCCAGTGCATGGGACACGGGTTTGAGCCCTGGTCCAGGAAGATCCCACATGTTGCGGAGCAACTAAGCCGGTGCGCCACAACTAGTGAACCTACGCTCTAGAGCCTGTGAGCCACAACTACTGAGCCCTCACGCCACAACTACTGAAGCCCATGCGCCTAGAGCATCTGCTCCACAACGAAGAGCAGCCCCCGCTCGCTGCAAATAGAGAAAGCCCCCGTGTAGCAGCAAAGACCCAACGCAACCATAAATAAATACATGAATGAATGAATGAACCCCACGCAGCAGCAAAGACCCAATGCAGCCATAAATAAATGAATGAATAAATAAATAAATAAACATATGTATGTAGTAGGAATTCGAACAGAAACCTTAACTGACTAGGTTTTCCTTGTCTGGAAGCAGTAGGAATCTTTACAAGGAAGAACAACAGGGAAAGTGTTCTGAAGCCTTAGTGGATGGTGAGGCCAGAGCCAGGTAGTAGTCACAGCCAGAGATGCTTCAAGAACATGACAGAGAGGTAAGAAAGGGTTCAGGATAACTTCACTGAATTGCTAGGCCTTGAAGATTAAGAAGGATTTGAATATGTACAAATGAAGACAGGCGTTCCAGGTGAGGCAACAACATGGATAAAAGTATGGGAGCTGGAAAGCCCACAGTAGAGGTAAGGTAGATGATGACCAGACCCATGGTATGAGAGTCTAGAGAGCAAGGCTGAGGTGATTGGGAGCCATGACATTTTTTTGAGCAGGGGAGTGGCATTAGGAACATTAGTCTGGCAGTGTGGGCTCAATAGATTGGAACAGGAAGGATCGGGGGAGACTAGTGAAAGAGAGACCAGGGAAGAGGCTGCTGTAACAGCCTGTCCTTGTAATGTCAATAAATTCTAAGAATTATTCCAGCAGTGCAGGCAGGAGATAATGAGATCCTGAACCAAGAGGAAGTTGACACAGTAGGGAATAAAGAAGATGATTTGGATGTAGAGCTGTTAGAGACTGAAAACAAAAACAAAAAAAAACCCTACAAGGACTTGGCAATTGTGGGAATGAGGGAAGAAGGGGTTGGAGAGCATGAGTGAACATTTTGAAGTCTAAATATGTACTTGGTGAGAGAGTAGCATTGACATATATACACTACCAAATGTAAATAGCTAGTGGGAAGCAGCCGCATAGCACAGGGAGATCAGCTCAGTGCTTTGTGATGCCCTAGAGGGGTGAGATGGGGAGG
This sequence comes from Neophocaena asiaeorientalis asiaeorientalis, assembly GCF_003031525.2. Taxonomy (NCBI): domain Eukaryota; kingdom Metazoa; phylum Chordata; class Mammalia; order Artiodactyla; family Phocoenidae; genus Neophocaena; species Neophocaena asiaeorientalis. The sequence continues at coordinate 5,916,835 of NW_020173068.1, forward strand.
GTGGGAGGGAGACGCAAGAGGGAGGGGATATGGGGATATATGTATACATATAGCTGATTCACTTTGTTATACAGCAGAAACTAACACACCATTGTAAAGCAATTATACTCCAATAAAGATGTTAAAAAAAAATGTACATCGGAGAATTGTTGGTGAAACATGGGGGCTGGGAAATAGAAGATGAGTTCAGCTTGTTGACATGTTAATTGGAGGTGCTGACAGTCCTTTCCTTTACCACCCACCCATTAGTACATCTGCCTTTGTGCTTTGACCCTGCCCTACAGGGATCCTTTAGTTCCTTGTGTTTGCTGCTTTGTTCAGGGGTGGAGCCCCCCGCAGATCCCTCTACCCAGGTCTTAGAGCAACTGTCATTCCTTCTCTGAAATAAAATAGTACATGTAAGGTGCTTAGCCCAGTACCTAGTCTATTTCAAAGTGTGCATTAAATGTTAGTGGCTATTAAATGGCTATTGTTGTCGTCGTGGTTATCATCATAGCTTTGTGATTACAGTATCCTCTGGAACCACCTGGCTGAAGGACTTGGGAGTCATTCAACTGGTATTCAGTAAAAAACTTGGACTGCAAGTAAATGGAGAGGATCTCAGACTTGGGTATAAATGGGGGCTGTGAGCCATGTCAGCTAGGACTAGAGAATGCGTTTCCTGTGTTTTTTCTTCTGTTTTTGAGAAATGGTATAGTGTGTGGTTAAGAAGGCAAGCCCTGGAGGTTGGACTTCCAGGGTTAAAGTCCCAGGTCTACCATCTATTAGCTGTGTGACTTGGGGCAAATTTACTTAACTTCTCTGTCTGTTTCCCCATTAGTAAAATGGGGAAATGTAATAACACACCAACCTTACAAGAGTTTGTAAAGATTAAATGAGTTAATACAAATAAAGGGTTTACAACGGTGCCTGGCATGTGCTTCTATTCTCCTTACCCCAGTCATTTCTACCCCACATTCCAAGTAATACATAGGAGTTTCTCTGTTTTCTCTTTACTCCACATTCCAAGAAATATATAGGAGTTTCTCTGTCCCTTACCCAGCAGAGGAGGAGGTGAGCAGAGAAACCTGAAATCAATCTCAGAGTGCTTGAAAGTTTGTCCCAGCTGGGTTCCAGGTTACTGAAGCCTGGAGGAACCTCATTCTTCCCATCACTGTATTCTATGTTGACTTTCTTGTTCTTTAGCATAACAAGCTTACTCTTGCCTATTGTTGCCTCAGGGCTTTTGCACTTATTTCCCTTCTCTGAAACACTCTTCCCTCTGATCTTTGCAGGTCTTAACCCCCTTACTTTATTCAGGTCTCTGTCTAGCAATTGCTTCTTGGAGAAGTCTTCCTTGACGGATTTATCTAAAATAGACCTCATTCTCACTCCTTGTCATTCTTTCCGGACTCTGCTTATTTTTCTTTATAGCACAACCTGAAACTATGTATTTACTTATTACCCTATCTTTTGCTAGGATGCAAGACATGTAAGGGCAGGAACTTTGCATGCCTTCATTGACCTAAGTTCATGCCTGTTCTGAGCAAGACCCTGACTGATTTCTCTCTGTTATAGGTGAGCCCTCTTCTCTGAGACAGTTGGTGCTGACCCTGTAACGCAAAAGAGGAAATTGCTGGCTGAGCTCAGCCTTGGTACTGGTGAGTGAGAGTGCCTAGGCAAACTCTGGGCAAACTTGGGCCAAGATACAAGGTAACAAGTTTGGAGCTTATTTTTACCCTTAGTACAGGTAACTTACAGATAATTACTCTTCTACTCCATGCCTAAGAGACTGTCATAGGCAGCCTTTTCTACTGGGAGGAGAATTGAACTTGCTTTCCTGGAGCTGCCATGAGACAGGGTGGGATCATTTGCCATGAATAAAGCAAAGCATGCTCAATTCCTTCTGGCTTCTGCCAGCTGCTTTCTGCTGGGGGGTATTCTGGACCTGGCAACTAAACCCCTTCTCCCATAACCTCTCTTAACGTGACTTCATAGCCCTTAGAGACTTTTCCTGATTTCAGTCTTGATTGTGACCTACCAAGCCCAGAGTCAGCTTCAGAAAATCCTGTGGTTTTATCAGTCCTGCAGAATGTAATCATCAATGGAGGTGAGGACGGAGTGATTAGAGTGGGGCTGTGTGAAGACGGAAGTCCAGGGAATCTTAGAAGGAAGACTGCAGATGGTGAAACAGGAAGGGAAATCAACATATTAAGAACCAACAGTGTTATGGATCCCATTTAAACTAGACAAAACCCCATCTTATAGATGAGGGAATTGAGACTCAGGGAACTGAAGTAACTTGCCCAGGTTTACACCTGGGAATCCGTAAAGCTGATATTAGAACCCAGGTCAGTCTAACTGTGAATACCATTGTTCTCTCTGCCTTGGCAGGCTTTCCTTGGAATGCTAATCTCCCTGGAATCATGATTTTTCTTATAAAGTTCAAGAAAACAGACCTCCTTAGGGATTCAGGAAGGAGGTCTAGTTATTTGAAGGGCCCAGCAGGGCAGGCAAGAGTTGGGGGGGTCCTTTCTGAGCAATGGCATTTTTAGTGAGGGGGAAAGGAAGAGCCTTCAAGCAGGCGGAGGCCAAGGCTAAATACGACTGGAAGGAGAGGAAAACACCTATAACACGTGGGATTCCATAAGCACTTGGGCCAGCACAGATGGGGACCTGGAGAGCTGAGTTGCAGTTGGAAAACCTGGTTTTTTGTCTTCTCGTTCAGTATTTGCGCTTGGATAATCTCCATTTCCCTATTTGTAAATTGGAGTGCCTCACTGCACCCATATGTCTATTTTGTGTGCACCAACCATACAGGATATTGTAGACAATCAAATGGGAGATGCAAGTTGGAAAGCTTTGTGAACTGTAAACCAGCATGACTGAAATGAGAGGTGAGAAGAAAGTGTTATAAGTATCCTTGGCATCTCAGTCCCTGACCTGATTGCCACCCAACTCCCCAAAGGTAAAAGGGAAGGTTTTGCCTTGGAAATGTACACTGTAAATTTTCTCCCAGGCCCTTCTCCTCCTCTCCTTCTGCAGGCCCTACCGGAAGTTCAGTCTTTCCACAAGTTCAGTCTTTCCAGGGCACAGAGACAAAGCCAGGCAGCATTGGCAGCCATGATTTGCAGCATGTGGGCTGCAGAGTGCAGGTTTAAATGCACTCACACAGACTGGCTCCAAGGCCACTGCCAGTACAGATATTATAGTTGGTTTCAAGAGTCCATCCCCAGCATGTTAGAACAGGAGGGCTATTCCTCTTCTAGCCCTAGGTTCCCTGCCTTCCCCCAACCCCCACCCTCCAACTGCTAGTGAAAAAGGCACTTGTACTGCAGTCTCATATCTTATCAGAGGCCGTGGGCATTCCAGTTTTCCCACCATTTCTCTTGCTCTTGGCCAGTGACATAGGTCACTCTCTTCATACTCTGTAACAAGGGGCATTCTGTTCTTCCGTCTGCCTGCCTGAGGGTGCACAGAGGGATCTGTCCTCCAACCTGATGCTCTTGGAATCCACACTGGCCAACATACCCTCCTATTCTGAATCTCCAGACTCTTGCTGTCCTCTCTTTCTGTCTTGGTTAATCTAATGTTCTATAGCTTCTGGTCTTTACATGGCCTGGGCATCAAGCTTGGCTTTTATTGTTTTCGTGACAACTGCCCTGTGAAAAAGTTCCACTATTGACTATTTTAAAATATGAATGATTCTATGTAAAAGATTGTATAATATACTGATACCCATATAGTATCTTATTTATCTAACATCCTCAATTTTCCAGAGTCCAACTGAAAAACAAGAAGGTAGCAAAGCATTGTCATCCTTAAGACCTTGCACAGCACTAATTTATTCCTATTTTTACGTTTTGTTGTAACAAGCTTAGCAATCTGGTTTCTAAACCTCCATAAGATTAAGAGCGGCGTATAAAAAGGGGAGGAGGAGCTGCTATATTAGCAGCAGCTAGAGGTGAGAGCTGAAAGCTAACAGTAAGGGAGGGGTAAAAGAAGAATGATAAGAAAGAGAAGTTAAAATGGGTATGAAGGTCAAACTTTAGGGGCAACAGCCCTATAGACATCTATGCATTTCAATAAGGTGGAGCTAGGTAATTTTTAAGGTAGTTCTAGGTTCTTCTTGAGGGACAGAGGTATCAGAACGTTTAATTATTTGTAGTATCTACTATATTATCAGGTGCTATATTGAATACATAAATTGATTTTGTTTTCATAACAGCTTGGGAGGTAGGTGGTGATATTCTCATTTTATAAGTTCCAGAGACTTAGAGAGGGATACACAGGCACAGGCAGTGACTGGAAGACCTAAGCTTAGAACTTAGAAGAATCTGGCTTTAGAGAACCAAGTTTTTTCTGTTCTACACTGGTTCTTCCTCCATGACCTAAAACCTTGGTCCTTCTCAGACTCTTGGGACAGTGGTTCCCACCCTCCCAACCCCGCCTTTATTCATTCTCCTATACATGAATATCTTTTTAAAGACGTCCATTCATTCAGTGTGTATTTATTGAGTGTCCACCATGTGCCAGGCACAGTTTCAAGTGTTTGAAATGTAGCAGTGAAGAAAATAGTTTTCTCTCTTGTATCCTAAATTCTAGTGGAGGATAAACAGATGAATACATAGGAATAAAAATAAAGCAAGGTAAGGGAATAGGGAGGGACTGTGTGATGAAAGAAGGCCTCTGTGAGAAAATAAAATCTGTTTAGAAATATGCACGAGCTGAAGTAGTATGAGCTATGTGTATATCTTGGGGAATAACATTCCATGCATAGAGTTCAGCAAGTTCAGAAGCCCTAAAACAAGAGCACGCTTAGTGTCTTAGGAACAAAAGGAGGTCAGTGTAGCTAGAGATGAAGTGAGCAATAGGGAGAGTGGATTATGGAGAAGAAGTCACAAGGGTAGACAGGGACTCAGATCATGCAGGGCTTTATTCTGAGTGAAATAGGGAGCCACTGGAGAGTTTTGAGTAGAGGAATGACATAATCTTAACGTCCACAAAATCGCTCTGCGTGACTGTACCGGCTAGGACCTCTGGTACAATGTTGAATGGAATTGGTGAAAGCAGACACGCTTACCTTGTTCCCAATTTTTTTTTTTTTTTTTTGGGACACCGGGGAAGCCCTCTTGTTCCCAATTTTAAGGAGAAAATATTCAGTCTTTCACCATTAAGTGATGTTAGCTGTAGGGTTTTTTGGTAGACTTCTTTTGTCAGGCCAAGTTAAGTTCTTTTCTATTTCTAGTTTACTCAGAGGTTTTATTATGGGTGGATGTTGGATTTTGTTTGTGTGGTTTTTATCCTTTATTCTACTAACATGGCACTATGTTATTGATTTTTGGATTTTAAACCAACCTCATTCCTAGAAAAAATCCCACTTGGTTATAGTGTATAATCCTTTTTGTATGGTGTTGGTTTTGGTTTACTAATATTTTGTTGAAGATTTTTGCCTGTATTCATGAGGCATGTTTGTGTCCTACTGGAGCAGCAAGCCTGACAGAAGAGTGACTGACAGCTCCTAGAGGGCAGTTTTAAGGCTGTTGACTGTGGCAGAGAGGTAGGGATCTGAGCCTAAGAATAAGGCCAAGAGATCAAAAACCCAAGCTGGGAAACCATAAATCAGGAAACCAAGGTCCATCAGCAAGTGTGATACCAGAATCATGAGATGAGTGGGACTTGAGTAAAGGGGACTTATGACCTAATGGGGCAGATGCAGAAAAAAGCCCCAAAACTATCCTACAAAAGATCACATTAACACAAAAGCAGAAATTGCTTCCTTTGAGTTATCTCTCATTTTGTATCAGGAGTCTCTACTGGTCTCCCTTACCTTCATCTCCCTCCCCATCTCCTCAGTTAGCATAATATATCAAGAGTTAGTGTACTTAAGTGCATAGGGCAATAGACAAAGTTATCTACAGGATAACTGGTCTTTAGGAAGATTAATTGGATAACTGGTCTTTAGGAAGATTAATTAACTCCATCTTTCCCACCATTGTGTATATTCTTAAAAACCTCAGGCTGTATGCTGCTGGGGAAAGAGAGGAAGCTTTAAAGCCAAAGATTTGAATCCTTGCTGTGACATTCATTTCCTTTGTGACTAACCTCTCCTAGCTGTAGTTTCCTCCTCTGCAAAATGGAAACAATAATGCCTATACGGTTATTGTGATGCTAATAGGAGATGATGAAAAAATGCCTGGCCTGGATTGGTGTTCAGCCACTAGTGGTTGAAATAAATTCTGATACCCTGTGTTCAGTGTCAGATTGTAGTAGAAGGTGAGTATTGTGACCCAGGCTCTTAAGCCTGTTCTACTAACTCAACCTTGAGAAAGCATTTAATATCTCTGGGCCTCAGTTTCCTCAGCTCCAAAAAGAGGGAATGAAGTAGAAATTTGTTCTGTAATTGCTGGTATGTCTCTTCCAGTTCTGTGCCTCCAAAGGCACTTTGTCTGTCATTCAAAGGAAAAAAAGAGGAGGGGGCTGAAAGAGAAGACTCAGATTCAGTCCTGCTTAACGCTGCAGCAGAGACAGAAAGGAAGAGCCATTACCTACAACGAGAAGTGTTTGGGAGTCGGCTGCAGGGGCAGTGACCTGCCTGTCACTCAGCATTTGGAAAAAAAATATCAATGGGAAAATCAGAACGGCCTGGAATGTTGGAGACTGAGTAGATAACGAGTATGAGAGAGTCCATGCGACATAGAACCCAGTTTGTGCTCTGTCACCCACTTTCTGGGTGTTCCCAGTCAAGCTGTTTCTCTTTTTGCAGCCTCCATATCCCCATCTGTAAAATGAGTTAGGCAATGTATTCTCCAAGGGCCTCTTCGAGGCTTCCTAAAATTTCATTGTCTGCTCTTCTCTGGCTCTCAAGTTGGCTTGTACTCAGCTTTTGCCCTTGGTGTTGAGGATTTCATTTATAGGAGAAGGCTTCTTAACTAGCAGGTTAGCACTACAGTATATATTTAGAATGCTCTTGAAACCACAATTTCAAGCTGCTAAGAATCATAAAATTTTCAGGTCCTCAAATGCCTTGGTCCACCTGGTTTCACCCCGTCAGTTAACACTGAGAGATGATGCAATAGAGTGGAAAGACTACTGGCTTTAACAGCAGACCTGGAATTCAGATGCCTGCCTGTATTAGCTTAATTTCTCTGAGCCATAGAAAATGAGGATAGTGATAATAGAGTAGGCATGTAAAGAATTGTTATTATTTGGAGGAGAAAGAAAAAACTGAGGCCTGAGAGATGATGTCGCCTGCTCAGAGTCACGCTCAGACCAGCACCTAGGTCTCTTGTGTCTCAGTCCAGGGTTTTCTCCTCTGGAGCCAAGGTCAGCTGTACCCATACGTAGGTAGTAGCAAAGATTGGAACTGAAAGCTTGTCAGCTTTCTTAACATCTCTGCCAGCAGTCTTCTCAATTCCCCTGTGGCGTGTGTCAGTAACACAGCCCGTACTTGTTTTAGAAAGAAGCTCTTCATAAGCACTCCTGTTTGATTTGCTTTGGCTGTTACAGGATCCAGATGCTCTTAGAATAGCACAACAGACTCTCCAAATCAGCCCATTCCCATTCTGAGCCACTCACGGCTCTGATATACTTGCTGGGGTTCATCCCCTAGTCCTCCCTACCTGTCATGTGAATCACATTCAGTCATCTTTTGCTATTTGCCCTTTCCCTGTTGATGGAAGTCACATTTATCAAGTGCCTACTATGTGCCAGGTATTGTCATAGGTGTTTTAAGTTAAAATTATCTTTGTTAATCTTTATAACTCATTAAGTTATTAATAGCTCCAGAGGGAAAAGCTGAGCCTCAGTGAAGTAAATGAATTTGCCAGAGTTCATATACTTAGTCTGTGAAAGAGCTGGGTTTTGAACTCAGGTCCTCCTCCTTCCATAGACCCCAAGCATTTAGTATAGTAAGCGCTTTCCAGAGTATCATACTTCCTCTGGCCTCTGCCCTTCCAGGAGGGTAGAGTGTTCAAGAGTGCCCAGGAAGGGGTATGCAGTGGCTTTAGTATAATGGGAATATCTCCATGCCTTCAGTGCATTTTCCCATGAGTTTCTTCTGCTCTGCCCTGCCTCAAACCAGCTTCTCTAGGATCCACGTGTGTGGCCCAGAGGTCCAATCACTAAGCGAGAGGCCAGGTTTCCATCTTCAACATGGAACATGGACTCCCTAGTAAGAAGTGTACTTGTCATTTTCAAAGTTGAATGAGGGGAATATTCCAAGCAATAAGCCCCTTGTATGCCCAACTCTGAAATGTAAGGAAGGAAGAGAGAGGGTCTATACATCTCAAGTGTGATGAGCCTCCTTCAGGGACCTGGCAGGAGAAGAGAATAATATAAAAGATTTAAGAATAAGATTGCTCTAATAGGTCTTCAAATCTGTAATCATTTTTCAGTTTACAAAGTACGTTACTTGTAGAGATTTTAGTCTAAGGAAACTGAAGGCACCTGCCTTTATGTGGCAGAGTCAGGGGCTAGAGTCCAACTCCTTAGTCTTGATAAGGCCAGTGAATCTAAGCCCTCCCTGAAAGGGTTCTGTCCCTGGCCTTGGGTTCCACTCAATCTTCATTTGCAAAAGGGACAGGCCTTTAGTCTCTGCCCTTTTCTGAGCCCTCCTCTGCTCACTTGTCCCCTTCCTCACCCCTTCCTACTCAACTGCTAGGGCCTTCTTAATGAGACCCTCTTCTAATGATATGTTTTTAAATATAGGGTAAGAGGAGATATTTTTGGCTCTGTATTGTCCCCAGGATCATTTGCCATAAAATGATGGAATTTTAGGATGTCAGAGTGGGAAGAGATCTTAACTAACAGTTATCAAGTTTATGGAGGAGCCCTTTATTTAAACATATAACTCAACATCTCAAACAGAGCTGCTCTGTTAGAAGTTGCAGTGGTGGGCCCAGAGTCTACCAGTCTAGCCTCCCCCTTACCCTCATCAAAGACAGGCTCTGAGGCATCTGCCTTAAACCTGCATAGTTGCCAGGAACACAGTTTATAAAACAACACTGACCTAGATCAACTTACCTGTTTTATAATTGTGAAATTGAGGCCCAGCAAGGGGCAGTAAGTAATAGGCCCAAGGTCACACAATAAATTAGTGGCAGGTCTGACTCTCAGCTTTGTGCCCTTTCTGCTACACTGAGCTTTATGTCATTTCATAAGTGACACCTGTTTCACTTCACTAAAATCCTGTGCCTGGATGTCAGGCTTCTTTTGCCTCCTGGCATCTGGTTCCTGTGAGGTAGGTAGGCAGGCCTGTGGATGTGTGTACTATGTCAGGGCATAATTCTCATCCATGTGAGCATGTGTCAAGTTTTGTTTAACTCAGTGTGGGAACCAGCAGAAAGAGAATAGCTGAGAAACTGGATTTATGTTCTTAGTGGAAAAAGGATTGCTGAAATGAGATTGCTAAATTAGATCCAAAATTGATAAATGTTCTAATAAAAATGTAACATTTCATGTTATCTTTTCTACTTCTCAGTTTGCTATATGTTAATGTCTAACTTTGCAGAGTTTTAAAATATTTGGGCCCTGTTTGTGAACAGTAAGTCAAACAAAATTCCATTCTCCAAGAGTATCAGATGACTCTCAGATACATACTAAAAAAAATGTCCTAACATGAATTTAAAAGTTCACACAGTTATCTTTTTCCCTTACTTCCAGTTTTTGGATAATTTTCCTTAACAAAGCACCGCTGAAAATCATCAGAGTCTCTGGTATTAAAGCTGGCTAAAGCTCTCCAAGTCAGGAGGGCATCTTTCTGCTCAGGGCACAGACCCGACTTCTTTGCAGAAACTTCTTCAGGTAGCAGCTATTAGCAGGACGTTGAGCTGTCTCCTACAGCCCTACTCACTGGCTTGTAGCTTGGTCTTTGCTAATCCTAGACTTGCTTCTTCCCCTTCACCTAGTCATGGAGGCTTTTTCCCTGCTCTGGTACCCTCAGGGCCATCTTGGATGCAAAGAGGTCACAAAGTTCCACCTGGAGGAAGTTTGTTTTGAGCAGAGTTTCACTCAGGTAAAGTAGGCAACTGCTTTCATTATGTGGTTTTGTCTCTGAAATGTTTTGCCCATCTTCTTATCCCCAGTGCTACCATCCAAGGCCAGATCTTAATCCTCTCTCACTGAGACTTTTTCATTGTCAACTAGCCTGTCTCCCCATCTCCAGTCTTTGACCCTGAAATATAACCCCCTTTTTCTGTCCATAGGTTTTAAGATATAGATCTTATTCCTATCACTTTCTTGCTCATAAAACCTCTAGAATAAAATCCAGCGTCCTTAGCATGACATTCAAGGCTCTGCAAATACTGTTTCTCCTCTTTCTTTCCAGCTTCTTCTCCAGTCCTGTAGGAGTTCATATTAGTGGGTAGAAGTATGAGGGAAACCAACTTTTGGTTGGAAGAACTATCTGATCAAGTGTGCCAGTGAAGGTTAAGAAGTGTTACTAGTTGTGGTGCCATGTTAACATCCAATATGATAAACATTTGTGCCAGGCACAGAGGTAGGTCCTTAGGGATAAGGAGAAGGCAAACACATGGTCAAGGCCTTTGGAGCCCATAACTGATCAAGGAGAAGAGGTAGATAAAGTAAGTAGGTGGCAGTGATGAGCACTATAATGGAAGCATGTGGAGTGCTTTGGGAACTTGGAGGAGGGGGGGACACTAACTGCCTGAGAGATCAAGGAAAGCTTCACAAAAGAGGTGATATTTGAGTTGGACTTCAAAGGTGAGACATTTGACAGTCGTGAAAGATGAAGTATTTGGCAGTTGAGAAGGGAAGTCTGTAGCTTCCAAGCAAAGAGACCAATGAGGGCAAAGGCACAGAAGCTCACGTGTGTGTCTCAGAGAAGAGTAAACAGTCCGTTGTAGCCAGAGCATAGGATTTCAGGAATGGAGTGTGGTTAGGGTTAAAGTTATCAAAGTAAGTTGGGGCTAAACTGCGTAAGGCCTCATTTTCCAGGTTAAGGAAATACTGTGTTTCACATCTAGCATACAATAATAATTCTTGAATTAAGTGGTATATATTTGTCTATTTGTGCATGTGTGTAGTTGTGTGTTAGGATATGATTGTTACATTTGGAGATGATTTTTGAAGACCCTCTGAGGCAAAGCAAATATCAAAAATTGGAGCCAAAAGGACAGGTTAAACCTAAGTTCACCCAGGCTTGAACTTTGAACTTCTGAGATTTTCACCAGTTCCATAAGCCCATAAGTTAATCATAGCATGCCAGAATTGGAAGGGACCTTAGGGGTCCATTCAACAAATGCCTGATACTATTCCTGTAGCTGAGATATGGTAGTTAACAAAACAAAGACTGCCTTCATGGAACTTGTTTCAGTGGGGGAGACAGAAAACGAGTAAATCATTAATTATTAGATTATTTCATATGTGTGAAAGATATGCAGGCTAGGCCCCAAGATAAGAGCATGTTTGTAGAGAAACTAGGAGGCAGAGAGTGTGGTTGGAACAGCACCAAAGAGAAAGAAGAGAGAGGGGAGAGGGGACAGCTGAGGCCAGAACATATAGGACCCTGCATTTGGCCAATGGGAAAATGAGGCTAATAGCCAGGGCCACATAGCAAGTTAGTAGGAAGGCCAGGATTGGTAACTCTCCTGGTTCAGCCTCCCTTCCCTTGCCTGCCTGCTGTCTTCTAGCTTTTATCCAAGATTAACTTGGATTCCATTTAATTCCTTTATTCTCCTCTCCCTCACTTAGCTCTCTTTCTCTATCCCTGTACCCAAGGTTCCTATCATACCATTACTCTGTTTCATTTCAGGCTTCTTTGTTTAATCACAGCATTAGCATTTCCCAGACTCACATTTGTACACATGACCTGGTAATAGAGTGATTCCTGGAAGGTCAAAGTTAGAGAGGTCCCTGGACATCTTTTAGTTTGATCCTCTGGTATTAGAAACCCAGAAAGGACGAGTGACTTGCCCAAGGCCACTTAACTAGTTAGTGGTAGAACTTGATTTCCTTGGCCTCCCAGTCTATGGCTCTTCAGTTTTGGCATGCTACCTCTCTTTCTTTAGTGTCCAGCAAAGGGGAGTCAAGTTGTGATCCACATAGTTGGCAAGAGCAGCTAGCATTCAGTGACCCTCTGCCATCTGCCCCTTAGCTTTTTATTTTGTCTTTGTCATGTGAGTTTACTGTTTTATTCTGGCCAATGTCTTTGAACTACCACTCTTTGCAAAGACAGTATGTTGCTAAATTTCGCATCTTAGTTCATGCTATCCCCCCTGCTTAACCGGCAGCCTGCTCTTAACTTCCAGTCTACATCCAGACTTGTCTTTTAAGCTCAGCCCGTATTATCTTGAGAGAAACAAATGTAGAAAGAGCATAGCGTTTGGAATTGGATATATCTGGATTTGAATCCCAGCTTTGGCATGTACTGGGACAAAGTAATCTTGGATAAGTTAGTTGACTTCTGAGAGCAGTTTTCTCATCTGTAAAATGGGGATGTTAATACCTGCTTGATGGGATCATTGGAAAGATTATTTAAAGTGTTATATGGGTATACCTCAGCATTCTGTAAAGAGAAACTTAGTAATTCTTCCTCAAAAGCCCATCCTGAATGCCCTCTCCCTTTTTCCTAATTATCTAATAGCCAACACTTCTTGGGTGGGTTTCTATGTGCCAGACACTGTGCTAAGTGCTTTAAAAAAGTATTTATTGGGAAATTCCTTGGCGATTCAGCAGTTAGGACTCCGAGCTTTCACTGCCGAGGACCTGGGTTCAGTCACTGGTTGGGGAACTAAGATCCCACAAGCCCTGAGGCACAGCACCCCCCACCCCCCAAAAAAGTATTTATTACTGCATGTGAATCTATAATTATCTCAAAATTAAAAGCTTAAAAAAATTTTAAACCACTGATCTCATTTTTTCTGTATTTATTATTCCTGCTCTTGGTAGATAGATGCCAGGTTAGGATTCAATATATGCCTGTGTTCCGGTTCTTGCTATTTTCTAGTTCTGTAAATTTGGACAAACCTCTTGACCTCACTCTTAAGTGTTTTTCCCACCAGAGTCCTAAAATTCCATTTCATAGCCATTTGGAAACCTGACTTGCTTACCTTCTCACCTTGGAATTTGCCTCTGTTGATGACATTGCAGTGGCAACTGGGCTGGCCCTGTGTGACTTGGAGAGGACAGTATGGGAGCCAAGAGAACTAGGCACCTGGGAGCTATTAGATCAAGGATTGGCAACTCGTCATAAATCAGAAGATTTCTGGGGGAGGAGTCTGGGGGTAATGTCAATGGTGACTCTACTTGGATTATGTTCTCGGGGTGAGATTGCCAACGTCATTGAATGGAAGGACCAGCAATATACAGGCACTCTTGCTTGTGCCTGGGCAAAAGACAGCGTGTTGGTGGCAAGTGTCCAACATGGCCACAGCTGCCCACAGGCCATCTCTGCCATTCAGGACATCAGCCGCTGGCCCTGCCAGCCCTGAGGCAAGGTTGCTGTGGTTTCATAGAAAGAGCCCAGTCTCTGGAATTGCAAGTTCAGATTGTGAGTTCAAATCCCTGTCTACCAACTGCTGGTTGTGTTCTTCAGCTAGTTCCTCAACTAGTTCCTTAGTTCCTTAAAATTCTTTGTCTCTCAGAGCCACAGTTTCTCTGTCTGTAAAATAGTGCTGTTCTTGGAGTTCCCTGGTGGCCTAGTGGTTAGGATTCCAGGCTTTCACTGCCACGGCCTGGGTTCAATCCCTGGCCGGGGAACTGAGAGCCCATCCTGCAAGCCTCGCCGTGCGGCCGAAAAAAAATAATAGTGCTGTTGATACCTACTTTGGGGGTTGTTGGGAGGATTCAAAATACCTTAGGCAAATAGGTGTCACACAATACCTGCTACTTAGTTGGGTGAATGGCAAGTTGATCTGCTGCTATTAGCTCTTTGAAGACCAGTATCCTTGGGAGGTGGCATTCAAGTCAGGGCTACTCTGATTCTCTTAACCACCTTCCCACTCACCCCCAGAAACACCCTAGACCCCTTCTCTCCTTCCTCAAGTTCAGACCCCAGAAGTATTGTCTATCTCACCAGGTGGCATATCTGAGTAAGCAAGATTGTTACATAGCAGACATACAGGACCAGGGAAAGTAGCTCAGGCAGCAGCTGATGAACAAAAGGCTTCTCTCTGTTCCTAATAAATTGGTCCTTGGGGATCCTAGCTTTGAAATTCTAATTGACACAGGAAGGAAAAGATTCATTAGGCTCTGGTCTCATTAACGTGTTCTGCTGCTCACCTACGATTTATTCTTGGCACTTCATCAGGAGAAATTAAGTAAACCAACAGGCTGGGAGGCTGCTGACAGCATAGTTCAGTGTACCTGGTGCTACTCTTGGGGTGAGGATATTGGACCTCCCATACTCTGGAGCACACAGCTGGCTTCAGAAGTTCCTCACCCTTAGGGCTTAGCATGAGTCTAAGTCTCATATATTGTCGGTGCTTTTGAGTTCATTCATAGATGATAGCTCATTTATGGATGGTCCAGGAAGGACTGGGGCTTGCCCGAGATCACTGAGCACAGCAGTGGTGGAGCTAGAATTAGAAACAGTCAGCCCTCCTGACTTCCAGGCCAAGAATCTCCTTTGGATTTCTAGATCCACTATTTCAGTCATTCAACCATCAACAGATACTTTTGACACATGCTGTGTGCTAGGATTCTATGATAAAACAGACATGGAGGGGGGGCGGTGGAGAGGGAATACCTGACCCAGTATTAGGGGAGATTAGAAAGGCCTCCAGGTCTGAGGGGTGAATAGGAATTAGCTCAGCAAAGAAGCATATGAGGAATGTTCAAGGCTAAGGGATCAGCAGAAAAGCAGGCTTAAATTGCCTGGGGAGAAAGAAAAGGAGCTTATTTCAAGTCTTCCCCAGACTGGGCTCTGAACTTTTAAGACCATGTGTCCCAATGCTCTGTCAGCTCCCACTATTTCATCTCATGCCATTTATAGAGTAGATGTCTCAACTATTATGTCACTGGCTACAAATAGCAACTTGTGGGGTAGACAGAGCCTGCTTTACATGTTGGTAAACTGAGGTCCACAGAAGTTAAGTAATTTGCCCAGATTCACTGAATTATATTCATGCCAGAATGAGGACTGGAATCCAGGGCTCCTGACACCACAGGTGCTCTTAAGTCATAGAAGATGCTCCTTTGATTCATTCAGTTCACACAATTCCTGAATATACCCCATGAGCCAGAGACTTTGTTTTACAAGAGGACCTCTGGTTAGGCTCAAACTATGTTGGTGCAGTGCCTTCCTCTCTACGAGCAAGGACTTTGCTATTTATTTATCTGTCCCTGACCAGGGCCTGGTTCCAAGAATGCTTTGCTATTGTTTTTGGCCTTACTCTGTCAGAAGCTGAAGGGAGCAGATGGCCACAGCAGTGTGGATCATGAGGGTGTGATCCCAGGCTGGGCTAGAGAATGAGTTGAGAGCCCTACTCATCTACTACTGTTTCTACAGTTAGGGCCCTGCCAAGGTGTTGTCCATCCCAGAACAAATTGAAGCTGGCCAACCCTGCCCCCTCCTACTCCCATACACAACATACTTATTGATCTTCTGGATAGATTTTATACAAAGGCTTCTATGATCTGCTGTCCCAAATGACCCTTTGGACCTATTTCCCAGGCATGTTCCACTATTTAAGGAGTCTCCTATATCTACAGGCCTCCCAACACTCCTACCCTCACTGCTGTTTTTACTTGTGACCCCTTAAGCAGATTGGCTGCTTAGTGTGACTCTGACAATTAGCCTAAAGAGTACTCAATACTGAGAAGTTGATGTGTTTTCTGTTTATCCAAAATCCTAACTGGAAAATTCTAAGGAACACTATTTTGGAGCGGGGCGGAGAGGTGGGGTGACTGGGATAAGGACAGTTGACTTCATGGGAAGCCTACAAGAACCTCAAGTACCTTAAAAAATCATGAAAGGAAATACCAACATTTGTTCACAATATTTCAAGTGCCCCTTATATTCATATCTTTATATATTACAGAGCCCTTTCATACCTATTATTGCCTTTGAGTCTTAAGGCAACTCTTTGAGGGCAGCAGTGCAAGGATTACTATTCCCACTTGACAGTTGAGACCAGGGAAGGTTAGGGAAGAAGGTTAGTGATCGATCTTATGGTAATTATGGTGGCAGAGCCCCAAACAGAACCAAGAATTGGGAGACAGGTTGTCCTAGGTTTGAAATCTGGTGCTCATCATATTGTAGCTGAATGACATTGGGCAAGTTACTTAGCCTCTTCAAGCCTCAGTTTTCTTCTCTGTAATAAAAGGATAACTATCTCTTACAGTTGTCTAAGCATTAAATAATATAATGTATGGATAAATGTGAACACAGTATGGAACAAGTATTAGGAGCTTAGTAACTGCAGGTTTCCCATCTTAGTGTTTTAAGTGTCTTGTATTCTGACTCTCACCCTCAGAATGGGAGAAAATATTTGCAAACGAAGCAACTGATGAAGGATTAACATCCAGAATTTACAAGCAGCTCATGCAGCTCAATATCAAAAAAAAACAAACAACCCAATCCAAAAATGGGCAGAAGACCTAAATAGACATTTCTCCAAAGAAGATATACAGATTGCCAACGAACACATGAAAGGATGCTCAACAGCACTAATCATCAGAGAAATGCAAATCAAAACCACAATGAGGTATCACCTCACACCAGTCAGAATGGCCATCATCAAAAAGTCTACAAACAGTAAATGCTGGAGAGGGTGTGGAGAAAGGGGGAACCCTCTTGCACTGTTGGTGGGAATGTAAATTGATACAGCCACTATGGAGAACAGTATGGAGGTTCCTTAAAAAACTAAAAATAGGGACTTCCCTGGTGGCGAAGTGGTTAAGAATCCGCCTGCCAGTGCAGGGGACACGGGTTCGATCCCTGGTCCAGGAAGCTCCTACATGCCACGGAGCAACTAAGCCCGTGTGCCACAACTATGAGCCCATGTGCAGCAACTACTGAAGCCCGTGCGCCTAGAGCCCATGCTCCGCAACAAGAGAAGCCACTGCAATGAGAAGCCCATGCACCGCAATGAAGAGTAGCCCCCTGCTCACTGCAACTAGAGAAAAGTCCATGTGCAACAACGAAAACCCAACGCAGCCAAAAATAAATAAAATTAAAAAAAAAAAATAGAACTACCATACGACCCAGCAATCCCACTACTGGGCATATACCCTGAGAAAACCATAATTCGAAGAGTCATGTACCACAATGTTCATTGCAGCTCTATTTACAATAGCCAGGACATGGACACAACCTAAGTGTCCATTGACAGATGAATGGGTAAAGAAGATGTGGCACATATATACGATGGAATATTACACAGCCATAAAAAGAAACGAAATCGAGTTATTTGTAGTGAGGCGGATGAACCTAGAGTCTGTCATACAGACTGAAGTAAGTGAGAAAGAGAAAAATACCGTATGCTAACATATATATGGAATCTAAAAACAATGGTTCTGAAGAGGCTAGGGGCAGGACAGGAATAAAGACACAGATGTAGAGAATGGACATGAGGACACGGGGAAGGGAAAGGGTAAGCTGGGACGAAGTGAGAGAGTGGCATGAACATATATACACTACCAAATGTAAAATAGATAGCTAGTGGGAAGCAGCCACATAGCACAGGGAGATCAGCTCGGTGCTTTGTGACCACCTAGAGGGGTGGGATAGGGCAGGGGGGAGGGAGACGCAAGAGGGAGGAGATATAGGGTATATGTATATGTATGGCTGATTCACTTTGTTATAAAGCAGAAACTAATACACCATTGTAGAACAATTATACTCCAGTAAAGATGTCACAAAAAAAAATTAGTACTCTCACTACAGTGAAGTGAACTACATGTAATGAAATACTGTAAGCCAGAGTATCATTTAAGTGCCTCACTGGGTTAGTGGGAAACAGGGGTGCTCCAGGCACTGGTTAAGTACTTCTGATACAAATCACAGCGGGTTAGAGCTGACCAGGGACCCGAGAGATCTATTCCAATGTGTCTTCCTCAGAAGAGACGTTAATAATCTAGGAAAAGTCAGACTGAATAATGCAAAGTACATTTCTTTATTGTTGACTTCTTAGAGCCTTAGTGTGTATGTGACTGGGGAGGGTGGGGAGGAAGGGATGGAGTATGACAAGTTTCCTGTTTTTATTTGATCTTGGAGCCCCTTTTCTGAGGAACTCTCATTAACATCTTGAGGAACACTGGTTTTTCATGGAAGAGTTCATGCAACACTGATATGGTTCAGTTCCTCCATTTTTTTGGATGAGGCAATTAAGGTCTGTAATCAAGTTTACAGAGCCAGTCCACAGTAGAACAAAGTCTAAAGTTCAGGGTGCCTGACTGCCCCTTGGGCCACACCACTATTTCCACTCCATTGTTCTTACTCTTCTAGCCAGCAAATCATAAAATTACAGAGGATTCTGCAAACCACTTATCAGAGAGCATTGTTAGAGCATCAAGCTTTCTGTTTTCTTGTGTTTGTGCCAGTAAGCAGGAAAATGAGGAAACAACAGGCTTAGTGGCCACCAAATGTTTCCAAACAGTTGAAAGACCAGGGGGTCAGGTAATTTTAGCTCAGTGTCTGGAAAGGTACCTCTAACCCACAAAGTTTTAAGTCTGTTCTTCTTTTAAGAAGTTTCAGTTGCATCCAGGGGGCTCATCCAAGAGGCCCCATAGTGCAGTTCCCAGTGATGAACACTGATACCAGTAACTTTGGGAAAGATCCTGAGAGGAATTTGAAGAGAACGTGTCAGATTTCTGCTTTTCCATCACCATCTTACATGGAATTCAGTGGTTAGGAATGTGCCGCTGGTTTCTATCCAGACCTGGCAGAGGTAGTTGTCCCTGGCATTTATTTGGGGGGGCTGTCCTTGCTTTTACTAAGCCTTCTAGTTTAGCTCTAGTAAAAAATACAACCTTTACCTTTGCAAAGTTGTACAGTAAACTTTCCAAAACACATCTGATACACAAAACAATCCTATGACATAGAGGTTATCTTCCACGTGTCATTATGAGGACACTGAGGCTCAGAGAAGGGGTAGTGACTTTTCCAGGGGCTGACAGCAGATTAGTGATATGTTCATTGTTGTATTACAGGTGCCTAGTGCAATCCTGACGTATCCTCAAGGATTTATTAATTGAAAAATTGGTACATTTCCAGGACTGAACTCAAGTCTTCAAACTCTTTGCCCAGTGTTCTTTCCTTTAAACCAGCATGGTTTGGCTCATCTCGGGGTCACCAGATAATTCAGAGAGTAGACTGGGTCTCCCTTGCTGTGTTGATTTCCAACGAGGATGGCAGTTTCTAGCCTTTTTTGTTCTCTGCTTGGTGAGGACCTTGTACATCTTCCCCACCACAGAAAGCTTAGATTCAGCAGTTTCTGGGCTAAAGATTCAGCCTCTCTTTTGAGCCTCTGCTCCTTGGAGTCTATTTGGTTTGGCTCATCTCGGGGTCACCAGATAATTCACCAGATAATTCAGAGAGTAGACTGGGTCTCCCTTGCTGTGTTGATTTCCAACGAGGATGGCAGTTTCTAGCCTTTTTTGTTCTCTGCTTGGTGAGGACCTTGTACATCTTCCCCACCACAGAAAGCTTAGATTCAGCAGTTTCTGGGCTAAAGATTCAGCCTCTCTTTTGAGCCTCTGCTCCTTGGAGTCTACTGAACAAAGACACCACTGGTCCCCAGCTTCTCAGTTTGATCCTCCTTTGTTGTCTCTCTCATCACTGTTTTGCCTGTCCTTCTGCCCTACTGATAGATGAGGAACTTGGGTTCGTCCCATGAACTTCAAATATACAGTTCACTTTTAAGGAGCTGCCATGTCAGGAACACTGGGAAACCATTTACTGAAACAGTGCCCACCTAGGGTTCTTTCACCTTTTGCATCTACTTGTGGCCAGGGCAGTGCCGGAGGCTGGGATTGCAAAGATTAATAAAAGGGTCTCTGCCTTCTAGGAGTTCAGAGTCTAATGGAGAAAGACAGATACGTAAATCACAAAGGTGCAGCACATGTTGCTGTGACAGAGGTCTGTAGAGAATATCGGGGTCCAGAAGAGACAGTGACTATCTTCCTGGGGGATGGAAAACAAAGGCTATCCTGAAGAGTTTTCATCAAGGTTATGACATCAGTGGCTTTGTGCACTGAAAACCCTTCTGGCTCCAGCCTCCATCACCAAATCAGAAATTGGTTCTGGTCCTGCTTTATTGATGAAGCAATCTCTCTTAACCTTCTGCAATGTTAAGAGTGTGATATTTGGAGCCATCTATTAAATGGGACCAGTAGTAATAATAATTTCATTTAGAAAGCTCCTGAATGCTTCACTTGCTGATACGTTATCTCACCGAATTTTCACAACCTTATGGGGAAGGTACTGTAATATTATTCTCATTTTACAACTGAGAAAACTAAGGCACAGAGGAGTTAAGGCATTTACCCAGCATCATACAGCTGATACATGGCAGAGCGGGGATTTGAACCCAGGTAGTCTGACTCCACAGTCATTGTCCTAAGAGTCTCAGGGCCATTGTGACCTTGATATAATTCTTAACCTCAAAGAGTTGTTGTAAGAATGAGAAGTAAAATACTTAGCAAGGCATCTACCACAAAATAAGCAATTAATGAATCATAATGATCATTTTTTATATTACAAAACAGCCTTTCCTAAAGGCTGGAGTGGATTGGGCTCCTGCAAAGATGTCTCCTTTCTGTCTCCCAAGTCTCCTGGCTTCGTTATCTGTACCGCCTCCTTCTTTGTTTCTTAAAAAGTATGAATGAGGAAGAGGGTGGGGACAGTGGTACCTGGAGTTCACTTCAGCAGGTACTCCCTGAGCACCACTCTGGGCCAGGGTTATCCTGAAAGGCAGGAGGAATGCCGATATTAAATAGATTGTGGTCCCTGCCATCCATGAATTCACAATCTGGGAGGGGAGATGACACAGAAACAGATCCTTTTAATACTGCCTCCTCAGATGGATCTTAGGCAGCACATCAGATCCCATTGCCCACAGCTCATACCACTACTAGCAGGGCATGAATGACTTGCTATTATATTAATTGTTGAAATAATCATCCTGTTAATATCCTTGTCGTCATTAAAGCAGATGTTATTAATGTAGAAAGTTGTAATACTTCAGAGAAGGTCAGCAGCTACTCAAAGGAGACTTTTAACGTGCTCAATTGGAAAAACCTATTTTATTTTAATGTGGGGGTCGTGGTGGCACTCCTAAACTGCCAGTAGAGCTGAGGGAGTCCTTGGCTTGAGGAATGTACTATGGGGAAGGATTTATGACCCTCAGGCCACCCTGCTGGCCACCCGATGTGCTGCTTAGTTATCACATACTTTATAGTTTCTTGTACCCAGGCACATTTTTTTATTTGGCAGAAGGAGCAAGAAGCGGGGAGGTAGCTTTCTGAGGCAGTACATCTGCCAAGAGAGGCAGTGACTGAGCTCCCGCTGAGATTGGCTGGTGCTATGCCAGGGCAGTAAGGGTTTCTTGAGTATATGTATTATTGCCGGAGGTACCTCCAGTTAGTTGATCCATGAGCATTAGTGGAGCCCCTGCCATGTGCCTAGCAATGTGCTAGGTGCTGTGAAAAATACCCCAAAAGTTCTTCACTGCTTGGCAAGAGAAGACTAACATATGAGACAAAAAAAGTTGACACAGTGGGATGTTGTGATCGGGGTTTGGCTTCTGTAGTTCAGACGCTCAACACCTATAGGGACTTCTGAGGCCCTTCTTACTGAGCTCTCTTCTGCATATGACATAGGACTGGGTCATGGCTCCCATGAAGTCCAAGCTCTTCAACAGTCCCCAAGGGCTTTCTGATCTGGCCTTTTCCAGGCTCTCTGCTATCATCTCTTGCAACATCCAGTCTTAGACTCTACACTCCAGTGAAACCGCAATACATATTATTATTCACTCAGTGTGGAAGCACTGTCCAGTTCCCACAACTTTGCTCATGCTATTTCCTCTTTCCTAAATGTTTCCTCTCATTTATGTATGGGTCAACTTCAACTTATCCCTATGGACAAGATCAGAACTTGTTGATGACTCCTCTTGCTGACTGCCTCCTCTTCCTTCTGTCCTGTCCCTTTGGTAAGTGACATGCCTCTGAGTCCCCACATGTTCCTATCATAGCCCTTATTCAGATGAAAGGGATGAAACATAGTTTCTGGTTTTCATCACTGGACTGTGTGGACTGTGAATTCCTCCGGGGCAGGGATTGTAAATACTTTGTTCACTTCCATACTTCGTACAGTGTCTGGCAGAAACAGGTACTCAATAAATGATTTTTTGATAAATGAGTAAATAAATTTTCAGCATATTATTCCTCTAAGAACCTACAATAACTTCTTCGTGGCAATCAAAAACTCTGTAGACTCAAAACTTAGTGTAACAATTGTGGGAGACTATTATTTTCATGTATACATGAAAACAACAATGAGGATTTGCTTTTCCCCTGTTAACTACCCCCACCCCCTATCCCCCCCACCACCACACATACTAATATAGTACATGATTCTGGTGAGGTTGCCATGAAAGTGGCATTCATTGGTGATAGCAGTGTAGATTGGTACAGCACTTTTGGACAACAAGTAGGCAGAGTGTATCTCAACCATAAAAATGTTCATACATTTTGACACAGTAATTCCACTTCTGGGATACTCTGTCCTAAGGAAATAATCCAATATATAGAATGAACTTTCCCTCAGATGCTATTATTTATAATATTGAGAAATTGGAGAAAGCTTAAATGACCACCTAAACTGTGACCAGTCTAAATTATAAATCCACTCATGGGGAAACTATGAGTTATTAAAAATGATAATTATTTTAAAATGATGCTTATTGAAAGCTATGCAGCAATAAGGACAGATACGTTATATATACTATGTTATAATGTTAGTTGGAAAAATGATGTTACAGAATTGAATCAATGATCTAACTATGTAATCCAAATATTACATAGCACAAGAAAAAACACTGGAAGGCAGTATACCAAGATGCTAACAATAGTTATGTCCTATAGAGGGGTTGGGGTTTAGGTGATTACTTATGGTAATTTCAAAAAATAAACACACAAGTACTTGGGCTTCCCTGGTGGCACAGTGGTTGAGAGTCTGCCTGCCGATGCAGGGGACACGGGTTCGTACCCCGGTCCAGGAAGATCCCACATGCCGCGGAGCGGTTAGGCCCATGAGCCACGGCCTCTGAGCCGGCGCGTTCGGCGCCTGTGCTCCGCAACAGGAGAGGCCACAACAGTGAGAGGACCACGTACCGGAAAAAAAAAAAAAAAAAACCAAATAAACACACAAGTACAAACACCCAAATTAATGGCCAAGAATTTTGAAATAATAAAGCAAAACTTTAATTTTTGTTTTAAGCAAAGGAGGCATGTAGTGATATTGTGACGGTGTGGAGGATGAATTGAGTGGTAATATGAATGGAGAAAGAAGGGCTACATTCTAAAAATATTTAGGAGGCCAAATCAGCAGGGCTTGGTTTTAGTATGTGAATCAGGAAATGATTCACTGTGTGGAGGGAAGAAGTATATGGAAGTATGCCTAGTAGAGAATATCAGCTCAGGGAATTTAATGACTTGTGCAAGGTCACACAGTTAGTAAGTAAATGATTGATTGATCCTGATCTGTCTCTATCCAAAGCTCATGCTCCTGCAGTTGAGAATCTATCTATTAAAGTTTGGGGGAAACTTTTTTTTTTTATACCAGCTATTGCAGTATAGAAACATGTTTAGTGTAGTGTCCTTTTTGAGGGGAAAGGGGACCAGAAAGGATTAGTTAATTCTTTCTAAGAAGATGACGGGGGGAAAAGACCGTAGAGACCACAGCTGCTTCTGTCATGATCAGTTGAATAAATTAGTTTAGAAGTTCATTAGGTATTGGGCATGTTATGCTTATTGTTTTGGGGGCTGGCTTTTTTTTCCCCCTAAGTTGTTGTGGTTCATTGGTTTACTTTTTTGGTTTTTTAAATTTTATTTAATTAATTTATTTTTGGCTGTGTTGGGTCTTCGTTGCTGCGCGCGGGCTTTCTCTATTGTGCCGAGCCGGGTCTACTCTTCATTGCAGTGCATGGGCTTCTAGTTGCGGTGGCTTTTCTTGTTGCAGAGCACTGGCTCTAGGTGTACAGGCTTCAGTAGTTGTGGCTCGCCGGCTCTAGAGTGCAAGCTCAGTAGTTATGGCGCACGGGCTTAGTTGCTCCGTGGCATGTGGAATCCTCCCACACCAGGGCTCGAACCCATGTCCCCTGCACTGGCAGATGGATTCTTAAGCACTGTGTCACCAGGGAAGCCCTCATTGGTTTACTTTTTTTTTTTCATTGGTTTACTTTTATTTGATGCTCGTGGTGGCTCGTCCTCCTGAACTTAGGTATGCAAATGTGTACCATATTACATGCAAATGAACATTTTGGTCATTACGCCAAGTTTATCAATGATGCTGCAGCTATGGGAGTGAGAGAGTTCAGATTGGCAGCTTCCAGCAAGAGACATTTATCTAAGCAGCTCCCTGAAGGGGTCACCTGAGCAATAAATGCCCCATCCCCATATTGCATCATATAGACTAGTCCAAGAAAAGGCGGTTGTAAGTTTGATACTTGGGGTCAGGTACCTAGCCCTTCAGGAAGAACTCAGTTCATACCAATGTGCTCACTATGTGACCCTGGGCAACTGCCTTTGTCTTTCTGCACTAGGGTTTACTCATCTGTAAAGCGGGTTGACTTATAGTCTCTTAGAGGATTGTTGTGTATGAATTTGGTAGCTTTAGTGAAGAGGCTTGTAGACCACGTTTAAGGAGTTGGACTTGATTCTTGGTGGTGCAGAGCTGCTGAAGGGTCTTAAACAGGAGACAAGGACACACTTGCTCAGTGGTTCACTCAAGAGGCAGAGCTTAGTAATATTTGTGGAATTAATGTTGTTACCAGAGGGACATAGTGGCTATGACGGTGGCATCATTCTCAGTGGTCCTCTTTGGACCAAACATACAGCACTGTGGGGTGATGCTTAGAGCCCTGAGTTGTGTTTAGATCAGCACCCTGGACAGAGGTCAGCTTTCTTTTCTCCTGTCTGAATGTGGGAAATTAAATATGTATATTTATATGCCAGTGCATACATTTTCGGCAGGATCAAGCCTTAGTGGGACTGTGAGGGGTAGCATTAGGTGTTTTCAAGGAGAAGGATTGTTGTAATGAGGAAAATACTGATTTCACAGGAAAGGATTTTAATCAACTGCCCTTATACCTGAGGGGCACAGTGCTTGGCTGCAGTGCCAGGTTGTGTACCATCTACCGCCTACTTCCAGCCAACTGGCTCACTGCCAGGGTGCCTCTGTCTAGGAAGACCTGCAGGAGCTGTCCATCCCAGGGAATATCTCTGTCCACATTTTTGTAGCAATCTCAGGTAACAGTACACTCCCCTATGTTATCTCCTTTGACCCTCACAACAACCTGCACTGCAAGTGGGCAGGGCAGGGATTTTCATCCCCATTTCACAGATGGGGAGCCTGAACCTCAGAGAAGTGAAGTGCCTTCCCAAGTTCACACAGCTAGTGGAAGTGGGGTTCAGGACCTGGGACTCCACAGGCAAGCAGGAATTCAAAGCTAATAATCCCCTGTTACTCTTTTAACTTGGGGCAAGGTCTGTCTTGGGAGGGGTTAGGCCGCCCTCTCTGTGTTCCTCCAATAGGAAAATGGGGACGTGTACACTACTGTGGCACAACCTGCTGCAGCCTTGCTCAGAATAGAGGAGCCACAGAATGTGGAGCTTCCATCGGAGATACCGAACAGTGAGCAAGCAGAGGTTTCTTGCAGTATCAGCCCTTGCAGCCCTGTTGCCTGGAAGGGGAGAACAACCTGCCTTCTGGGTCTTCAAGGTACAAAGAGGCCTTTCTGGGAACCCTCACTTAGGGGCCTCTTGCCGCCCGCCTTCTCAAGTTGTACTCTCTGGGGACTGCTTTACTCTTGATACTCATTTCTTTATTCATTTAACACTTAATGAGTGCCTACTCCCATGATTCCTTTTATGTTCAAGGCACATTTCCAGATACTAAAATTTATTGCATCCACAATGATAGTATTCTTTCCTTGATCATAGTTCAGCTCTAGATTAATGTTACAGTAGAACTCACTACCTTTCATACTCACAAGAAAAAGTTCTTCTGGGTTCTAACAATAGCAATACTAATAACAGTAGCATATTTCTGATGTGCCAGACATTGTTTTAAACATGAATTAGATTGTTTTATCCTCCAGCAACCCTAGAGATATGTATCACTACCCCCATTTTATAGGTGAGATAACTGAAGCATAAAGAACTTAAGACACTTACTGAGGGTCATGTCACACAGCTGGTTCAGTGGCAGAATGAAG
The DNA here is from genome assembly GCF_003031525.2 of Neophocaena asiaeorientalis asiaeorientalis. NCBI lineage: Eukaryota > Metazoa > Chordata > Mammalia > Artiodactyla > Phocoenidae > Neophocaena > Neophocaena asiaeorientalis. The sequence continues at coordinate 5,943,213 of NW_020173068.1, forward strand.
GCATTTGGCTTCAGAGGTTACTCTCTTGACCATATTACATGGCCTCTCACATGGCAGGAAACATTTAGGCTTTGATTCCTGCTTGATGGCAGCGCCCTGTTCACAGAAGCAGGTTGTACCTCTCTATACACCGTGTCATATGACCCACTCAGCTCTGGGTTGTGCTGAAAAATAGTACTACCTTATTAGCTCAGTTAGAACAAAAAGAAGTTTTGTACACCGATGAAATTTTATCCATGCACCTGGAAGATTCAAGGTACATTATTATGTCTTGGCACACTGGTTAAGAGCTGCTCATCTGCCCCAGCCAGTCACACTGTTGGGTGTACAGTGACATTCAAGAATGAATCTGATATCCATCTTGCTGTCAATAAACTCCCTAGAGGGGGAGAGAAGACTACTGTGTAAATAGCTATGATACAAGACTGAAAATTAGAAATACCAAAAAGAAGAGTTACAACATGCTTCCTCTTCCTGGCTGGTTTCCTCATGTCCTCTAGTCTGGGGAGAGAGGGTCTAGAAGTACTAGCCTCTTTAGGCACATGCCTTCCTTTCAGATCACCGGGCTTCAGGAAGGTGTTAGTCCTCATTAAGCCTAGATCATCTTGACTTGCAGGATATAGCATGATCTAGGGCAGATGAGCAAGATAAATCACCTCCTAAAGCGTTTGGTGGCAAATCCTTGAACTCATCATTGACCTGCATCCTCTTCTCTCTTTCTTGAGAAGAAAGGAAAAAGACTAGGATAGTTTTTTATAGTCTAACACCAGAGTCTACAAGAAATCAGGTTAAAGGACTCGAAAGAAATGAAATAAACTCTATTTTTTGTTTGCTTTGCTTTTTATAGAGGTTGACAGGGATGGGTGAGAGTGGTTTAGAGCTGTGCTACTCAAATTATAGCCCACTGAATAGATAGGATGCTAGTTTGCAAACTTGCTGGTTTGTGATGAGTACAGAAATTGAGACTAAGCGCTTAGAGACCTTTACAGTAATTTGACATTTTTATTGTATTTTACAGATGTATTTGTCTGTAATGGATTGGAAGTTTAAAAAGCAAAACAACAAAAAACTGCTTCTTCACCGCAAGTAGTTTTGAGAAGTACTGGCTCAGTGTGACAAAGTGAAAAAGAGCTTCAGTCTTGTCTGTAAAACAAGATTAATAATACCTACCTCAAATTGATGTTAAGTAATATTTTGGCATACTTAATATGTGCCTGCCACTCTTCATTGTACATGTATTATCTTATTTAATTCTCACCACAACTCTGAAATAAATTTTGTTCTGAGGCTTGGATAGGTTGAGGGACTTTTCAGAAGTCAAACCCTGTGATAAGTGTGTAGGTGGGATTTGAATGGGAGCTAGCGCTCTTGACCATTATGCCATGTTTTGTGTAAAGAGCCTGGCATGCAGGAGGGCTCCTTGTCACTCCACTTTCTCTACTTCACTAGAGGTCTGGAGACCTGCTTTCTTATTCCGTCACTGATCCTAACTTATTTTGTGACCTTGGGCAAGTCACTTATTTAAACCTTAATGATCTCATCTACCCTCAGTGGTAGGGACTATATTTTATTCATTTTTGGTTCCCCAGCATTTAGGTGGACAGGGCTTGGCATATAATGGGTATTGAGTACTGAGGCAATTGATTACACTAGATGATCTCTAAGGGTGCTTTCAGTCTCTACTCTGAACATCATAGGTACTTTATCCTCTTCCCTCTTGAGCATCATATTCCCCACCTACTCTACCGGCAGCATGACCTTATTTCCGCATGTCTGTTTGTCTTAAGCAGTCTTGATTCTGGGCACTTTGAGACAGCCCACACGATGCCCATGTTTTTACTCGTTTTTAAAATGTGTCTAGAATAAACCCACCAGAGATAACACAAGTATGGGGTGGAAGGGGCTGACTCACAAAGTCAGAAATGTGCCCTTACTCCATTCTTAGCCAGTGGGGCCTGGGCCTAGGGCAGCTCTGCTGGCAGCCCTGCCAGGCCTGACTAATGGCTGCAGCCTGGAGCAGGGTTTTCCATGAACTTCATCGGGGTCTCCAGTAATTGGAACATGGCACCTTCTGCCTTGTAATGGATGGCAGAACAAGAGGGGCATTTGTCACTGCCTGACTTCCCTGCGGGGAAAGAGGCTTATAAGTCACAGCTGACAAACCCTTTGATGACTTTTAAACTTCATTTACAGAAAAGAATAGCTATAATCAACCAACGGCAAGCAGTGACTAATCTTGCCACATCACTGTGAGGAGCCAGCCCCTTGAGTTATGGGAAGGGGGAGGAGTCCATCCCCCAGGCTCACAGCAAGTGCTTATTGGCTCTTGGACTTGAGAGTATGCACTCAGCAAGGCTCCATGAGTTTTTTCCCAAAGGATCAGAAAGTGTTAGAAACTGATCTCCTGGCAGGTAGAGTGCATGCCTAGCACAAAGCCATTCTGGGCCAAGGTTAAGAGCACTACCTCTTGTCTCATACAGACTGGTCCCAGCTCTGCCATTTCCTAGCTTGTGTAGGACTAAGCTCCAACTAAGCTTAGTTTCCTCATTTGTGAAATGGACACTATATATACCACCACCTACCTCATAGCAGAAGACATAGTACAGTTCCTGGCATGTAGTAAGTGCTCAGCAAGTATTGGTAATGTTAACCCTGGAACATCACCAGGGTTAATGGAAGGGCCCTTCGTGGTCACATGCTCCCAAACTCATGGTCATGTGGTACATCAGCAGCGAAGCTAGGACCAGTCTTCCTATTGGGGCATGGAGGGGATGACCTCTGGCAAAAATAAAGAAGCCAACAATCATTTGTATTTCCCCAACTCTAACTCACTGTTGGGGATTGTAAGCCCAAGTTTGTACCTACCTACCCTTTGTTGCCTTTCCCTCCATAGCTATATGGGCTGCTTGTCATAGATGCTAAACCTCAACCTAAGGCCATAATCAAGGGTAGGGTTAGAGTGCAAGATACAGGGAGGGTAGAGTATATACTCAAACCACACTGTGGGAAGAGATGGCTGAGGCCCCAGCTCTACCTTCTGTTTCTGCTTTGGGGTCTCCCCTCATGGCCTAACAGATGCTGATACTAGTGTTAGAGTATAGGACTAGAGACCTCATGGTGTGGTAGAGAGGTGAGTCAGTGGCTCAGCAAAGCCTGGAACTCCTCCCAACCAGTGTTCTTCCTCTCTCAGTCCCAAACAGTAGTGATTTGACAGGCATGGGGAGGGGGCACTCTGCGAAGTTTTTAGGTTTGGTACCAGATACTAGGACAAGGGAGAGAGCATGCATAGGCCCCTTACCCCTGACTCCCTTATTCTCAGGTGAAGCGTTGGAGCACTGGGAGACAACCTGGGTAAAGAGGATTAGGGCTGGAATGTGGAGGATCTAGACTGCCAGGCTAGATTCATCTCTTTGCATAGGGCATTGGGCATTTGAGTTTCTTAATGTAAATATCTACTGGTCTCAGCCATTATACTGGGCACTTTACAAATATTGTCACTAATCCTGGGAGGTTGGTATAGTTTCCATTTTGCAGTTGAGGAACCTGAGGCCCAGTGAGGATAAGAGACATGTCCAGGGCTATGTCTCATAAGTGGTAGAACTGGGATTAGAACTCAGTCCTGTCTGACTGCAGAGCCGTATCTGCTATTTCATGTTTATTCTTTTGTTATTAGGAAACAGTCAAGAAACAGGTTCCTGGAGAGAAGGCTTTCTTAAAAACAAGTAGAGGACAAGGCCTGTAAACACTGTTCCCCAGCACCTCCACAGTGCCAGCACAGAGGAGAATACTCAAAAATGTTTGTTGAATGAGTGAAGGAGATAGGAGTTGGGTAAGAATAGAAATAGGTATAATCCCCTATTCATTTATAGTATGTTACAGATGTACAGAGAACTTTCACATCAATTAGCCTATTTGAGTTTTATATCAGATTTGAAAGGTAGTCAGGAAAAAGATTCTTTCTGTTTTCAGAATAGGTTGATAAGACTCAGAAATTACGAGACTTGTTTCAGGTCACATGACTAAGAGCAGCGGAGCCAAGCCTCCTGAGCCTGCAGCCTAGACCCCTTAAACTCTCCACCCATCCCAGGGGCCCTCAGTGTTCAGGTTGTTGGGAACTAGGATTTCTCTTGGGAGTGGGAATGGTCAAGAACTAAAGAGCATTCCTTGGGAAATTAGTCCTGTCTGGCCAGTAATGATCATTTGGGCAGTGATAATGAGCTGGGGCCTGGAGAGTTTAATGAGATTAACAGATGTTCTGTCATCCCTAGCCGCCTGGTAACCAGGAGTCTCTGGACCAAGGAGGCCCTAGGTACTGATCAGTATAATTGCTTGGCTTCTCCCCATCACTGATAGCTATTTTCCTTTAAAGTCACCCAGATGGCTCCAGGGTTATCTAAGGGCAGAGGTCTGGCCACAGGCTGGTGTGACCACTCATCCCCATGCTTGGGAATAAGGCTGGAGATGTCCAGCAGAACTGGCCCAGACAGAGGCTCTAGATAGCACTGGTTGCAGGGGATGGGGACCAAGAGCAGCAGAGATCCAGTGCTGAGGAGGATTTACAGAGTTGGAGAAGTGGGTGTTCTGATGGTTGAGTGCCTCAGAGGTCAGGCTGAAGACTAGGTCCTGATAGGCAGCATTGGGAGGGCATGAGGTTTGATAAGGCAGAGTCACAAGCTTAGAATAGTTGAGACAGTGGCATGTAGGTGTCAAACAAGAAGCCTGGATTCAAGTCCCCTAGCTACTCCCTTCACCAACTGGGGGACCTTAAGTAAGTCACATATCTTTGCTGATGATCCTCAGCTTTTTCATCTATAAAATGGGATTAACAGTGTCAGCCTCAAGAAAATAAACTGGGGCTTTCTTTACTAAAATCCTGTGCAAATATGAAGCATTGTAGTAGAAAAGGGAAAGGGGTGAGGAGGACCAAGGAGAGGGTGTGGCTGGCTCAGGGTGACACACTCTTACAATGGGAATCAGTACCCAAGGCATCTCTATGCATAGGTTTTTGGAGTCAGACAGACCTGGGTTCCAGTTCTGGTTTTGCTCTGTTAACCAGTTACTTGGTCTCTCTGAGCTTTCTTTCCCTATCTAAATTACCTCCTCATAGGGCTGTTGTGAGAATTAAATAAGGTGAGGTTTGTAAAGTCGGACACATAGTTGGCAGTCAGTAATTAGAGGCTATTCTTATTGTGGTGCCCCTCTGGGAGGCTCGTTTACTCAAAGTTCAGGGGTTCAGCTACCTTTTAGGGCTTTTCTGCCTTGACAAAGCCCTGTCACCCACATGTTCGGGCTTGGCTCTTCCAAAACATAGCTTCCATCTGAAATGTTTCATCTGGGGAAAATGATTTGTTTTTTGCCAAATTTTCTTTTCTTATTAGCCTGGAGGAGCCAGCCCATCCCTTTGAGCTGTAAATTGCATTTCAAAGCCTGTGTTCCTATGGGTTTTAATTAGCTTAAGATCCCAGCTTTTATGCAGCAGTTGTTTTAGCAGGTAAAAGTGAAGATATTTATTTGGGAGCCAGTCCCCAGTTTTCTCAAACACAGTGTATCTAGACTGCCTTCTCCAAGCTTCTCACTGTCCTGGGGACTTGTCTCCTGGCAGCCCAGAAGGAAAAATGAAATATAAGAACCCTAGACGTAGAGTCAGAGGACCTGTGGGGTTCTTGGTCCTGCTACTCACTGGCTATGGCATCCTGGCCATGTCCATTCCCCTCTGTTCCTCAGAGTAAGGGCATATAAGCTCCATGCTCACTAAGGTCCCTGCTAATCTGACATTGCAGAAGTCTCTGGGAACAAGTTGGGTTCTTGAATTCTTGCTGCCCCCCCCACCGCCCCTGCCCACCTCCACAAGAACAATCCCTCTACCCACCTCTCCTTAGCTCATTGCTAAGCATGGGGCCTCTGGGGACTACAAACACCTTGCTCTCAATTACACAGCTAATCTGTGAGGCAGAGCTTGGCCCAGGGGGGAAAATAGCTTATCAAGTCAACCAGCTTCTGCTGAATAGGATGTCAGTATTTTCTAGGGCTCCCACTCTAAACTAGTGGGAAGCCCAGAAGAGCCAAGATAGAATTGTGTGGAGAGGATTGAGTTGGGGATGGTTGGTGTGCGGACCAGGGTGTTTGGGTCAGAGGCTAGAAAAAGGTGCCTGGAACCCTAGCCTCTAGTAGTCCCCCCAACTCCTCCATACCCCTACTTAAGGGCCACAGCTAGCCCTTCTCACCACCTTCTGGGATATTACCTTCACTGCCTCGTCCCTAATGTTTATTGAGCATTTACTGTGCAACTTTGTCAAGCTTGCCTCTAACATTTGCAGGGAAGAACAGGAGTATAGATGGAGACCCGCGTACCATGTGTCTAAATATTCAAAGGTTATAACTTATAAGTGAGGCTAACAAATTGGTATTTTCATAACCTGGAAGACCATATCTGAATTTGGGATTCTGTAACTGAACCTAGCAGTTCTAGGAGAGCTAGTCTGAGCATGCTTTCTTTTCATTTTGCACCCCCGACTCCATTCCTCAGTTTGAGGACATGTGAGTGGATACTTAAGCTTTTCTGAACCCCAGAGACACCTACCCCTTGAGATTATGCACAGCAGCAGCACAGCCTGCCCTCTGAAGAGCGTGCAGGCCTTGAAAGCAGATTGGGGGCTATTTGGCTGGGCAGTACAGCGGTTAGGTTCCCGGAGAATGCTTCAGGCAGACATTTCTCCTTGGCAGTGCAGGGCAACCACATACATATATTTCCTAAGTGTCTTCTCTACAGATCAGAAAACTGACCCCCGTGTGACATGGCTTCTGACTGCCTTTCCTTGGCATTGTACAGAATGTGCTCCAGTCTGACCTTGACCGTCATCTAGAATGGGCCCAGAAATGGCAATATTAGTAGAACAGAGATGTTCAACTAGTCAGAATAACTTTTAGATCTTATAAAGAGCTTCACAGTTTGCAAAGGCCTTTTATATACATCGTCCCAAACCCCAGGTGATGAGAGAAAAGACTGGGTAGAGGCAAACCCAAAGACTTGGCTCACCAGCCAAGGAGTGAATGCTGATCCCACTATAGCACCAAGCACAGGTGCTCAGCAGTGCTTCCTGTTCAATAGTGTTAGAGCTCACTAACACTACTGAACAGGAAGCAGTCTGAGGGAACCCAGCGATGGTCATGTCCCTGCCAGGGCAGTGGCAGAGCCAGCAGTCGTCAGTAGATCTCCGAACCCCCTTCTCTTCTTTCTGTCTTGGTCCACACACCTGACCTGGTTGGCTCCCTCCAGCCAAAGCAGGTGGCATCTCCCTGGGCCAAAACTTCATGACTTTGAGCTGTCTCCAGGAGATAGCTCAAAGGAGAGAGTTATATGATGCCCATGGAGGAGCCCCACAAATTTCTTGTATACCCATGGACGCACAAGGAATTAACCTTTGAATGGCTTGTCATCCAGGTAGGAGAGGGATTGTCAGAGAACTGTGAGGAATGGGGAACCCACATACATCGAGCAGTGTGTTAAGTGTTTTCACGGGCAGTCTCTTTTGTGTCCCTCACTGCTTTATAAATGTTGATGATTGGATTCAAAGGCAAACTGAGTAACAGAAGAGTCTGTCTTCCCACGCCAGCTCCAAAACTGGCACCAGCTCCTTCATCAGTATCAGTGCCCTCTCAGCCCTCAGCCTTTACCTGTGCTGACACACACTTGAGTAGTATCCCTGCTACTGCAAGCCCATAATAGGAGCAGGTTCTTCCTCAGAATCGTTCTCAGGTCCAGCGTATGGTTTCCTTGCAAACAGTACCATCTGCTGGTCAGAAAGTGCTAACTTCTAAGCTGGAGGATTGAGGAGAAAAGGGTCTTTTAAACCTAGTGGGACAAAAGATACAGATATCCCAGCTTATACTCAGCTCTTCTCTAATTCACTAAAAATTTGAAACCCCCTATGCCCTAAAATATTAGGTAAATAGGCAGGTGTTTATGGTTAGCCTAAGCTGATGAGAGTTTTTATGCATACTGCCTGGTGGTTCTTCAGCACCTTCTGCAATAGCTCTAGGGTCAGGTTTTAAGATAGGAGTGTTCCAAAAGGGAGTTGCACCAACCCATGCCGGTGAGCAGAAGATGGCCAGGAAGTATAAATGCCAAGGCTTACGTAGGCCTTTTCTACTGAAATTGAGCTTCCTTTTCCCTTTCCCTTTGGAGCCTGTGCCCAGATTATAACCTGTCCAGGAAGGGGAGTAGGAGAGAGTTGTACAGCCCTTTGGGGTAAAAAACATTGCCTGAGTATAGAGAGCAAAGAGCAAGTATAGTATCATCTCTAAGCAAAGGGAACAGAATTTGAATAGTAAGTGTAAAATGGATAACTCTAAAAAATTAATTTATTAAAAACAATTCTCAGATAAATATGCTGACTTACTGTAGTACAGTTGACCCTTGAACAATGCAGGGGTTAATTCGAGTATAACTTACAGTCAGCCCCTTCCACATCCACAGTTCTTCAGCATCCGTGGATTCGACCAACCATGGGAACCATTCAGTATTGTATTTACTGTTGAAAAGTATTTGCATAAAAGTGGACCCATGCAGTTGAAACCTGTGTTGTTCAAGGGTCAACTGTATTTAAAGTGGATTTAGCTCTGGGAAGGAGAGTGATAAATTTAGTAGAAATGGGCTTATAGGGACCAACGACCTGGGTTTGAATGCCTGTTCCTGGCAAGTTAATGAACTTGTTGGAGTCTGGTTTTGGTAAAATATGAAGGATAATGATAACACTCATGGAGTCTTCTTTTTTTTACATCTTTATTGGAGTATAATTGCTTTACAGTGTTGTGTTAGTTTTCTGCTGTACAACGAGGTAAATCAGCTATAAATATACATATATCCCCATATCCCCTCCCTCTAAGTCATCACAAAGCACCGAGCTGATCTCCCTGTGCTATGCAGCCATCCATTTTACATTTGGTAGTGTATGTATGTCAGTGCTACTTTCTCACTTCGTCCCAGCCTCTGCTTCCCTGCTGTGTCCTCAAGTCCATTCTCTTATGTCTGCATCTTTATTCCTGCCTTGCCACTAGGTTTATCAGTGCCATTTTTCTAGATTCCATATATATGCGTTAGCATACAGTATTTGTTTTTCTCTTTCTGATTTACTTCACTCTGTATGAGAGACTGTAGGTCCATCCACCTCACTACAAATAACTCAATTTAGTTCCTTTTTATGGCTGAGTAATATTCCATTGTATATATGGGCCACATCTAATTTATCCACTTATCTGTCGAACTCATGGAGTCTTGGAATTATTCAGTATTGCATGCTACCCTTAGCTCACAGTGAATGCTCAGTGAGGTTTAGCTCATTTTTTTCGAAATGGCTGGTTCTAATAAAGACAGTCATGGTCCATGTCTGGATCAGACTGAGCAATTTTCTTAATATGAAGTTGTTTTAGAGCATACATTACTTGCATTTACCATGTGACCTCTTTACCATGGTTCTACATTGAAGGAACAGAAGAAAAGCTGTGGAAGATCTTCAACTTTAGATCCTGCAAGGGGTAGCATTTGAGATGATCATTAAAGAAAGAGTGGATTTGAAAGAACTGGAGTCAATATGAAACTTATGTAATGTTATAAACCAATGTGTAACCTCAATTAAAAGAGAAGAATTGAGTCAAGCAGATCAGGGTTCAAATCCCTGTCCTGTTATTCACTAGCATTGTGACCTCTGACTTTGCATTTCCTCCCTTATAAAATGTCCTAATTCTGCTTATCATGTCAGTACCAAACGACAGAACATATGTAAAGCACCTATTTGAGGTCAGCAGCCAGTGAAATGAACAAAAATGGGGAAGCTGGATGCTGTAGGGGCGTGTGTGTAGGAAGGCACAGAGCAATCCAGTTTAGTCAGGTTGTGGGCCATGGGCAGCCCTTGAGCCCAACCCGGCTTCCCAGCCTCACAGTGGCTTTCTTTCTTCAGGTGGCCACCATGTCCTTGAAGATCCAGACAAGCAACGTAACCAACAAGAATGACCCCAAATCCATCAACTCTCGGGTTTTCATCGGAAACCTCAACACAGCTGTGGTGAAGAAGTCTGATGTGGAGACCATCTTCTCCAAGTATGGCCGTGTGGCCGGCTGTTCTGTGCACAAGGGCTACGCCTTTGTCCAGTATGCCAATGAGCGCCATGCCCGGGCAGCTGTGCTGGGAGAGAATGGGCGGGTGCTGGCTGGGCAGACCCTGGGTAAGCATCTCTCCATGGCCCTGCCCCTGGATTTCTCCTGGGCAGGTGCTGACCTGCATTCTTTAGCTTCCCTCTTAATCCTCTTTTCTGTCTTCTCCAACCGTCACCCACTATAAGATCAGTGCCTGTATGGGAAAATTTTAGAAGTTTCAGGAAAACACTTCTGTCCCTGCTTTCACAGTGTAAGCGTTCCAGTTAAAATGCAGATTCCCCAGAGAAGGGGAACAGAGTGGACTAGCACAGCCTCTTACATTGGGCTGCATTTGGCTTAGGTTAGAACCCTTTCTGAGAGCCAGGAGGAGGGGCTGGGAGCATAAGGTGAAGCAGGTGCTCTTGGTCTCGGTGTTATGTACATGAGATGTGGCCGTGCTGGAGGCCTACCTTGGAGCCTGTATAGTGTTTGTATATGTTCACATACTTCGGTATATTTATGTATGTTTGAGAAGGATATGTATCCCTGAATATGTGGTATGTGGATGTAACTGAACATGTGGAGAATATGTGGACACATGCTTTACTTACATGTATATATGTAGAGTTATGTGTGTATCAGAATATACTTGAGTGTGTAAGCAGATATTCATGTATTCATTTACCAAATATTTATTGAGGTCCTAACATTTGCTGAACTCTGCTGTAGGCATAAAGATGTTTGGTAGAAGGTTTGTGTAAATGTGCATTGGCTCATTTGCATATGGGCAGTTAAGTATAGGATGTTGGAGCCACGTCTGAGTGTAGTTGAGAGTGTGTGATCTTATTTCCTGGATATGTGAACGTATGTGTGAGGATGTGTGTCTGATGTATGCATTTATGTGAGTGTACTTGAGAAGGCATATAACTTGATGTCCATGGCCGCGTGTGTGTGTGTGATTGTGAGCATGCATGCATCTGAATGTATATGAATGTATAAACAACTATATGCATGTGATGTGTGAGTATGGGTCTAATTTGTGAAGATATCTGTTGTCCATGTTAGTGAGTGAAGTCCATGAGTATCTGAATGTATATGAATGTACAAACTATATGCATGTGATGTGTGGGTATGGGTCTAATTTGTGAAGATATCTGTTGTCCATGTTAGTGAGTGAAGTCCATGTGTATCTCATGTAAACACATAAATTGCTGCACATGTGCATGAGGGTGATATTTGTATGGGTGCTGATATCCTGTCAGCATCTGACTCTGCCTTCTCCCTCCATACAGACATCAACATGGCTGGAGAGCCAAAGCCCAACAGACCCAAGGGGCTAAAGAGAGCAGCATCTGCCATATACAGGTGGGGCGCTCTGTCTTGTTTGTCTGTCTCTGGGTGGGATTGGTTCCTCTTTCCACAGAGGGAGTGAACACTGGTGGTGACGGTATGCCAAGCCTAGAATTTGGGGAGGTGTTTGGAGATGAGGGCCTGCGAAGAGTGGGCTGAGTGGCCGTCTCTAAGCCCCGGCCCTCTCCCCTTTGTTTCCCCAGTGGCTACAGCTTTGACTATGATTACTACCGGGACGACTTCTACGCCAGGTGAGCGGGGGAGGGGCGTGCCCAGGCATGAAACAGCCAAGCTGGAAGGGTCCTGAGAGATTGCTGGTGCAGCCCACTCAGTCCTCCAATTGGGAACTGAAGCCCAGAGTTGTGGACAGGCATCTACCCAAGGCTGCTCTGCAAGTTAGTGGCAGAGCTGGGACTAGGGTCCAGTTCTATAGGTGCCCAGGCCAGAGCTCTCCCCAGCCCACACTGTCTCCCAACTCTCTGACCGCCCCTCCCCTTACTAATCCTGGGGTGGGACTCAATGGGACTGGACAGCCAGGGGACCTATAAATGTAGCAAGTTGGAATACAAAACAGTTACAGGGCCAGGTGCAGGGAATTTGAGCCCTCACGCTTCTGCTGTTCAGTTTCCTTACCTCTCTGAGGTGCCCAGCCAGCTGAAGGAACCTCAGAGCTCAGTCTGAGCTTCTTAGCCTTATGTTTATAGCCAAGAGGCCAGCAGTCCTTTGGAGGTCTGAATTAGTCCCTGGTAGGCTGTGGCCCACCCCAAAACCTACCCAGACCCCAGCATCCATGGCACCAGCCACATTCTTGTGGAAATCAGGGTGGGGGCTGGCCCAAGCTTCTCCTCCTTCCTGCTTCTCGCCCTCCCTCCCTCCCTCCCTCTCAGCCTGCCCCAGGCTGTCCCAGAAGAACAGACCTCTCTGAGCCTCAGTTTTCTCACCTGTGAGTGGTTTCAGGAGACAGTGCAATGTAGTGGAAAGTGCCCTAGCCTGGGAATCAGAAGACCTGGGTGCTAATCTCAGCTCTGCCACTGAATAGAGTACACAACTTTGGGCAAATCCCCTCCCACTCTGAAATGGGCTTGTACCAAGTGATCCCTCAGGGCTCTTCCAGCTCTGGGATTCTGTGGTTCAGTGATTCTGACCAAGGCCAGAGCCGCCCCCTCCCCTTAGGGGCAGAAATGCAGGGTCTGGGACTGGGTCCATTCCCAGAGACTCTCCATCTCCAGCCATCACCACCCCAGGGCAGGGGCTCCCTAAACAAAGGAGTACCAAGGCATGGGGCATTGAATTGCCTAGTGATGGCAGGTAACCTGGCTGTCATCAGGGAAGTGATCCCATAGTATACCCCTGTGGCTGCTGTTCTGTGCAGAAAGGTGGTAGCAGCAGCAGCGGTGGGAGAAACCCCTACTTGGCTTACTGAGTTTCTGCCTGATCAGGAAGAGAAGCCCTCCTGGAAAGGGCTGGGTGATGGCGTCGGGGGTACAGCATACTGTCTGGTATAGAGGGTCTGACGGAGCTGCCTAACCTTGATACTCCACTGGGCCCCCTGCCCCTCCATCTCCAAAGTCGAGTGAGAAGGATGGGGTGACTGGGGGCCCAGAATGAGGAAAGGGGCTTGGACTCCAGCCTCATGCCTCTGAGGTCATAGGCCCCTGAGTTGAGGGTCTCGGTACCCTGGCCCTTCACCTATCACACCTTCTAACGTGTGTTTTTAACCAAGTTCTCTCATGCTCTACCCTCACGGCAGCCTTGGGGGATGTGGGGGGCACAGAATTTGGGGTAGCCATCTTCACTAGGCAGATGGGAAAACTGAGGCTTAGGCAGGCTTAGGGATTGACTCTCACTCCCTCACCTCTCTGTTTCCAGCTGGGGATTTGTACTGCTTTAGGGAGATTTGCAAACTCTGACCAGAGCTCGGGGTACAGTTGACTGAGCAGAAGTAGGTCAGGTAATAGAGCAGGACTGGGTGTCAGGGTGATCTAGGGAAGTCTTCTTTCTGGGGCTGTTGTCAGTTTGCTCCTCTGTTGAATGGGGCTATAACCATTACCACCTGTCACCTCCCCTGCTCTTACCCAGCTTGAATGGTAGGAAAGGTGGATGTAGTAAGGTCACTGAGGTCCAGAAAGCCCTTCCTCTTCACCCTCAGGATCTAACTGGGAGCAGGATGAGGTATGTAGTATAGGCTACCCAGCCCTTCACCAGCCCTACATGTGTTGGTCTAGGGTCACAGTGCCTTCTGGTGGCCACAGGCCATGCTGCAGCCTCTGGCCCGTTTGCTCTCACAGGCTCTTCGACTATCGGGGCCGCCTGTCACCAGTGCCAGTGCCCAGAGCAGTCCCTGTGAAGCGACCCCGGGTCACAGTCCCCTTGGTCCGACGTGTCAAAACCACCATACCTGTCAAGCTCTTTGCGCGCTCCACAGCCATCACCACCACCGGCTCAGCCAAGATCAAGTGTGAGTGACTATATCTTCTTCCTAGGTAATTTTTATTTTTGTCATTAGCAAAATAATAGAATTACATTTTTTTACATTGGAAAATAGATAAAGGAACAAATCTCCCACAGTTCTGCAGCTCTAATACAACCAAGTGAGTATTTTCATGCATTTCTAAGAGGAAAAGACCGACATTTGTGGAGGAGGGTCTTGGGTTAGGCAGAGTCCAGTGCTGTGACGTGGAGCCCAGTGAGGAAATGGTGTCATCTTTCCTTTAGTAAGCACAAGGACAGGTCCGCACAAGGACAGGTCCACACAGGCTCGCTACTCCACATTCATTCTGGTGTGCACACGTGGTCAGGCACCCAGGAAATCTGATTGTAAAACACTCACATTTACACACCTTGAAAGACAGATACCACTCTCTAACATAAGCAAAGACACATGCTTGCTCAGGTGCACACAGAGGTACACACCACACACCTCCATTCTTATCCATCCCCAGTCCCTTTCAGAGTTGGAGGGGTCGGGGATGGTGGGGGAGATCCAGGTTCAGAAGGGCCTCCAGAAAGTCTCAGGGGAAGCCACAGGCAGCTCAGGCCTTTTCCCTGGCCAGAAAAAGACCGTGGACAAGGATAGTTTCTGCCACTGGCCTGTCTTCCTAGTTGACAGAATGGGGCTAGGGTCTTGTGTTAGTGTCAAGCTCCCAGCCCTTAGGTGACATCCCTGTACTCCCTCCACTCTCAGTAAAGAGCAGTGAGCTGCGTACCATCAAGACAGAGCTGACCCAGATCAAGTCCAACATCGATGCCTTGCTGGGTCGCTTGGAGCAGATTGCCGAGGCGCAGAAGTCCAATCCAGGTCAGCTTCCAAGGGTCCCTGCCCAGATCAGTGGCCAGGGGCACAGGGCAGAGTGTGGGGAGGACAGTGCATGGGGCAGAGAGGGACTGTGGCCTCCAATCCCACCTGGACCCACTGTGCTGAGGCCTAGGTTATGCTAAGGTGCTACCCCGGGCAGCTGCCCCAGGTTGATTTTTATTCCCCTCATCCCCCGCTTCCGCCTGAAGATGGCAAAAAGAAGGGCGAGAGTGGCAGTGGCAGTGGCAGCGCCATCGGCAGTGGCAGTGGCAGTAGTGGTGGCAGCAGCCGGCCACCGGCCCCCCAAGAGGACACAGCTGCTGAGGCAGCCATGCCCCAGGGAGAAGCAAAGGCTCGAGACGACGGTGATGAGGAGGGGCTGCTAACACACAGCGAGGAAGAGCTGGTGAGGGCATGCGGTGGGGGGCAGGGGGAATTGGGACTGGGACTGGACTTTGCACGCTTGGTTGCAGGAGGGCTGCAGGGAGAACGGGAACCTCTGAGCTGGTTGGCTGCCCTATGAGCTCCCTCCTTCCTTCCCAGGGATTCTAGTCCTGTGAGGAAGAGGGGGGAACGAACAGGGAGTACTTAGCTATTTCAGCTGCCAGTCAGAAATCCCACTGAGGACTGGGGCAGACCTCTCTCTAGCCTAAGGCCCATTCTAGACTCTGTGTTCTACATGAGTCGGAGAAGGGAAGAGTCACGGACTCAAGCAAACACACACGGTCTGCAGAGTTCCAGGGAGCACGAGGGGTTTGCCTGGGGAAGCCACGGGGAGTGTGGATATCTACTCCACCTGAGGATTTTCTAAAAGCCATTGTTGCCTCAGAATGAAAACAGGCTGTCTCAAGAGGGAGTGAGCTCTGTTATTGGAATTCTTCAGACTGAGGCAAGGAGCTCATATTAAGTGGGAAAGAAGACCAGATTCTGAGTGTATAAGATGTCTGTTGTGTGCCTAGTTCTCAGTTACCTAACACTGAGCACCAGGCCCTGTAGTTCACACTTTTTAACTTCATTTAACCTTAACAGCAGCCCTGAACTCTGCAAAGTATTACTCTTGTCACATTTTACACCATGAAGAAACTGAGACTCAAAGGAGTCAAGTAGCTTGCCTGGGGCGTTGTAGCTAATAAAGGTTGAGCCAGGATTGGAGCCTGGCCTTACGCGGGTCTGTGAATTTTCTCCACATGGCTGGGTTCTGGTGTGAGGACAGATAGGCTTATGGCCATAACAGTTGAGAGGTCTTCCTCATGCCCAGCCTGTCTCTTCTTATTTAAACCTAGCCTGACACCCCATCTTACTCTTTCAGGCATAGTAGTCTCCATAGAGGCCCTAATGAAGGCTTCGAGGCTCCTAAGATGGGGAGCTCACCAGTCTACTAGGCTTTCAGTCTGCTCCAACCTAAGAAGGTCTTTCTATGCAGAATGTGCCCCCTGGCACACCTAGAACTTCCTTGACTGGTCCTTTCTCTCCTGCGGGTCCTTCAGACTACCCTGTTGGGATCCCAAGCCAGCCTTTAGTTAGACTGGTCCCATAGTTATTCCCTTTGGCTGTCCCTCCCCCTTTCTGAGTGTGGTCTCCATGTGTGCTCTGGGCCCCAGGGTAGGACAGAGCTTGCAGTGAGTGATATGTGGTCCTTTGTTGTCTCCTCCCTATCAGGAGCACAGCCAGGACACAGATGCGGAGGATGGGGCCTTGCAGTAAGCAGGTACGGGGGTCCTGGTGGGGAGGGGTGCAGTAGACCTGGCAGGGTAGTGCTGTGCCCAGCAATGAAGGCTCTGTCGTCCCCAGACATCCTGCCATGCCCATTTGTAGGGCCTTGGTGTGTTGCAGAGCAGGCAGCCGTGGATGGGCTAACCAGGTCCGCCCAACAGGAGTTCCCTCAGAATACTCCGAGCTACATTGCCTGTCTCCACTTGTAAAGAGCTCTGAGTCTACTGGAGGAGGACAAACCATTACCACCCAGTGTGAGCAGGATGACGAGGACTGGAGAGCCAGGGGCTCATAGAGGGGTGTGGTGGAAGAGGTGATGTGTACCTGAGCCTGTTGAGGATTGAGGGAGAAGTGTCTAAGGGAACACCCTTATCAGAGGCACAGAACGCTGGCAGTCCTCGGTGTGTGAGAAATGGCCAGGATCCTCCTGTGGCTGCAGTCCCAGCTCTGCACAGTGGGGAGAGGGAGCTGCTCATCATCAGAGGGTGATGATTATGCCAGACTTAGGGGCTGGGATATGATCCTGTCAGGAGGAAATGCCCTGTGCACCCCAGCCCTACAAGGTCGTGACTGTGCCAGTGTAACAGATGTAGAAACGTGAGGCACTGAAGGGGGCAGGGAGATGCCACGTATCTCACAAGATCCCCAGGTGGTAATTGGTGGAGCCTAGATTTGAACCCAGTGGTGTGGGCCTCAAAGCTCATTCTCTGGTTGGTATTTACCACCCTGCTCTACCCGACCCTAGAGGGAAACCAGGCCACAGCAGCTCTGCCCATACTCTGCCCCATTCCTTTGGGGGCCGTTTCCAGAGTAAGACAGGCTTGGGTGGAGGAGGGCCTCAAACAGCAGAGGTGTCTATATGCATGACACATTCATGCTATGAGATGCTCCACGATACATTTAAGTTTAGGCAATCTTCGTGGTTTGTTTTACCTGGGAGGCTAAGTTTTACCTTGTTAAGCCAGTTTGCAGGAGAGGTGCTGGGGACTCAGGTGAGGAAACTGAGGCTCGGGGAAGGGGAAGATTCACCCAAGGTTTCATGGCCAGAAAGTTATGAGGCCCGAGCCAGAGTGCAGGCATATCTCTGTTTGCAAACAGCAAACACCATTCTACTCTTTCTTCTTCCCACCCCGTGTTATCAAGAGCACGAAGGGGCTCTTCCTCTCAGCCTTAGTCTCTCTTTTGTGTCTGTTTCTCAGTCTGACAGGAGCAATGGCCACCAGCAGGAGAAGGGCGTACACTGTACCAGGCCTCAAGCAGGGCACCCACCCCTGGATAACAACCCCCAGCGGGTCCCAGAGGAGAGCTGGCAGCAGGCACCACCTCCCTCACGGGTCCCAGCCAGTGCCACATTCTCTGCAGGTGGAGTTATCAGCATCCCCTTCTCCTGTACCCTCCCTCCCTGTTGGCACTGCCCAGGCCAGAGGGCAAAGAACAGAGTTTCCCTACACTCTGCATCCCCTCCCCAGGACACTCCCAGGCTTGGGGTTTTTCTGTAGGTTTGGAGGAGGGTGGGGCCCACAGGGAGGGGACCCTGACAATAAAGAGATTGGATCCCAATTTGCTCTGAGATGGGATGGTTTGTGTTTTCTCATGAAGGTACCCTGGCCCTCCTGTCCAACCAGAAAGCAGGTCTGCTACACCCGCTTCTGTTCCCTCCTTCACTCCTCCCTGCCAGAGAGAGCATTGTCTAGGGTGCCTGAAACTGATCTGTCTGGGCCTTAGTTTCCATGGCTAAAATGGGGATTAAAATGTCCAGTAGGGTTGTACAGGAGGGTCAGATGTGCCAGTGCCCATGAGAGCAACTTCGTGGTAGAAGTGCCAAGCGGTTTTGATCCACTTGGTCAGGCAGCGGTAGGTCCAGCCCTCAGTTTCTAAGTCTGCTGTTTCCCAATTCTAAATGGTTCTAGAACTCGCCACCTCCTCCCCTTCTGTGTCTTGGTTTAGGACACTGTTTTTTCACAGGGATCTTGGGCAGCAAGGGGAAAGAGGCTAGAGGCTGAGGCCTTCAGTCAGAGACCCAGACCTGGAGTGAAAAATAGCCCCTTGGAACTGGTCAAAAGACTTCAATCTGGAGAGTTGGAGAGTTGAAGAGGGTGTCTAGAGGAAGGGGCTAGGTCCACAGGGAGTGTCTCATCCCCTTGAAGAGCCCTTGGTGGCACATACCAGTACAATCCCTGAACCTACAATCTGTCCTTACACCCAGGACATCAGAGCCCAGCTTAGCTGACCCACTTGCACACCTGGGTAGGTCTTCATGTTCCCCTCTGTACAAGGTGGGGAACTGCTGCCCTGGACTGGAACTTGGGCAAAGTCCAAAGGGGTTTTGGTGCCTGGTAAATATCACACCTAGGTCTGGCACTGTGTTCTGTGTCCCCAGAGCTTAGTGCTGTGCGCTCATTGTACTGTAATAACGTTTCTAGACTCTACAAGGACTACTCAGTATGCTTTACCGAGGCACTCACTTTTCAGAGCTGGGGGGACAGGTACAACAGCATGGGCCATAGGCTTCTTTAGTATGCCAGGCATAGAGGCCATGAGAAGAGCAGGGAAGACCCTTTCCAGAGTTGTGAGCATCTGCCCTACCCAGAGGCCCTGTTTTATCACCCTGGCACCAGGAAATATCCTGGACAGAGTAAAAATGGGATTCCCCAACCTGGCGCCCCAGAAAAGCCCCTGAACTACTTCAGCTGCTAAGAAAGCTCACAGTTGGGCCCTTGAGAGGTTCATATCCACAAAAGCCTGCATATACCTGCCCGTCATCCCTGTGTCTGGGACCAGAAAAGACATTTCCCATTGCATTGCTCAATAGTTTTCAGTTTTCTTTCCAACCTCTGAAAAACAAAAGGAGATCATGAAGAAATGTGATACCAGATTCTGCCCAAAGCACTGATATCCTCTAGATACTTTGAAGATCTTAAGTATCGATTGTGATCCTAGCAGGACTATCATAGCCAATGGGTTTCCTGGATTGTGAGCTAATGCTTTCCCCCTTTTACTGCTGCCAGTAAGGTTTGTGACTCTGGCAGGTCTTTTTCCTTGCCAGGTCTCAGTTTCCTCATCTGTGTGAGGGACTGGCCTAGATAGGGACAGTAAATGGCCCTTATTTCAGTTGTATAACAAACCACTCTGAAATTCAGTGCCTTTAGTGAACATTTATTAGCTTTTGATTCTGTAGCTGGGCAATTTGGGCTGTGAGCCAGCTGGGTGGTTCTTCTGCTTATCTCATCTGGGCTCTCACGTGGCTGAAGTGAGCTGGCAGATTGTCAGGAAGCTGATTGGTCCCAAATAACCACCCACTTGTCAAGTGGTTGGGCAGTGGGGGCAACTGGGCCACACGTTCCTAGCATCTAGCAGGCAAGACAGGGTAAGCCCTGATACGCAGGTGCTCTTCAAGCTCCTTGCTTGTGTCATGCTTGTAAGGGTCTACTGGCCAAAGCAAGTCGTATGGCTAAGCCCAATTCCTCATTATGACCGTAATTTGTTTTTAACCTATCTCAGGCCTCATTTCACTTGCCAATTCAAAACATTTAGTAGCAGCTGCTGGAATGCTTTTTGAAGATTTGGAGCAGTTTTTAGACTATTAGGAAATAGTAACATGATAGTTTGGTCATGTTTTTTATGGGCAAGGAATTGAAATATGGGTATGTGACTGTCAGGTATTAGCCAACCCTGGCCAGGTTACATCTTGTCCCATAACATATATACTATGCAGTGGGCCATATGATGAGACCACAAAAATACAGACGGTAGAGCAGGGCAAAAGATTCTGAGCCAGGTGTCCTGGGTTTGAATCCCAGTTGGGCCATTGACTGGCTTTGGGCATATCAAAATCCCTCTACCTGTGGCCACTTCCTGAATATCTGCTGTATAAAAGGCACATTTTACACTTAGTTAATCTCCACAACCACCCTTTTAGGTGGATGTAGTGTGAACTTCTGGTTACAGGTTATAGAAACTGAACTTAAACCTGCTTAAGCAGGAGAAAGTTAACTGTTTCACAAATTTAAAAGCCCAGGCGTAGATTTTCAGACCCAGTGGGACCCGGGGGTTCAGGAGCTGCCATCAGGAATCTTTTTCTCTATTCCTCAGCTCTGCTTCTTCTGTTGGTGGTGTTCTCAGGCAGCTTCTAAGTGGTGGCAGAGCCTGGCCACAGGGCCTGTGAAGGGTGGAGGGAGGAAAAAATCCCCAAATGGAAAATACGAGTTCTACAGCTAGAAGAAAGGGGGCTTGGGCTGACAAAAACAGGTCTTCGTTGTGTGATTATAACCATTTTATAGATTTTATAAATGTGGATGTTCTAGAACATGGCCCCATTGACAGGTGGTCTTTATATCCTCTCCCCTTTATTGGGACTCCATGTTATCAGCAGAATACAGTGATGGTGATGCTGTTATGCCAGTCTCCCAGTCCTGTTCTTAAGAACTAGCAGTTTCTACTTCTGTGTTGGGACCCAGCCACCATGCTGTGAAGAGGCCATGTGTACATGTTCCAGCTGACAGCCAGTATCAACTGTCAGACATGAGTGAGGGAAGCCTTCAAGATGACTCCAGCCCAGCCACTGTCTGGAGAACCGAGTAAGAACTGCCCAGCTGGCCTAGTCAAAGCCCAGCACCATGAGTGATAATAATCGAATGATTGTTGTTGCTTTAAGCCACTAAATTTTGGAGTGATTTGCTATATATCAATCAGTTGATAACCAGAACACAAACTGAGACTCAAAGGTTTAAGTAGCTTGCTCTACTTTGGGGAACTGGGTTAGGAGTAAAGACCTGTTGAATTGAGTTCCTATCTAGACTTTTTGTTGTGTGACCTTAGGCAAGTCACTTAACCTCTGTGAGCCTCATCTTCCTCATCTGAAAAAAGAAAAAAAAAAACCATTCTTTTTATGACAATACTTACTAGAGCACTTATTAGATTCAGGTGATTTTCTCTTAAAAAATAAGACCATAATTTCCTGTTCTGTTTTTTTTCCTACTTATTTTTATACTTACCTTGTTTCAAAATGTTATTTCAGGCAGCTCACAAAGAAAAAGTCAATAGAATATTATAAAAATGAGGCAAAGGAAGATAACAGCAAGGAGGCCTTTTTTGGTGTAATAACTCTATGAGTTACTGCAGTCAAGAGGAGTGCGTTGGTCTAGCGATTAGGCCCATGGGGCAGCCCAGTTAGCCATCCTGCTTGTATGAATGAATGGATACGTCTCTCCTCTGACTGGTCAGTGGACTCTTGGTGCACACATACTCCTCTCTGCACCTCCACCTCAGTGTACCTCTGTGGGAGCCCAGATGATCAGGGTGTCCTTCCACAAAAGTACAGCAGCCAGGTCTTGTTTGGCCAAGTGCATGGGTTTGGCTCTTCTGTAGGCTGAACAGAAACTGACAGGGTTACCCATTCTCACTTTCTGACCTGGACCCCGTCTTGCCCCCCATCTCTCCAGTCCCTTTTAATAAGCCCCCTTATTCCTCAGACCCCACCTTCAGTGTCTTCTCTGTGCCCTGCCCTGCACACCCCAATGTCCAGCTCCCTGACCACACAGGGAGCTGCCTAAGGTGAGAGACTGCCTCATTCATCCTTGCACATAAGGGTTTTAAAAAGGAACATGTGACTTGGTCAACGACATAATTATGGAGCAAATACAAACAATCCAATCCAGCATCTACCTTTGTCTTAATTATATTCTACCTCTGCAGAATCTATGGAAAGGGATATAACATATATACGTTAACATATATGTTAGCATTTCCTGGGTGCTCTGAGTTCTTTAACACGGATCGCATCACCTTATTTAACCCTCACATCAATCCCCCAGAGTTGGAGATACTCATCCCTTGTTACAGGTTGGGAAATTGAGACTCTGGGTTGAATAATTTGCCCAAAATCTTGTCACCTGGAAGGGGTGGAGGCAGGTTGCAAACCTGGGCAGTTGATCACCACATGCCCCTGTCATAAATGACTCTGAAATTCCTCTCCCGATTCTTGTGACAACAGTCTCTCCTGGCTTTCCTCCTCTGCATACTCAATTTGCTTTGCTGATTCTTCCTCTTATGCCAGCATCTCTTCATCCGCTTTAATTTTTATGTATAAATTCCTGACTGACCAAACCTATGGCTTCAGACTCCACTTTCAGGCCTCCACAATCTCCAACTCTTAACTTAATCCTCCCCAGGAGTGCCAGGGGACATACACAGATACCCATCTGATAGTCCACAAGGATGTCCACAAGGATCTCAGTTGAGCCCTGACCAGCCCCCATCTTTATCTATCTTCATGAGTCCTGCATCTTGAAGAATGGCATTTTTGTCTACCCCATTGCTCATGTCAACATCTTCCACTCCTAATGTTGAATCATGTTAGTATTTCCATGGTATGTCTTTGCTCTAACCTGTTTTTCATCCCACTGCCTTAATAGTTAAGCCCTTTTTATCTCTTACATAGACTTTACAACTTCTTAACTAGCCTTCCTGCCACTTACTTCCCATCAGTCTTTCCTCTTTACCACCAATCAGTTATCCACGGCTCAGTGGGTAAATTCCAGACCCCTTAGCATAGCATGTAAGCCCTTTAGGATCTGACTCTCTTCCTTTCTCTCTCTAGCTCAATACCTCCCCCAGTCTGCCCTCTGTTCTTAAGCCACATAGAACTAATTGTGAAGAGAACTGTCTGATTTCTGTGCTTTTACACATGAGGTTGCCTCTACCTGGAATGTTGTCTTCTCCCACTGGTTAACCCTCATTTATCCTTTATAGCTCAGCTTAGAAGTCACCTTCTCAGACACCTTCCTGGCCTGAGTTAGCACTGGCCCCTCCTGTGTGCTACTTTTATTACAGCTCTTACAGATTATATATATTTACAACTGGTTTGGTCATCGGTCATTTTCACTAAACTGTAAGCTCCTGGAGGGCAGAGAACAGGGTCTGGAGCCCAAGTGCCTGGAACTGCATCCTGACTCCCCACTTACCAACTAAGTGACTCCTTGGGTGAGCTGCTTATCCTCTGAGTCTCCATTTCATCTGTAAAATGGAGCTAACAGTATACCTACCTCAAAGGGTTGCTGTGCTTATTAAATGAATAAATATATATAAGCACTTAGAACAGGACCTCACACAAATTAGGGACTTTGGTAGTACTAGCCATTTATTATATAAATGATTATTTAAGAATAGCCCAGAGGGAATTTCCTGGTGGTCAGTGCGTTAGGACTCAGCCCTTTCACTGCTGGGGCCCGCGTTCAATCCCTGGTCAGGGAACTAAGATCCTGCAAGCTGTGCAGTGCAGCCAAAAAAAAGGAGAATAGCCCAGATTCTGGGCCACATGAGAGGCATCTGTCATAGTGCATTGGTATATCTGGGACTGAAAAGTGAAGCAGTTATAATTCTCAGAGGCCAAAATAGTTTATGATACTGAAGATGTTGCCCAGCATGATATGATTAGGTTTGGCCAACTTCCCATGTAGTATTTTGGCTTTAATTCGGTTCCTGGCTCATTTAAAAGCTCATGAAAATCTGCAGCTGGGTGTCCATTAAAATGGTGGTGTTCAATAAGAATGTCCATTAATACTTATCCTTTAGAACAGCTGGTTCTCCAGTGGCTTCAAATGTTGTGTTAAAACAGAAGACAAGCTTAAATCAAGGGGCAGTGATTAGAAGGGTTCATGAATATCTCCTATTAGGGAAGGTTTGAAGGGACAGGACTCATGGCAATCACAGGGGACCCAGTATTTGGTCCCTTCTTCTCTGGAGAGCACCATGATTAATGGGACAAAGATTGAAGGACTATGCCTCTGTTGCAAACCCTTGGGAGAGTTTGATGCTCCTATGGCCAAGGGTGGCAGGGTTTATCAGGATCACTGAGACAGGCAACCACCCCAAGCACAGCTGACAAGGTCAGTAAACCCACCGTCATCATAAACATGGAAGCAATACCTATAGTCTTCAGGATTGGTACACTTGGCAGGGCCACCCTTTGGGAAAAGGGATATGCTTACAAGTACTATCAGCCATTAAGTCTCCTCCCCTCTGACCAGGGAAATTCACCCTAAGGGAAGTATGTATTCAACAGAAGGAAGATAGTGCATTAGTGCAAGGCAGACCTGCGTTAAGAACTTTACATACACTATGTCATCATCTTTGAGGTAGGCATTTTCTCATTTTATGGATGAGAATACAGGCTATAATCAATGGTAGAGGACTGCCACTCCAGACTGTTGAGAGCCTACACTCATAGCATTTTCAAGAATTAGCAAAACCCACCAGTAGGGTACTGACTTAATAAACTATGGCATAACATGAATAGACTCTTATGCAGTTATTTTGTTTGTTTGTTTGTTTTTTTGGTGGTACGCGGGCCTCTCACTGCTGTGGCCTCTCCCGTTGCGGAGCACAGGCTCCAGACGCGCAGGCCCAGTGGCCATGGCTCACGGGCCCAGCCGCTCCACGGCACGTGGGATCCTCCCGGACCGGGGCACGAACCCACGTCCCCTGCATCAGCAGGCGGACTCCCAGCCACCACGCCACCAGGGAAGCCCTCTTATGCAGTTTTAAAAATTATAAAGATACTAACTTGGAAAAATGTTCTTGATACTGAAAGATTCTATGGTGATTGATAGGATTATGGCAATTAAATTTTTGAAATTATAAATTCATCATCTCAGTTAGAAAAAGACTATATACCACATACTATAAAGCCCAACTTCTAAAAACACATTGTAAAATCCAATGTTCTGTTCAAATGTGAAAACTTAGTATTGCCAGGGCAAAGAATCTGGATTGGGGAGGCCAGGTCAGAACTGGGGCCTCACACACCACAGTAGTACTTCTTCCAGGCTGCCCAGCCCAGCATTTTTTCTGAACACTTAGCCTGCAAAATATTTGGGGGGAGAAGGGGCTACAAGTCTGCATAGTCTATGTTCCTCTTAAAGAAACTCAGATACTAGAACACTTCCTACCACTTACAATCCACAAGCTAGGCACTGCTTGCTCTAGGCATGGGGATACATCAGTGAACAAGCATACTCCCGGCTCTCAGCACCTACAGTGGCCTGAGGGGAAACAACAGTTGACATGCAGTGGGCAGGGACCTCTGAAGTGTAGAGTGAGCCAGGAGATCATCTTAGGAAAAGCTTAAGCTTTTTTGTAGGTGAGGCTGGGGACAGGTATGGAGTCAAGAGGGTTTTATAAAGACTACAGATATAACTGCATGTTTATGTGCTTATGAAAATGCACATCAGCATACAAAAGACTTAGGCAGTCACGGAACATGTTTAGTCTCAAACTCTTCTTTACCATGGAACATCCCACCCCGCACCCGGCATAATTAGAACACTCTTCAACACTGCTTCCTAAGACACTTTGGAAATGGTGGTCTGGTTCCCTTATAACCGTGGCTCTTGATCAGAAACTCTCAATGACCTTTGCTTTGTCACTCCAGGAAAGGTTCCTTCCAGCTGAGCTGTGGTTGGTATGAGGTAATATAGTAGACAAAAGAGAGGCTGATGCTATTGTGAATGGGTAACCTTAGGGCAACCCATCATCTTAAATGGGTCTGCAACAGTCAATCCAATTTTAACCAAACAATACCTCAACTGGACTATCTCAAAGAGTTAGGATCATTCCAGAGAATCTGTTTTGATAATGGAGTTAAGAACTGGAGTTGAAATTGCCAGCCTCTCACCAAACTGTAAAGTCCCATGTCTCCCCACTAAAGAAATGAACAAAACACACATATATATGCACAAAAGCGCTAATTCCACAAGAGGCACTGATCCTTGCTTTATTCACACGGTAACATCTGACATTGGGAATTGTGTGGTATAGATACAAAAGAAGATGAAATCATAAACAGCAGTTGAGTTCATTAGGGCAGTGCTGGCAGCTCAGCCAGTGTGTAGTCCCCTCAGGTCCTACTGGGTTGAGGGAATGCTCTGCCCCCTCCACTGCTTCTTGGCCAAGATGCTTTACAACACTTGGCCTATACTTTAAAATTAAGGGTCACAGTGATTAAAAACAACACGGTCAAGACATTCAAGGCTGAGTGACTGCTCCTGGAATAGTCTGGCAACAAGAAAGTGAGGAGCAGCACTGTGCCCTTATCCTTGGCAAGTACGTGCAAGGCAGATCACAGCAGACATGTAAGATGATCTTTTCCCCTGTGCTCAGTGGAGAAATACCTTTTCGGCCAAAACCACAGAAGGCAGAACCAGAAGGAAGCCCCAGAAGCACCACACAAGCAATATCACCTCTTAGTTTCTCATGATCACATTTAAAAGCGACTTTAATACAGAAAATAGAAAAAGCATTTGTGGTGGGTCCTTTTCAAATCCAGAACACAAGTTGGGGAGGAAAAAGAAAAGCTTCCTCTAGCATCATGGTTTGGACTCTCAAGAGTTCTCTCTACTGCACATGCCACACCACTTCCTCACCAACAGAGGCCCAACAGGGGTTTTTCTTGGAGTGCCAGTTACAAGACACACCCAAAGGCTGTTATCTCTAAACTTCTCTTAGTGGCCAATAAGGAAGAAAATGCTAAGGAAGGTACTTAGCACCTTGTATTCCTCATGTAGTAACAGCTGGAGGACTTAGCAGTGAGGTAGTGGCAACAATCCTCACATAATGAAAAGAATTCAAGTCTATAAAATCGTTCTCTGGACACTGAAAACAAGCTGTCCTCCCAGACCTCACCCTCCAACCACCCTCTCACGTGAAGCTGTGTCTACTTCCGGTATACCGGGAAGCTGAGAAGGAAAATGGCTGCCCAGCTGAAGTTTCTCAGGCCTAGGGTACAGAGACCTCGCCAGAGCCTAGGCACAAACTCTTCTGCTGAATTCATTAGGCATAATTTTTTTTTATAGAAAACTGAAGGACAAACCAAATTGAAAGAATCACTGTTATAATAACTTTAATTTATCTTGCATTTTACAGAAGTCTATGAACGATTTTAAAAAAGCACCACCTTACCCCATCATATTTCTCTGACAGTTGTTAAAGTAGGCAACAAGTATGTCAACAGCTTGAGCAACGGCATCTTGCAAGAATTTCAGACCAACCGGCCACACGCCAAAGAACTTGGCAGCTTTTCTATCTTGTTTTTAATACAGTGGTATATCCACTCTGATGGTAAACCTGTCCAGCCAAATCTCCACAACACACTTTGCAAAATCAGTGGTGATTAGCAAATTAGTTAGCTTTGGCACGGAGCTGTGCTCGCTTGCCTGTGACAGCCTGGAAGCCAGTTTTGATGCTGGCAACAGAGCATCGAGAATGACAAGTTTCACACTGTAAGAAATAGAGTCGGGTGTCCTTTTGCAGGATTGTGTCCGGTGATCGGCACGTGTGACAGGTGACATATTCCTCTGCAGGGAAAGCAACATAAGGAATTACCTGGTAGCCACAGTGAGCCAGAGGTTTCTTTCTTCTGAAACACTTCTACTGACTGCAAGCCCACGGTGGCACCCAAACCAGGAAAGCTTAGCTTAGCTACACTTAGGTATTCTAGGGGTAAGAAAACCCAAGCTATCTGATGTGATGCTTCACGTACTTAACAATAGGTTGAAAAAAGACCCCAAATGTCCAAAGAAGCAGTGACACTTGCCAAATGCCTACTCCTGGCTGTGTTTATAGGAGAGCCACTTAGAGAACTTACTAGCTTTCCTAGGTGGGAACAGATCTGCCAATTTTAAGTGATTAGGAAGGTAACAACTGGGTCAGGCCAGGTCTGAGTGCAGACAGATTTCTCTGACTTGGCCTTCAGCCTGGAACCAACCAGCAGCCTTGATCAGCTGGGTCGTCTTAGGAAATCCAAATCCCTCCCCATGACCCCTAATCGGCCACCAAGAGCCACCTCCCACCCAGCTCCCCACCACTATCATTTTCCCTCATCTTCTAAGACCAGCCTTTCCAGCTTCATTAAAAACCAATGGCGGTCCCCCAAAATATTTCAGCCCAATAAGAACATTTCAGAACGACATGTTAGAAATTATAAACTTACTGATATATCTTCTCAAAACATTTTCTATCTGTTTCTGTTGGAATCTTCCTTTAATTACAAGTTGGTTATTACCATCTATAGAACCACTGTGAAAGAAAACAAAAATATCTCCATTATTATTTTCTTCCTATAAGGAATCAAATTCCAGGGCCTTTACATTTAATGAACTTAAAATATATTCAATGGCACAGGATAAGTTCTAGGAGCAGTACTACCTGGTTTCTCAAAAATTATTTTTAATTAAGTAGTTGGTACCTGATGACCCTATTTCCTAACATTAAATTCAATTTTCAATTAATTAAGTCTACAGCAACAAATCTGATTTGTAACTGATTTTAAGTCTAAAACAAATTTATTCCTTAACTGTCTGTGTGATGACCCTTTCACCCAACAAAAGGACAATCACACTTTTACTGAATGCATACCACATGCAAAGCAGTGAGGTAGGCTATAAATACAAAAAATATGAAAGGAACTACAGATATCTTTAAAGATTCTAAGACTAAATCTTTTGATTCAGTTACATACAGCTGATGAACATGTTCTAAAACTATGGTGATGGTTAACTATGTGAACCAATTAGAAACCACTGGATTGTACATATTTACATGTGTGAATTGTATCTGTAAAGCTGTTACAACCCTCCCCCAAAAGTACAGTTGAAATCACAGGCCTCATATTGTCAATGGTGCTTAAAAAGAAACTTTTTGAAAAGAAGTTGCTGACAAGTACTTTTGAGAAAGCAAATCTCTCCGCTAGACGTCATTTGTTAAAAATTACAAATCACAAAGTGAAACAACAAAATTCAGCCAAGCAGCATTAAATTTATATTTGCTCCGTATCTTATTATAAAACTGACTTTTGCAAGAACCTCTCCTGTGATTCTCCTTTAACTATAAGAGTTTATCATCCTGCATGAACTGCAACCCCTAATCTCTAGGCTACAGTGACTTCAATGCTTGATGCAAGAAATTTTTTTCATTCACTGTCAAAAGAAACTGAATTTTCTCAACAACCCTATAATTAGCCCACTGACCATAAGTTCACTGGTCACAACTTGTTATAATTTACCTCACCTCTACAAAAACTAAATTATTCTGAGAAGTAGGAAAAACACTACCTTTTACTCCATCAGTTTATGCAAGTTAAAAACAATGACTGTAACAAATTTACATTTAAAACAATTCTTCCACAACACAGTCCACATACCTACCACTGGTCAAGTAAATTACTCCTTAACCCAAAGCAAATACAGCCAATTCCAACAAACTGAGTTTCAAGAGTAGGAAGAGAACAGGACACCTCAGTTATCTCTATACTGCCAGCAAGGCACAGGATTAAGGCTTTTAAGAGTTCGAGCTCCTGAGAAAGGCAGACCTGAGTTTACATCTTGACTGCAATTAACTAGCTATGTTACCAACCATACAACTTCATTTCAGCAAACCTGTTTCCAAATGTGTAAGACAAGGGTAATATTAGTTTCTAACAGTTCACATAACTGTTTAAAGATTGAGATGGTACCCAAAAAAGTGCTTGGCATACAATGGGCACTCAATGTCTTAGTCATATTTATTATGTCCTAATTCTGCATTACTTATTTTTAAAGGGACATTCAGCTTCCTATTCCTAGCACTTATGGCCAAACTAACTGGCATGGGCTCCATGGGACACTGGCCCTCCCGAATGGTGATGGACTGGCGTGGTGTCTTCAACAGGAGAGCCCTAAAGACAGGGAAGTAACTATTTAATTATGGATACCTGTTTCAATGTTTTTCCCATGCCACTCATCAATTTATAAGCTGTACTTCATCCACAGCCTATTTACAATTTAGAAAATAAATTCTGTCCTAAGAAAATGGCTTCCTCTGAAATCTGGTATTTGCTCCATAAAAAGACCCAAGAATTCCAATTAATGACAGGAAATTCTCTAAACATGGCAGAGCCATGGTGCTCACTCTGGTATACCAACAGGCCTGTTCACAGACGAGCCAATGTGAACTTTGTTTCCTATTCCCAAGTAACCAACCTCCCATAGAAATGAACAAGTTTTCCTCCTTCACTGCCCTAAAAGTTCCTCTGACAATAAAGTGAATGTTTTTTTTTTCCTAAGCGTGTTACATATCTTTTCAAGTTAAGAGAAGTTCTTATGAAATGTCCATTAATACTGTAAGTAACTACATAAATGTGAATATAGTTTCTTACCTTGTACCCAATTCAGCCAATAAAAATGCAAGGAGATGTTTGGGCTGACGATGTAATCTAAAAAGAAAGTTGAATAATGTAAACCTTATCTTTCATGGAAATCTAACCAAACTTCTAAAAACCTCACCCTGTTCACTGTTTTAATTTGTTATTACGCAGCTATTAGGTGAATTTTCGCACAGTTCATCAAACTCTGAAATGAAGATAAATGATACCATTTGTTTACATTTCAAAGCCCATAAAACAATATTACATTTTATTTACAAACATATACACATTGGTAAATGTCTATAAACAGGGACAGGAAAGGTAAATACGAACTTTAGAGGATAAAATCTTCTTCTAGGAAGGAAGGTAAAAGGGATCAGAAAGAGATATAAAGATGGCCTTAAACTGTAACTGTAAAGCTCTCTTTGTAACGAAGCAAAAAGATCTGAAGCAAATGTGTCAAAAGGTCAAAATACAACAAATTGAGGCAATCAATACTTGGGTATTTGTTATGCTAATTCCTATATATTTCCTGTTTGCAATTTCTTTATTTAAAAAGAGGGAAGTATTTCACAGCAGCACAATAGCAGAAAATTTAAAACAGCTAAAATATTCACCAACTGGGAAGTGGTTAAATAAATTATGGTACATCCATTCTATCTTGCTTTTAAAATAATACAGGTCTCTAAATACAAAAAAAACAAAAAGATGTATCCACATAAAATGAAAAAAGCAAATACAGAGCAAGGCCACTCAGTATTTTCACTTTTTTTTTTTGTTTTTTGCGGTACGCGGGCCTCTCACTGCTGTGGCCTCTCCCGTTGCGGAGCACAGGCTCCGGACGCGCAGGCTCAACGGCCATGGCTCACGGGCCCAGCTGCTCCGCGGCATGTGGGATCAGACCAGGGCACGAACTCGTGTCCCCTGCATCGGCAGGTGGACTCTCAACCACTGTGCCACCAGGGAAGCCCCTTTCACTTTTTAATTCTATTCATTTGGCACTGTTTGAGCTTGTTCCAGTAAGGAGATATTACTATTACAATTTTAAAAAGTTATTTTTAAAAAGTTACAATTTTAAAAAGTTATTTTTTCCCAAAAATGTAATGAGTAAGGGTTGGTGAAAATATAATAATAATAACACTTACGTTGCTACTGGGAGTATAAACTGGTATAGACTTATTGGAAAGCAACTGCCAATGTTTGCCATAAAAATGTCCATTCCTTGTGACTAGGCAATTCCATTTTGGGAATTTTTGCCCTAAGGCTCTATTCTGAGTTCTGCCAAGATACATGTATCTCCCAATGCATCCCAGTGCAGCCATAAATAAATAAATAAAATATTTAAAGCCTTGTGCTTCCAAGGATGGCAAGAAAGTGAAAAGACAATCCACACAATGGGAGAAAAAAATTTATCTATATATATAAAAAAATATGTTGTATAACTCCTAAAAACATTTAAAAGACTATTTAATGATAAGGGTAAAAATTTCACAATATATTAGGAGAAAAATATGTTAAAAACCAGTATAATACCAATTTATTTAAAAATATGTAGATGCATAAAAGTAGCAAAACAAAAATATTAAACTATGATTACCTATCTCTTAATGGTGGACTTACAGATGACTTTTTTTTCTTTAGTAGGTCTATATTTTCTAATTTTTCTATAATAAGCATATACTACTATTGCCATCAGCAAAAAAGTCTAAAACCTTTTAAGTCATGCCTAAGCAATGAAAACAAGTGGTTACTCTGGGCAGGGAATTTTTAGTGATTATATTTTCTTTGTTCACTGTTGTTTTCCCTTTTATCTGCAACAAGCACGTATCACTTATGAAACTAAAAAGAACAGGAGATAAGGTCAGTTGCCCTAAGGAACGTATCAGAAAAGGTGTAGCTGAGGAGCTTTGAGAAGAGCCAGCCCCAGACAGTGACCTGGGGGTGAGACAGGCATGGAATGCGATGGTAATTAAGAAAGTCGAATCTCATCAACTGTGTCTTGGCAATAACCATCCAAGGAAGAAGCACATTAAATTCAGTTGCTTTCCCAAAGCTCACTGCTTGTACTTGCTTGGCAGGCCCACCCCAGGCTGATGAGCTTTTCCACCTCCCTGGGCTCTCCAGGCCCCTGTCTAAGGACTAGTCAGCCTTCTTACTCTTCACTCCATCTGGTTAGGATCGTCTCATGAGTCAGCGTGAGTGGGCTTCTCTCACTTCTGGATGCCCAATAAAACAAGCCTCAAGACCTATGAATCAAAAGAACTGACGGACTCGAACTGTGACCTCCCTCGACCCCACCCTGACACCTGTGCCTTCTTTCTACTTTTTAATAGAGTCCACAATAAGCATATTTAACATACACTCCACTGAGAATCTAGCATTTGGGATGGAGACTCTGCATTAACCAACTTACAATTTACAGATATCTGTAAAGTTGACAAAAGAAGTTTTCTTGGTTCCTACTCGGACGACCTGTGGAGGTTTCATGACAAATTTCCTTTTCTCTCCAGCAACCATATCTGGATTCTTTTCCCTCATGATGTTGAACACTCGATTCAGTAGCTATAGAGATAAAGTGGTATTCATGTACAGTCTTATTAATAGCAGGAGTATAACGTTCCCACTTGAGTCATTGTGCTTTTCCTTTAAACAGAACAAACTTTACTTTTTACTAAATGTACACACACATCACATGTTCTGGGAGCTCCCTGAAGGCAAGACTCAGTTCTCAGCCAGGAACTGGTCCCTTATGGATGCTTAATAGTTCCTTGTTCAAAGTTAAAGGAATGAACAAGCCCCTAATTCTACTGTTTCTGTGTGAAAGTATATAGTACCTGGAGAAGTAAAATTCAGACTACCCCGAACAAGCAAACTCCAGACTACTATGGCCCCCTATTAGCCACTCCCTCTCCCTACTGTCCCCCTTCAGTGGGGCTCCAATGGCCTCAGAAGTTCATGGATTCAGATGGAACAGTGAGTACTATAATGACTGCCACATTGTGGACAGCCTGCCCCAAACGTCGGCATCAGGCAGTGCGACCTCTCTGGGTCTGTTTCATTATCCACCTATACTTCAATGGCCCTTTCAATTCAGGGAACATTTATCCTGCTTTTGTTTTGAGTTCTACTGAACAGTTCAGCCCCCTTTCATAACAGAATTTGTCTTACCTCCTCATATGTGTAGTCTCTTTCTGAACCTGCCCAAGCAGGGCCTGTCTGGTTACTGAATGAGATACCATCATCTTTTTTGCTGTCTTCATCTTCTAAAGCTACAGATAACAAAGACTGTAAGAATGAGGGGTAGAGCCTGATACAATAACAAAAAGGGGAGAAGCGAGAAGCAGATCTAGAGAAATGAAAGCTTCAAAAACATCTGGTCTTCCTTCCCACAACTGCATTCACAACAGCCTCAAGCATAAAGGCATCAAGGCTCACAAATAACCCCATATTCCTTAAGGGGATGTTACGATTTTCAAAAACCACCCTCTAGGAATGTGTGGTAATACAAACACATTGAACTGTCTTGATTTAACAAACATAAGATAAAATAATGCACTGGGATAAATAGAGGAAAAAATGTCCAATTGTTTTGAAGCACTTAAGAAACATATACATCCATAAAAACCCATCTGCTGACTATACTAAAGTTCTCTAAAGCAGCTATAGCACTTAGAAGCTAATAAACAGCACTTTTAACAAAATAGTAAAAGATTTTTTAAACATTTAAAATTCAGTTACAGTAATTGTCCCAATAGTCTAAATCAGTATGTTTTAATGTAATCACAATTGCCAAGTTCTTCCCCCATGAAATCTTTTAAACTGTCATTATGAAGTTAGATTCTGTTTCCTTTTAGCTTCCATTATTAGGCAGTGGAAATAAGGGGTAAGAAAAAATAAATAAGGAGGCCACCCATGGAAGAGACTAGGCCAAAGGCTTGTGTAGCCTAGAAATGAGCTAAGCTCCCAGTATTACCTTCATCTTTCTCGAGTATTTCATCCTCATCTGGGAACTTGACATTCTTCTTTTTCTTCTTTTTATTGCCAAGCATAATGTCAAGGTCATCCTCTGGTTCAGCTGGTTCTTGAACATCACTTTCAATCTTAAGGTCCTAAGAAAGTGAGATAAGAGTCTCAACATTTTGCTACTAGGATTATTATAATTTTTAAATGACATGGGCTGACATGGTTTTGGAGGAAAAAAAGATATTAAATATTCAAAACTGAAGTTACAGATCAGAACTCTCTCTCACAGGTGAACCAAACTGGTTCAGAGTCTGTCATTTAAACTGGAAAAATTTTAAGACACTTTTGTGGGACCTTTTCCTTTCTTTAATCCACCAGCCTTGGGATCTTACTATAATTATTGTCCATGTTTTTAAACCAGGCCACTGTCAGAATCAAAGAAACAAGGATTCTTAAATCTTCTCAGTGACAATCTTCAGCAGGAATGGGGTTCAGGAATGTTTTAAATAAGTTTCTAAGTATTCTGATGCAGTTCGTAGGAGGGTTTTTTTTTCCTTCTGACACCAAATACGTGATGTTTTTCCACCTCAATTCTCCAACTCTCTGACACTAACTAGGTGACCTACAATTCAATGCAGTTCTAACACTACCCAGAGTTAGTGACAAACTCCATGGGTTTAAGGGCTCAGTCACATAAGACTGTCTTCATAGAGGCCAGGTACAAGTATAGAGTCCCCACGTTTCCAATACATATGTCCTACTTCAAATTCAGAGGTTCCCACACACCCCTGGTTCAATAATTTGCTAGAAGGACTCAAAGAATTCAGGAAAACACTTTACTTAACTATTACTTTATTATATTATATATATATATATATATATATATATATACACAATATTATAAAGGATATGCTCAGAAATAGCCAAATGGAAGACATGCATAGAGCAAGGAACGGGAGGCAAGAGAGCAGTGCTTCCATGCTCTCTTCAAGTATACCACTCTCCCAACACCCCAGTGTGGTCACCAATCCTGAAGCTCTCCAAACCCCACTGTTCAAGGGTTTTTTATGGAGCTCACCCATGAAAGAAACCCATGAAAGGTTTTTTGTGGAGGCTTCATTATGCAGGTATGATTGATGAAATCACTGGTTCTTGGTGACCAAACTCTTATCTAGAGATTCCAAGAGTCTTAGGAGCTATGTGCCAGGAACCAGGGACAAAGACCAAATATATTTTTTTTTATACCACAGCCAGCCTGGCACCAGACTGTAAGGAGGTCTTTGGGCATCACTTCAATAGATAAATCCATGAAAGAGGGAGAAGGCAGAACCCACGGAGAATTAGGGTCCTATGATGAATGGATAGAGACAAGGTAAAGCTTGATCCCAAGGTTAGCTGCTATAGTCATGGATGTAAATAGGGCATAACCTTGAAATGAGATATAAAAAACCCCAGAAGAGCAGAAAGGGCCAGTTTCAGTCTCCAGCCTTCTAATCTCACCTCCTTTCACCAGTGTATCCAACTCCATGCCCTGAAGTGTGCCATCCACATCACCCATCAATATCTATTTTTGTGCACCTACATCCTGAACTACTCTGTAAATGGCTATAGTAATTTTAGAAATCTAATCAGCAGAAAAGTTGGAATAGCCAGGACTAAAAGAAGCTCAGCCTTGAGATGCCAAATCCAGCTGTGTAGTCTCAGTGCCACTTTTGGCCATCAAAGACCAATCAGCCCATGTGTATTAGCAGGATAACACCAGACAAGAAATCTGATACTAACCTAGTCTCTAATAAGATGACCGTCAGTAAATGAGAAACTCAGGCATGCTAAATATAAATGAGCACACATCAGCCAGCTTCTAGTCCTGTATTATTATTTATTTTATCCCAGTAAGATCTATTTCCAACCTGAGGCTAAGACCCAGTGAAAGGTAGAGAATAGCACATAGTGTTTTTGAAGATTTTTCAAAAGCCCGGTGGTGCTCTGAAAATTCAGGGGGAGAGTAACCCAAGATCTTAAAAACACTTCAGCCTCAAGTTAATGCCCATGTCTTGCCTGATAAGGGTACTTGTAACCTCTTACGTTATGACTTCGGTAGCAGAGAAAAAAGTATCCAAGCACTAAATTAGAGCTTGTAAGTGGCTCTTCAGGACAAAAGCTACTAGAGAAATTTGTTAAGCAAGACTTTCTGTGGCACATCTCTGATGTGTCACCTTGTTACCCAGGATATTTATACCTCATTCATTCAACATAATTTGAGCATTTCTCTTTATCAATTTCCTTATAACAGTAGGAAGAGAAGAAAATCCCCAAACAGGGAGAGAGTAGGATAAATCCAGGTAAAATAATCTTGTTCTAAAGAACTCTGAATTATCCCTGAACCTCCAAAAACAGGAAAAATATCTTATTTGTTTCAGTACCCTAACAATTAGCACACAATGCCTGACTCACTATCATCATTAACATATATTTGCTGAATTAACCAAGTCATTAAAATTGTGACATTGTTTCCAAAACTCAATGAATTACTGCTATGTGTGGGATACACCTTATTTACTTGAATTTGAGCAAATAAATAATTTACCAAAGAAAAATTTGGGTAAAGGGCACAAAAGGGGACAACTTAGTGCATGTGTATGTGTATTCTCACTCTTTCTCTCTCATAATTCTGAGATATTTGTATTAGGAATCAATCCAGTAAGACAATTACAGGGCCTCAAGTCCCTACAAGATCAGAGAACTCCATAAAACCAACCTGAGTGCTCTGGTTCTCCTACAGGCTATAAAATCATCAGCCACCAACCACCACAGGCTGGGGTTCATTCTTTGCTGCTCAGAAGAATACGCATAAATTTGTGTATCCTCAACATGCTACCAAAAGTTTAACAGAAGAAACTATATTTGCTCTATAGGATTTCTCACAGAAATCTCTCTCCTCAGCCAATCTCAGTATGATTAATGACAAGTGGCATTCTGTAATCGTCTTAATGGCACACAATACAATGTGTAAAACCTAACTTTACACTCCTTTGAACCATCATCCCTTTAAGATACCTAGTCAGACAAAAATCCCAAGAAACTG
Source organism: Neophocaena asiaeorientalis asiaeorientalis (assembly GCF_003031525.2). Lineage (NCBI taxonomy): Eukaryota > Metazoa > Chordata > Mammalia > Artiodactyla > Phocoenidae > Neophocaena > Neophocaena asiaeorientalis. Next base: position 5,980,927 of record NW_020173068.1, read on the forward strand.
ACCTTAACAGTGGTGACTAAATACTTAATAACAAAAGCAAAACTAGTAAGAGATGAGACAAACAGGGAGAAACATCAGCCACTAGCAACCTTTCAAGAGGTCAAATTTTACCTTCAATAAGAAAGCAATACTACCTTTACACCTTCCTCAGCTTCATCAATATCAAATATCTTTTTTGTTTTTTTCTTCTTTTTCTTCTGATTAAAGAAGTTCAAGTCATCTAGATCATCAGAAGCATCTAAAAAGAGAATTGAGATTCTCAATTATTAATAGCAGACGGCGAAGCATTAAATTATGAGTTAAACCAATGTTTCAGCTATTAATCGATCAAGTCACCAGAATAGCGAGATTGGTATTAATTAGCACAGTAATTCCTCCACAACCACAAAGGTTAGGGTTCTGAAAACAAAATAGCAGGTCAACTCAAAGCTCTGTAGGAAAAATCTGGTTAGGGGACCATGTTGGGAATATTTATTTAGTAATCTGACCATATGATGCCTCATTGTTCCCAAGACAAAGTCAGGGTTCTAACATAATTTCCAAGGCTCTCCAGCTTTATCTCTCTACTTCTGCTACTCTCTCATCTCCGACACCTTAATTCCTAGTTCCAGCTCAACTGAACTACCTCCACTTCTTAGTGAAGTGTGTGTCTCTCACCTTCAAGCCTTCCTATGGGCCCTCCCACACAGCTCTTACCTTCATCTCACAGGATCTTTGTTAGGAGTTACTTCCACCAAGAAGTCTTCTCTAAGCCTATCCCTCCTGTTCCCCAACTGGGTTAGGTGTCCCCTAGGTGCTTTGATAGTACCTTCTACCACTTCGAGAGGTGTTTACCAGCTGCTTGTCTATCTCCCAATGAGATATTAAGGGGCTATGCCTTTCTCACCTAAATCCCAATGCCTAGCTCAACGACTTAATCAATCAATCAGGCTACAATATGAATAAAATGAAATTTTATCCACCATTAGTGAGTAATAATGGGTTTGGTTCAGTAAGTTTTCCATTTGTTCTGCCCTACTGTACACTAGAAATATTTTTAAATGCCCCTACTACAAAGTTTTTCAAGGAGCTATTTATGAATTAATTTTGTCTTAATAGAAGAATGATTTACTTTCCAAGTTTGTTTTAAACACGTATAAGATGCTTAGCACATGGTAGATGCTCAATGAATGTTAATTTTCTCTATCCCTAGTACAGTGTCTTCTATTCAATAGGCATAAATATGTTTACTTAATCATTTATTTCTAATTGTCAAATGCTGTTTGTGTTAAAGCACAGAGTGAATAACTCATGCTGGTGTCTAAACCCAAACATTTTAGGCTGTAATTTTAATCTCTTCTATATGTTTTCAAACTTGTTAAGACACAAAACTGTTTATCTTGGTCCCATTTCTTCCTGCCTACACTCAAATACAACCACCATTAAAACTGGAAAAGAGACATCCCGGAAGGCTAGACTAGAAGAACCAGCCCTGGAGTAACAAAGTTTTGTCATCTCTGTCTTGTGGATTCAGTGGAATTTTCCCTGAAACAAGTCTATCAGAAATCTGGCAAGGTCCCATGCACACAGACTGTTGACGGCCTCAGCTTCACTGTAATAGATAGCCTCTCAGGCTGAAAGGACACTGTGTGCACAAAATCCAAAACACACTGATGGAAGAGAACCAGGTCTCCCCGGACAACAGTGACTCTCTCATGTCTGCCACTTACCTTTTTTCCTACTGTCCTCTTCATCGGCTTCTACATCTTTGTCCTCAGTTGGCTCTGGCTCCACTTCTTTTGTTTCTGAGGGCTGGGTTTCTTCTGTCTGGGCATCCCCTTCCTCATCTAACATAAAAGGCTTCTTCTTCTTCTTTTTCTTCTTGCTCATAGTAGGATCAAAAATCATCTGTTTAAAAGATAATTAAAAAGAAAAGGGGACCACGTGATTAGTTTTAATGATACTCACATTCCAAGTATGCTGTATTCTCAAAAGGCATACTCTTAAAAGAAAGAGTATTTGACGCCTTAAAGTATCTAAAAGGATTTTACAAAAAAAAAGAAAAAAAAAAAATATATGTACACACACACACACACACACACACACACACACACGTAACCTTCCTTATACTATTAAAAGTTGAGGGGGTGGGCTTCCCTGGTGGCGCAGTGGTTGAGAGTCCGCCTGCTGATGCAGGGGACACAGGTTCGTGCCCCGGTCCAGGAAGATCCCACATGCCGCGGAGTGGCTGGGCCCGTGAGCCATGGCCGCTGAGCCTGTGCATCTGGAGCCTGTGCTCCGCAACAGGAGAGGCCACAACAGTGAGAGGGCCGCGTATGGCAAAAAAAAAAAAAAAAGTTGAGGGAGTGCTTCCCCAAAACATATGTACATGTCTTTTAATTTAAAATTATCACAAGATAACAGAATTTAGGAAAGGGATCTTAGCAATAACTCATGCTTTACCCCTCGCGTTATGAATGAGAAAACCAACGCCTAGACAAGTCATACGTGTTTTATTTAAGGCTGGTAACCTGGGGTTGCTATACCAGGAGACTTGAACTGATAAAAAAAAACTTAAAAAAATTTTTTATCCTGAAACTCAGACAAGCCTTTAAGGAAATCCATCAGCAGCCCTTCATGTAGCAAATCTCTGAGTAAAAGAAACTTCTATACAACCTTTTACTCTGCTTTTTGTTTCTGGAACATTAAAAAATACAGATAAAGTGTTTAAAAGCACAAGTCTAGAACCTAACTGACTGAATTCAAATCCTGACTCTGGTTCTTACTTTTGTTACCCCAGGTAAGTTCTTGCCCTCTCCTTGCCTCAGCTGTAAAATGGAGATCAGTAGCAGAAACAAAGCCAAATCTCACGAGATTATTAGGAGAACTAAATAAGTAAATAAATATAAAACACTTGGCACAGTGCCTGGCACAAAAGTACTCAATAAATGTTAGCAATTATTATACAATTTATATAATGCTTTACAGTTGACAAAATATGGTATCTCTTGATTTCTATCACTGAAATTTCATCAACTCAGGGTGATCTAATTTCCAAGACATATCATGAAACTCAAAAAAATTCCCAAAACTGATTCTGATTAACTTAAATTCCTTTATGTCCCAAGTACATTAAGGAAACTGAGCTACACTGAAACCAAACTATGGTCTGTAATAAGGTAGGGTAGTATAAATATAGTCCTCACCCAATACAGAAGGATTTGCAAGACATTCTGGAAATTGATACAGCCTCATTTCAAAGTTATCCCCTCCAACCTTAAGAAGGCTCTAGTTGTATAAATGAGTAATTCTGAAAAGCAGTCAGTCTGAGGAACATGATCTGGCAAACTCAGAGGATAGAAGAGCCAGGAGGAAGGAGTTCCCCACTGCTGACCTACTGGGTCTTGAGTCACCCTACATGGAGTGTTGTAATCTGTTCCAGGGAAAAAGCTATAATTCATCCTTATTCCTGAAATATGGAGGTTTGGCAAAAGGACAGACAACACTCCAGGCACTATAAATTTGGTTGTTTGGCAGGGCTTATAATTCACTTATTGCATTTTTTTCAAGTATCAAGTTCCCTAGAATATTAATTATCTTTTAACTATTATTCAGCAAGACAGACTAAAGGTAAGGGGGATCCTAAAATCATCAAAGGACATCCTCACAACCGCCCTGTTATGCTCTGAAAAACATTCATATAGGTCCACAGGGAAACAGTACGGTTGTAGCCTTGTAAAGGGTCATAAACATGAAAGAACTGTACACTGAAGTAATTAACACCTCTCTCAATTACTCTTTCTGGATACTTAAGACATAAACTCATTGCCTCATTTTATTCACACCACTCAGCAAAACCAGACTTAAAAAATATGGAAATAGGTATTCCAAAATAGTGCCCAAAGCAGACCTTCCCCAAACCACAAGGTCACATCAGTCTTAACTTTAAAAATGTGGTTTCTGGGACTTCCCTGGTGGTCCAGTGGTAAAGAATCCACCTTACAATGCAGGGAACATGGGGATCGGGGAACTAAGATCCCACATGCCGCGGGGGCCCACGCAACAACTACTGAGCTTGCGCACCTCAACTAGAGACTGCGTGCTGCAAATTAGAGAGCCCATGAGCTCTGGAACCCGGGTACCACAGCTACAGAAGAGAAAACCCAACACCCCAACTAGAGAGAAGCCTGCGTGCCACAATGATAGATCCCACATGCCTCAATGAAGATCCTGTGTGCGGCAACTAAGACCTGATGCAGCCAAAAATAAAATAAATAATAAATAAATCTTTTTTTAAAATGTTTTTTTTTAAGACTTTCATATCTGACTTAACAAATTATCACAGTCCATATGTTTTGTCTGTGAAACTAGCTGGGATGTGAGACGCAAATAGTTGCTCACAGTACACTTATGGAAAAGCACAGACTCTTTTGAGCTTTCTTTTTTTTAACTCTAGATAGAACAAAGCCTTCAAGTTTTCTCTTTTCAACTTCCCACACTGGGTTGGGTTGAAGAAAGTGAGGAAAAGGGACAGCAGCAAAAGTTACCCTGACAATAGCCTAAAGTGCTTCAGCAAGTTGGAAGCCTACTCCCATCTATCATACCTTATTCAGGATGTTAACTTTAAGGCCACAGCACACCCCACCCAGAAGGCAGGAGTGAGTTACAAAAGCACCCAGAGAAGCAAGGTGAGCAGAACAAATGCTCTGAAGAAATGTGTCGTCATCTCTGGGTGATAGGATTCTGGGAGATTTTTATTTCTTTTTGCATTCTTCTGTGTTTTGTATACGTCATACAACACATATTCCATTTTTAATCAGTTTCTTTTGTAAAACACCTATGTTGTGTGACAACCTGACGTTCCGATACTTTGTGGATGGGGCCTAGTAATAAGCAATAATCTTAGCTATTGACAGCACTTTAATGCCTGCAGATTAGGGAGTTTTTCCTCACAAGGCAGCACTCATATTTCTAGAATACTGCTTTTTAGAGGTCATGGTTCCACTAGTTTAAAAGAGATTATGTTATGTGAGTTTTGGGCTTATTTGCCAGGTTTAAAAGGAAGTGTGTGCAGTTTATGACAACTATACATTAAAAAACTATTAAAAGAAAAAAAGGAAATGTGAAAAAAGAAATAAATTACTTTTTAATAGTAGGTTCTTTAATGCTCTATCCTGGCTACCAGGCAGCACTACTTCCACTGTAGGGAATCCCTCACAGTTTATAAATCATTTCTATGTACAGATTTTCACTCGATCCTTACTAGTCTGTAAAGTAGCCAGAAGTTAAGGATCGGCCTAAGAAAACTTATCTATCCAGCAGTATTAAAGGAACCAGAACCTGCACATACCTTCAGAGTGGAAGCCAAAGGCAGGATTCTAGTCATACTAACTTGCTGTGTGATCTTGGGCAACTTAACCTCCCTGAGCCCTTATTTCCTGTTTACAAAATGGCCTGGTAGATCTGAGAAATGCAAAGCTGCTTAATACTTTATGGGCTTCCAAAGTCCTCTGCTGGAATGCTAGTTCTGACATCTCTGCTTGACGAAATCCTTTTCACCCTTCAGTAATATTCCACTTCCTTCGACATCTGATCCCACTGCTAAAACTGAACCCTCCAGCCCTCCAAATCGCTGTTAATGGCTCTATTTCTACCTCCTATACCAACTAGTAGTAAGTCTCTTACAACACTTGCAAGTACTTTACCACAGAAAACCAAACACAGAATAGCACCCCAGAGAACTCTGCACTATATAGGTACTTTATTTGTTAAAGGTTATGAAAAGCTTAGAAAATGGGTAGAAACAAAACAAGCATGAGACACTGCCACTCTCAGAACTTTTGAAATACAGTGGCCTAGAGCAATGTCTACCATGACCTCCAAACAAGAACCACACACCTCCCTTAGACTCAGTTTCTTTCCTAAGAGAGCGAGACCCTCCTAGTCACCTAAATGGAGATTTGGAACTCTACTACTGGCTCAGCCACTTACTATTTGATCATGGGCATCACACAGCTCTCTAAAAGCCTTGGTTTTCTCATTTCTAAAATGGGCATAACAATACCCACCTTAAAGGGTTGTCATGAGAATCAAATGAGAGCTCAGAATCCCCTCCAGAATAAAATCCAAATTCCTTAACTTGGTCTTCAAATCCCTCCATGAACTACCTACTACCTATACTTCAAGGGATTAACTCTAACCAAATTGGATAATATTCTACTCCCTTGCCCTGGATCAGGCCTTTCCACTACTTGAGGAAATTCAAAGCATTTCCAGGGTCTACCTCAAAAGCCAAAGCTCGAAAAAGCCTCGAATTTTTCTCTTCCTTCTCTCCGAGGCCCTATTGGCCAAGCACTCAAATGTTTACAGAAATTAATTATAAATTCAAGGGGTTTTTTTCTGGTGGGGAGAGCTGGCCGGTAAGCGGTAGCTCTCCCAGCAATGTTTATACCTACGGATATCACTTAAAGTCAAATTTCATTTTAGGTCGTTTGGTTTTAAATAAACTGGGATAAATCTGGCCAAAAAGGGATTTGAGGAAATTTGCTGAGGTACAAGCACGACAGTAGAAAAAGACCCAGGCATCTTTGCAACTCAGACTTCCCGCTGACGTCGCTGAGAGCTCTGCTAAGGAAGGCTCAGGTCCTCCCGCCCTAAAACTTTCCGAAAAGGTTAATCACTTTTTCAGGCTGAAGGATCTTTTCCTCTCGTCCTACCCCCTTCTACATGAGAACAAGGGTGGGTGCCGGGCAGGACAAGCCAGCCTGCAAAGTTTTAAACTAGGGCGCTCCACCGGAGCCAAGAGACGCTCCTCTAGGCACCACCAGCACCCAGAGAGTGAGAGTTGAAGCTGCACCGTCAAATCGAAGGGAATGCAGGGGCCGCCAGCCCCAATCTCCTTCAGCTGGGGCATTAACCAACCGGGCATGCAAGCTCTCTTCTGAAGAGCGACTCAACGTGCTCTCCATTCCGGAAACGCCGGCCACGGGAGGACGCCGGCCTCAGCGCCGCCGGCCTCAGCGCCGCCGCCCTGAGGAGAGCGGGGCACGGCCAAGCCGCGGTTCCGGAGCCCTCGCCGGCTCTGCCGCTCCGCGTCGCCTAGGCCCGGCTGCCCCACATGGCGGCGGCCGGCCGCTAGGCCGCAGGCCCAGTCTCCCACACTGGGGTGGGTCTGTCTCACTGCCTCCGTCCCTAGACCTAGCGCCAGCCTCAGGCCCTCACCTCGTCCCCGGACATGGCTGCGGCTCGAGTGGGCTCGGCACGGACGGAAAGTCTGACAGGTCAGCCCCAGGCCCAGGCTTCAGCGTTGCTCCTGCCGACACCTTTCCCACCACCGCACTAGGCTCTTGCATCAGCGAAAGGGAACAACACCCCGCCCTCTCTTCCCAAGAGTTAGAAATGCGCCTGCGCAGAGACCGCCAAGGCGCAGGCGCGCGGCGAAGTCGACCTAGCGCGCTCCGACTGGCGCGAGTTACCAGGCGACGCCGCGGCGACAGGCAAGCCGGGACTTGTAGTCCGCCTAGAAGAGGCGGGCGCTAGCGCGGCGGCCGCCCAGCGACCCGTGCGCGTGCGCGACGTCTGAGGAAGCCGGTACGGAAGGTTCGATTTTGCCTGGGGCTGCCCTTACTTTAGCTTTTGGAGGCGTGGAGAACCCGCGCAGTTCTGCGTCGCTTGCGGAGTGAGTTCGAGGTGGTTTGTCCTGGGTTAGGGTAGTGGGTAAGGCACTCAGTAATATGAACCCGTCGGGGCTTGTTTCCCTGCTGCTCCCTCCACCGTGCCCCATTGGGGTGTTCTAGTGTTTCAGGAACTCAAAGTTGGAGCTAGAGGCGCACACCTCACTAAAGGGTTTTACTTCACGAGAAATTTAACTCAACAGGCTGGATTTGAACTTGGGAGGTCGGCTTCAACCTTGTAGACGGGAGAGGAGACGTACCCTGAGGAGAAGCCGCCTGGCAGGAGGCATTCTGTCGGGAAACCTCGAAATCCTTGTTTGCGAAGTCTCTGCTTGAACGCTGCGGGTGCAGTTCCCCTGGAGGCATGATGATAGCAGTAACCCTTTAGGGGGCTCTCACTATTGTCAATGCCCTCCAGCCAAATACCACCGAGATCACCTGTCTAGTTGAACAAAGCTGGGCTTGGACTTCCCTGGTGGTCCAGTGGTTAAGAATCCGCCTGCCAATGCGGAGACACGGGTTCGAGCCCTGGTCCGGGAAGATCCCACATGCTGCAGAGCAGCTAACCCTGTGCGCCACGAGTACTGAGCCTGTGGTCTGGAGCCCGCGAGCCACAATTAACAAGCTCAGGCGCCTAGAGCCCCTACTCTGCAACAAGAGAAGCCACCGCAATGGGAAGCCCGCGCACCGCAATGAAGAGTAGCCCCCCAGTCGCGGCAACTAGCGCAGCAACGAAGACACAACACAGCCATAAATTTAAAAAAAAACCTGAGCTTATTGTCTCCTTGTAAGGAGGGGAGGCACAGCATGAGGCACAGGGAGACATCTCAGGAAGAGGGCGCTGGAAAGAATTTACAGGGTTTGGGCTTGTGTTAGGTAATTTGGAGGAGGGCTCCAGGAAGCGGGCCTGCTCTCTAGATTGGATGCTATTAGGAGGTGAAGGTAATTCTATGATGGGGTATTTTAATCATTATTATCTAAAAAGGGAGAAGAATCCTCATGTTAGCCAGGATAGGGGGATATTTGGTCTTTTTGTTTGTTTTTCTTTTGTGGTTGGGACAGTATTCTTGTTTGTATTCAAACATGTTTATGGAGTGGTTTTGTTTTTGTCTTATCCATCATGGTCACAGAGTGGCTTTGTCTGATGTTGGTGTTTGGTGAAATTGTTTATGTTCAGTAGGGCAGCACATCCTAGTTGATAACACCAGCCTAGCTCCCCATATTCAGGAGCTGCTTTTCTCCCTCTCACTGTGCTTCATGTATATTCCATGCTTTGGGCCTCAAAACAACTGTGTGAGACAATCCACAAATAGTTTGTACTCTCCATTGGATACTAGTCCCTAATGTAAGTGTGGTAGGTAAAATTAGGTCCCTGCCTCCAAGGAGCTTATGGCTCAGTGAGAGTGATCCAAGCCCAGGCAATCTGATGCCAGTGGCTGCTGCTTTACCACCTTGTGAATCTGTATCCCTAAGGGGACTACACTGCCTCCTCAGTAATTTTCAGCTACTGATATCTGTGCATACCAGGATTTCTCAACAGCAGCACTCTCGACATTTTGGGCCAGATAATTCTTTGTTATTGGTGGCTGTTCTGTGCAGTGTAGGATGTTTAGCAGTATCCCTGGCCTCTATTCACTAGATGCCAGTGGCACCCTCTCCCTAATTGTGACAACCAAAAATGTCTCCAGCCATTACCAAATCACCCCTGGTCAAAAGCCACTGGTGAATACCATTTGTATCCTCCTGGTCTCTGAGACCTCCAAACAAATATTTGGAGCATGACAGTCCCCAAATCACTTTAAGTGGGGAGGCCTTGAAGAGGAGAGAAGGAAACAATGTGGCCTACGTTTTTGAAAAGCCCATGCAACTAGGAGAATGAAGACTGAGACAAAGAGAAGACAAGTGGGAAAAAACAAAGGTAGAAGAGAAATGATAGAGGCAGAGAGGAGCTCATAGGAAATCACCCTTAAGTTACTTAGTTCACGCTAACAAAGTTAGTTCACATTAATAAAGACAAAGCCTTAATGAGGCCTCGCTGTACTGCCACTCCCTGTTTGGGAAATGCTGGTCTGATTAGCAAATAGTGTTGAACACTTTTGTGAAAAGATTTATTTTCTTTTACAGCATGGTACCAGATATGACCTCCCTGAACTGGTTGCTTGCAAGAGACTTCCTTCAGAGATTTCAGGTTACCCTCAAGGTAGTTGTTTTCTTGGGAAAGCCAAGATTCCTTGGGGAGCTGGCAAAAGTCACAAAGCAATGACAGCTAAGTGTTTCCAGGTTTTCCAAGAGATAGATTGTACTTAGATTAAGCTAATAAGAACATCAGCACAATAGTTATTTGTATTTTCCTAACCTGTTTCATCCAGGAATCTGTAAAACATATAAACATTTATTAATTTTCTTCTTATAATGGTGAGGGAAATCATTGACATTCTCCTGTTTTATAGATACAGAAGCCAAATTATGGAGTCCACAAAAAGTAGTGAGAAATCCAGAACAGCCTCCTGGAATCTTCACTCTGGGCCATTCTTGATGCTCAGCACCACCCCAGATCTCCAGCTTCCTAGTAGTAAGCTATTGAATTTTATGTTTTCATAGGCTTTAAAATATTCCTTAGTCTCTTCACCTGACCCACAAAAACAGGCCTATAGAGGCTATGACTTTAAATAGTGACGGTACTTGAACTAGAACCCAGATCTCATGATATTAGTCCAGTACTCTGTCTACTTAAGCAAGCCCATACATCCTTGAAGGTGATGTTTAACTTAAAGAAAATATAATTAAGATAGAAATTCTAATCCACAGGGAAATCCAGACCTATTCAATCCTTTTCATTCATTTCATGGGGACTTTACAAGTTAGCTTTGATGAGTAAAAGAGAAAGTCACTGAGGTATTAATGAAAAGCATTTAGTAACTGTGAAATTAAATTTGTCTTTGGGTTGATGAGGTTGATGGGAGGTATAGTGAGCACCGCCCCCTTACCCAAAGAAGTCTTGAATAGTTTATCCTCCGAGAACTAAACCAACAGAAATGAATTCTTAATTATTTAATCATATATAGAAACGACTTATGAGATAATGTGTCAATGGGGAGATTTAGGAATCTAGTCTAATGGAAATACTGTCTCCAAATAATGTCATTATGTCAATGATTCTCAAATCCATTATTTCCAATCCAAACTTCTCAGAATTCTAGCCTTACATGTCCAAGTGCCTATTTCTTTCCATTTGCTTGTCTCACAGAGATCTCAAAGTTATTGTGTTTATAACAGAACTCTGGGTATGTCCCACTGCAAATCTTCCTCATCTCAATTAACAAGGCACTGCTCTCTACCCAGTTGCTTAAGTCAGAAACTCAGGAGTTAACTCAGTTCCTTCCTTTTCCTCACTTTCTTCATCCAATTCATTATCAAGTCTTATTGATTCAATGTCCAAAATAAATCTCAAATCCAGCCACTTTTTTCTCTACTGCCACTAGCCTGGTCCAGGCGATAGTCATCTCTTTCTTGGATACTGCAACAGTCTCCTCTTGCCCCTTTACTTCATAACACTTAACACAATTTGTTTAATTTATTGGTCCGTTTTTCTTGTGATTTAATAATCTCACTTCACTACTAGAATGTATATATAAAGTGCTTGAGGATAGGTACAAAATCTATCTTTTTTTTTTTTTTTGGCTGCATTGGGTCTTCGTTGCTGCATGTGGGCTTTCTCTAGTTGTGGTGAGTGGGGGCTACTCTTCATTGCAGTGTGCGGACTTCTCATTGCGGTGGCTTCTCTTGTTGCGGAGCACAGGCTCTAGGCACACAGGCTTCAGTAGTTCAGCAAGTGGGCTCAGTAGTTGTGGCTCGCAGGCTCAGTAGTTGTGGCACACGGGCTTAGTTGCTCCGTGGCATGTGGGATCTTCCCGGACCAGGGGTCGAACCCGTGTCCCCTGCATTGGCAGGCAGATTCTTAACCACTGTGCCACCAGGGAAGTCCTGTTATTTATTTTTAAGTGCGTATGTCCTTTCTTTCCAGCTAGATTATAAAATCCTTGAGGGCAATGACTATGTGTACTGTTGCCTCCTACAGTGTGTTAAGTTTAGTAGGATCTTGATGTAAATTGTGTTGTGATTTACAGGGTTACTTAGTGTCTTGGCATCTCTACAGAAGACTTCAAAACTCTTAAGGAAACCACAATGATATACCACCTCACACCAACTGGATGGCTATTAGGAAAAAAAAAAAAAAGAAAGAAAATGACAAGTGTTAACAAGGATGTAGAGAAATTGGTGTACTGTTAGTTGGAATGTAAAATAGTACAGCCACTGTGTATGGCTGTTCCCCAAAACAATATGATGGTTCCTCAAGAAATTAAAAATAGTATTACTGTATGATACAGCAATTCCAATTCTGGGTATATATCCAAAAAAATTGAAAGCTGAGTCTCAAAGAGATATTTGTATACCTATATGTATAGCAGCATTATTCACAATAGCCAACAGGTGCAAGCAACCCAAATGTCCATTGATAGATGAATGGATAAACAAAATGTGTTATATACATGTAATGGAATGTTATTCAGCCTTAAAAAGAAGGAAATTCTGACATGCTATAACATGGATGAAACTCGAGGACATTATGTTAAGTGAAATAAGCCAGTCACAAAAAGATAAATACTGTATGATCCCATTTATATGAAGTACTTAGGGTAGTCAAATTCATAGAAACAGAAAGTAGAATGGTGGTTGCCAGAGTCTGGGGGATGAGGGAGAATGGAGAATTGTTGTTTAATGGGTATAGAGTTTTAGTTTTGCAGGATAAAAGGTGTTCTGGAGATTGGTTGCACAACGTGGTGAATGTACTTAGTTGTACACAAAAATGGTTAAGGTGGTACATTTTTTTTTTTTGCGGTACGTGGGCCTCTCACTGTTGTGGCCTCTCCCGTTGCGGACCACAGGCTCCGGACGCGCAGGCTCAGCAGCCATGGCTCATGGGCCCAGCCGCTCCGTGGCATGTGGGATCTTCCCAGACCGGGACACGAACCTGTGTCCCCTGCATCAGCAGGCGGACTCTCAACCACTGCGCCACCAGGGAAGCCCAAGATGGTAAATTTTATGTTATGTGTATTTAACCAGAATTTTTTTTTCAAAAGACCACTGAATAGGGAATCAAAAGACCAAGGTTGGAGTTCCTTGTTCCTTGATGACTAATGAATCTTGAGCAAGTCACTTTTTCACTCATGCCTTGATTTCTTCATCTTTAAACAGGGTAATAAAACATTCCCAGCTTCTGGGTTTATGTAAGGATCAGAGAGAAAAAAAAAAAAAAATGAATAACTCTTAAGATAATATTTTTGAGTAGTAGTTCCAGTATTCCAGTGTCCCTGATCTCCTGTAATATTCATTACAAATTTTATGTCTTATTTCACAACAAAATATTCCTAAAGATGTCTTAGCGATAACCTGTTACCACTTCAAAGGATATATACGCTGAACTCTTTCAACTTGGGTTGCTCACCTTATAATTTGGTCCTGGGAAAACAGCAAATAAAAAGCCTTTATGAGGACTATTGATGACCTAAGATCCTAATTACTAATGTGGTTTAGCATTAATTGAGGAAATACAAGTTTAGGATTCTCATGTGAACATAATAAAGCTGGTCCCAAATTAAGGGGATAAGAGGAAGAATGAACATCTGCTGAGTACCTAATAACTGTTAGGCCCTATAACAGATGTGTTACATCATTATCTCATTTAATCCTCACAACAGCGTTGTCAGGTTAATAGCATCATACTCGTTTTATAAACGGGGAAAACAAAGCTGAGAGGTTGTCACTTGCCCAGGATCACACAATGAATGACAGAGATGCAATCAAGTGCAGGTCTGTGTGACTCTAAAGCCCATACTCTTTCTACTGTTACACTGCCTCTCAAAATATATTTGACTATGCCTCTTGGTAATAGAGTTAATGGTAAATATTATATATTTGATATATATTCATACATTTATATCAATTACCTTACCTTAGTCATTACAAGTAAGATAGACTGTGGTAGGAACAATTATCACCACTTTATAGATGATGAAACAGAAAATTTAACTTACCTAACACCAACATCAACCAGCCAATAAATAATAATAACAGGACTTGAAAATAGGTACTGCAATTCTCAGACCCATGTGTTTTCCACATCAGCCTCATGAGAGCAGAATTTTATCTCTGAATTTTCTGGTTCTGACATTTTTTTATGGGAGCGAAAGAGTGAGCATCTTGAAAGTCCTTCAGTTCTCAGTGTACATGGACAGATTACACACGTCTTCATCCTTATTCTCTCCCCCATTCACTAAAATGATATTGAGTTAATATTTTTAATGTTATCAGTCCACAAGGACAAAGGGAATGAGAAAGATAACAGGGCTTCCCTGGTGGTGCAGTGGTTGAGAGTCCGCCTGCCGATGCAGGGGACATGGGTTCCCGCCCCAGTCCGGGAGGATCCCACATGCCGCGGAGCGGCTGGGCCCGTGAGCCATGGCCACTGAGCCTGCGCGTCCGGAGCCTGTGCTCCGCTATGGGAGAGGCCACAACAGTGAGAGGCCCGCCTACCGCAAAAAAAAAAAAAAAAGATAACAGCAGATGAAGGATATCAACAACATTTTGGAAGATGGAAAGTTGAGCCAAGAAAATTGAGTTCCAAATACTGGGGAGGGGTATACTAATGAGAGGCAAGCAGGTTCATGTTGCAGAACACTAAAACATCAGGAATTGAAAGGAGCAGATACTATAGCAGCAGAGATATGTGAGGGCCCAAAAGGAGAGGGATTGGCTGAAAGTCTATTTAAGAAGTTAAACTACGAGGCTCCTTCCTCATCCTGCTCAGTTAGGCAGCTATGCCTCTATGTCCCTGGTTTATTCTGTGAAAAATTGAATTAGAGAAGCTCCAGACTGAGGTACCAGGTACAGCTGAAGGTCATAGCTGAGGAGGCTGGGGTAGGAGGATACCACACTGAAAACAGAGATCAGATGAATATCTACATGCTGAATGATGAAACTCACCCAGCCTTCTTGCTCTACTTCACTCCAGGGATGCTGACAGCAAGGCTTATATTCTCGAGGCAGGACAGCAGAGGATTAATTTTGGGAGAAACTTAAAATTGGATAACCCCAGAAGAAATATCTATAGATAATGATACTTGAGGGTCTCCCAGCAAAACAAATAGGTCCCCACTTTATCAACCTGTGATGAAACCCACCAACTGACAAACTCTTCCGCCTAACATAGACCTTCCAAATACCTTTGTAATGACTCACTCTTAAATATGAAGGGACAGCAAAGGATCACCAGATAGTTGAGATAAACCTTCACCAAGAAAGACAGCATCAAATAGAAATGGAAAACAGGCAATATAGAGAGCAGAAGAATATTTTTTTGAAAACAATAATCATCCTCTGCCTCTGATAGTATAAAATAGTGCATCCATAAAGCAAAGACAAGTTGCTTCAAAAAAAAGGAGGAATCAGAGAATAATAGCTCTGGGAAATTTTTTTAATAGCAAAAACAAATAATAGAAGTATTAATGTATAAAATTGAGGAAATCTCCCAGAAAAATAGAACAAAAAGACAGACCTGAAAATAAAAGAGAAAAGATAATTGGAGAATGAATCTATAAGGTCCAATGTTAGGCTAACTGCAGTTTTAGAAATGGAGAAGAAATGAAGGGAAGAAAATTATCAAAGAAATCACAAGGTCTCTGATAACTGAAGGACACAAGTTTCCAGATTGACAGAGCCTGCTGAGCGCCCAGCATAATGAAGGGGAAAAAACCAAAACCAAAAAAACTATGGGACATTATCATGAAATTTCTAAAGACAAGGGATAAAGAGAAGATCCAAAAATCTTGTTGATAGGAGGTGAAGAGGGAGCAGGGAAAGGGGAATGGATTATTCATAAAAGAATAGCATATTTCTTAACATTGACACTGGTGGTTAGAAGACAATGAAACAGTGCTTTCAAAATTCTGAGAGAAAATTATTTTCAACCTAGAATTCTATACTAAGTCATGTTATCGATCAAGTGTGAGGCACAATTAAAAGATTCAAGGATCAAAAAAATTTACTAACCCTCAAGCTTTTCCTGGGACACTACTGGAGGATGTGCTCTACTGAAACAAGAATGACAAAGATAGAGGTTTTAGGAAAGAGGGGAATCAACCTAAGAAAGGTAAAAGGAAGTCCTGAGATGATAGCTGTACAGCAGACCTGTACAGTGAGGGGTAGTCCAGACTAAAGGGGAAGGAGTGCTCCTGGGGAGTATTTCCAGTAAAACTCTTAGTGTATATGACATGTTTGGGTGTGCTGAAAATAGTTAAGGCATTTTTACATTTCTGTTAGAGAGTCTGGAACAGTTAGTGATAATGATACAGAAAATTTGGCAAACAAAAAACTGAGGCAATTATTAATTGCAAGACAAACAAAAAGTTACATAAGAAAGGAAATGTAATCATAATACAATCAATTGATCCAGAAGTAAACCACACTTTTAGAGTCATAATAAGGTTAATATGAAACATTGATTTAATTTAAATGTGATATAACAATATTGTGAGGCTGAAGGGAGGGAAAGCATAAAGTGTTGGATCTTTATCTTTTATATCAGGTACTGTTTAAAGTTTACAGATCAAAAAAGAAAGCAGTAAAAATATTTAATTTAGAAAAATGTTAGTAAATATGCAAAGAAAAAAAGCCAGTGAATGAGTCTGGGAGGGTATCTCAGGCTTTGGGGAGGCCACCGCTTTTTTTTTTTTTAGTCTGTGTGTGTGTTAAAATATACTCCTGCTGTGTTTTGTTATGAGCCTTGTAGTTCCACATGACTTTTTTTAAACCACAAGACTTAAAGTATTTACATGTATTACCTTGATAAACGTTAAAAATATCAAACATAGAGAGAGAGAGAGCAAGAAAGAGAGAAAGAAAATCTTGTGTCTATCCAGACCTATGATATAAAATGACATTATGAATTTTCTTTATAGATAAGTCCTGGAAGAATACTAGAAAATAACAACACTAGATATTTCAGAGGAATAAAACCCTAACTATTTAGGCCTTTTTTTTAAGTATCGCATTTAATTTGGGGTGTCAACAGTTGCTGCCTTCTTGCAAAATGAGAGAAATAAGGTGGAATACTAGAGCATTGCTATCCTCTGAGTTCTAGTCAGTCTTACTGGCTGATTTTTTTAAATTGTGAAAACAAATGTCATCGATCTTCTGGAATCTCAAAAAGATGTTATCCTCAAAATTAATGTTGTGAGACTATCTCATATATGGAATTAGGAGACCTAGGTTTAAATCCCCTATCTATGACTTACTGGCTCTGTCACCTTAGGTATATTATTGATTCTGGCCCTCCCGTTTCCTCTGCTTACTCCAGAAGCTAAATTGCAATGAAAAATGTTCAAGAAGAACTGCTTCATGCTAAATCCCTCTAGTAGTGAATATGCTCCAGTGTACTTATTAGGGATTATTCAGTCTCCTCTATTAAACTATAAGAACTTTAAAAGTACCAACTATATCTTTGCCTCTGAAATTTTCCACATCCTATTATTGCTGTTCTCTGCTTCTAATGGGCACCAAATGAATGTTGCCAGAGATTTACTGACCATATTGTGAGGAGAATGTTTGTTATTAAATGTTCCCATAATTCCTTGTTTAGAAAAGACAAAAAGTTCCATATGCTCCAGGAAGATTCTATTTTCATTGTTAAATTTAGGCTTAAGTTGGACGTAAACAGTAAAGTAAAAACAAAACAGTCTGTCTTCTTCCAAAGAAAGAGTTCCTTAATGATTTTTATATATGTAAATATATATAAATATATATTTAATATATAATATATTTTTTAAAAATTTTGGCCATGCTGCACGGCATGTGGGATGGCATGTGGGATCTTAGTTCCCTGACCAGGGATCGAATCTGGGCCCCCTGCATTGGAAGTGCTGAGTGTTAACCACTGGGCCACCAGTGAAGTCCCATAATGATTTATATTTTTATAAAAAGGAAAGATTTTATCCAAAACCCTGGAGTACCCCAAAGATTTGGTAAACTTAACTGCTGTTGTTACTGATATCCATGTTCTTATGAGTATTCACAAAAGAATTTATGACACATCTAAACAAAATTATAGCATGGAAGCCTGGTGAAGGAGATATAAAGAGAGTTTTTATGATCTTGAAAAGTACAAACGGGACTTCCCTGGTGGCACGGTGGTTAAGAATCCGCCTGCCAATGCAGGGGACACGGGTTTGATCCCTGGTCTGGGACGATCCCACATGCTGTGGAGTAGTTGTGGCGCACGGGCGCACTACGCCCATGCGCCACAACTACTGAGCCCACGAGCCACAATTACTAAAGCCTGCACTCTGCAACAAGAAAAGCCACCACAATGAGAAGCCCGTGCACCACAAAAAAGAGTAGCCCCCGCTTGCTGCAGCTAAAGAAAGCCTGCACAGCAACGGAGACCCAACACAGCCAAAAAAAAAAAAAGTACAGAGTAAGACTTAATTTGTTCAACAATACCTAGAATGTTAGAACTTTAGCTCACCTTTGGAAATTTAAAATACACTTTCAGAAAATAAAAATTAAATTAAAATGCCCACTAGATAGTGGACCTTAAATTTTTAAAAGTAACCATTTCATATATTTCAGAACAGTATAATTTTTCAATTAAGGCTATATTATTATAGCTAATATTTAGTGAATGCTTCCTTTTGAACACTCTTCTAAGCTCCTTAATATATTATCTTGTTTTCCTAACCCTGTGAAATAGGTACTGTAATTACCCCCATTTTACAAGTAAGAAAGTGGGCTCAGAGATTAACTAAATATCATCTTCCAGGTGCGATCTGATCAGTTCCCAGATATTATACCTCCTTTAAATATGACAACTTTTCCCCCCTTTTATTTATTTATTTTTAAATTTTTGGCTGCGTTGGGTCTTTGTTGCTACATGCAGGCTTTCTCTAGTTGCAGCGAGCATGGGCTACTCTTCGTTGCAGTGTGCGGGCTTCTCATTGCAGTTGCTTCTCGTTGCGGAGCATGGGTTTTAGGTGCGCAGGCTGCAGTAGTTGTGGCATGCGAGCTCAGTAGTTGTGGCTCGTGGGCTCTAGAGTGCAGGCTCAGTAGTTGTGGCGCACAGGCTTCATTGCTCCGTGGCACGTGGGATCTTCCCGGACCAGGGCTCGAACCTGTGTCCCCTGCATTGGGAGGCAGATTCTCAACCACTGTGCCACCAGGGAAGCCCCCTAAAGTTGGGTTCCTTTGAAATGACCCAAGGCTCTCTTAATATCTTCCTTCCTAAATTGTACTCCAATTCCCTTATTTTTTTTTTTTTGCGGTACGTGGGCCTCTCACTGCTGTGGCCTCTCCCGTTGTGGAGCACAGGCTCCGGATGCACAGGCTCAGCGGCCATGGCTCACGGGCCCAGCTGCTCTGCGGCATGTGGGATCTTCCCGGACCAGGGCACGAACCTGTGTCCCCTGCATCGGCAGGTGGACTCTCAACCACTGCGCCACCAGGGAAGCCCATCCTCATTTTTTAAAAATACTTTTTTCTTTCCAGCTTGGGTAATTTCCACTACTCTTTCTTCCTGTTCGCTGATCCATTTCTTTGTATCATCTAATCTACTGTTGATTCCTTCAGTGTATTTTTAATTTCAGTTATTGTATTCTTCAGCCCTGTTTGTTTCTTCTTTAATTATGTAACTCTGTTAAACTTATTCCTGTGTTCATCCATTCTTCTCCCAAGTTTGTTGAACATCTTTATGACCATTACCTTGAACTCTTTATCGGATAGGTTGCTTATTTCCAGTTCACTTCAGTCTTCTTCTGGGGTTTTGTCTTGTTTCTTTGTTTGGAGCATATTCCTCTGTCTCCTCATTTTGCCTAATTCTCTGGGTTTATTTCTATGTATTAGGTAGGTCAGTTATGTTTCCTAATCTTGGAGAAGTGGCCTTATATAAGAGATGTCCTTTGGGACCCAGCAGCACATTCCTCCTGGTCACCAGAGCTGTATGCTCTAGGAGTGCTCACTATGTGGGCTGCATGGACCCTTCTACTGTGGTAGGGCCAACTGCTGAGAGTACACTAGTAGGCAGAGGTGACCCCTGGCCTGGTTGGCTGCCAGGCCCGTCCTTGTGTGGTAGTTGTCGGGCTGCTGTTGGGGAGGACTGGGTCCCAGAGCAGCTGGCTGCATGACCTGGGGGTTCCCAGGGCTGGTGCTAGCCTGCTAGTGGGTGGGTAAACCCCCAGTGCTAATAGGCTAGAGGGAGGACTTCTAAATGGTGCTTCTAAGCACCAGTGTCCTCATGGTAGAACAAGCTCCCATAAATGGGCTGCTGCCAGTGTTTGCATACCCAGGGGAAGTCCCAGTTGCCTCCTGCTTCTCCAGCAGTCTCTCCAAGATCAGCAAGTGGGTCTGACCCACTTTGAAATTACTGCCTCTCTGCTGAGACTCAGAGTGTGAGATTTTACACACACCCTTTAAGAGCAGAGCCTCTGTTTCCTAGAGACCTCTGACTCTGTTCTGGGGGCTCCTCTTCTCATGCATGACTCCTCAGCTGGGGAGCCAGATGTGGGTCTCATACCCCTCACTCGTTGGGATGAACCTCTGCAATTGTGATTATCCTCCTGTTTGTGGCTCACCTACCCAGGGGTACGGATCTTGACTGTACTGCATCTTTGCCCTTCCTACTAGACTTGTTGTGGTTCCTTCTTTATATCTTTCATAGTAGAAAATCTTTTCTGCTAGTCTTCAGGTCGTTCTTATAGATAGTTGCTCTATAAATAGCTGTAATTTTGGTGTGCCTGTGGGAGGACGTGAGCTCAGAGTGTGCCATCTTGGCCAATGCTCCTCTCCTCAGCAAAACTATGAGAGACCTGAGCCAGGACTACCTAGCCAAACTGCTCCCAGATTCTTGACATACAGAAACTATGACATAATAAATATTCATTGTT
This sequence comes from Neophocaena asiaeorientalis asiaeorientalis, assembly GCF_003031525.2. Lineage (NCBI taxonomy): Eukaryota > Metazoa > Chordata > Mammalia > Artiodactyla > Phocoenidae > Neophocaena > Neophocaena asiaeorientalis. Next base: position 6,001,571 of record NW_020173068.1, read on the forward strand.
TTTAACTGTAAAGTTTTGGAGTAATTTGTTGTACAGCTGTAGATAACTAATACATATGGCCACCTCTTAGTTCAGTGGGGCAGAATATATAATCCTCATGCAGAGAGAGGTATAGTAAGGAGAGAAATTGGAATATTTGGTGAGCAGTAATATCTATGACAGTAGCTAATTTTTGGCTGTGTTGGTTCTTCATTTCTGTGCATGGGCTTTCTCTAGTTGCGGTGAGTGGGGGGCTACTCTTTGTTGCAGTGTACGCAACATCGTTGCGGTGGCTTCTCTTGTTGTGGAGCACAGGCTCTAGGTGCACAGGCTTCAGTAGTTGCAGCACGCAGGCTCTAGAGCGCAGGCTCAGTAGTTGTGGCACACGGGCTTAGTTGCTCTGTGGCATGTGGGATCTTCCTGGACCACTGATCGAACCCGTGTCCCCTGCATTGGCAGGTGGATTCTCAGCCACTGTGCCACCAGGGAAGCCCCTAGCTAAAATATTTAAATCTAGTCCTCTACCTTTTCATTAGACAAATATCTAAAGCAAGGAATAAATCATATAACCTCTGTACATTTACTCCCTTTTCCCTATCCTGGCATCCAGGAAGTTCCATAATCAGCAAGTAAGGAGGTGTTTAAGTCTGCGTTCTAATACCCCCTTTCTAATCCCTACCCCCTTCTAATTCCTAGAAGTGTTGTCAGATTCCATTCTTTTCCCTGCTTTTGATCCCTCCTTAGTCCCGAATCAACCAGTTTTATATTCTGACTCTACTACTCAGTTTTACAAAGAAAGGAGATTTCGTTTTCTAAGCTTTCCCCTCTTTTCCAATTTAAGTCTGGAGTCCTTCATCCTCACTTTCTGGATATTTCACTAATACCTCTTTCCTTTCTCCTGCCCCAGTCCCATCATTCACAGAGAGACAGCTTGGAACAGAGCATTGGCCTGTTTATAGGCATTAAAAACTCTCATTCAACCCTAAGCATGACGTTGGCTTTGTTCAAGTTTTTCAAAATGGAAATTTATATTGTTTTTCTGTTTATAAAGGAAATAAAGGCTCATAAAAAATGAAACAATAGAGAAATAAAAACTGAAAGTTCTCCAGAATTTTTATTATGCATATACAAATAAACACATATATTTTTACACAACTGGCATTGTAAAACACATTCTCTTTTATAACTTTTTCAGTTAATAAATTTTTCCTATGTCAGTACTAACCGATCTATCTTATGATTATTAAAACTGCACGATAGGGACTTCCCTGGTGGCGCAGTGGTTGAGAGTCTGTCTGCCTGCCGAAGCAGGGGACACGGGTTCGTGCCCCAGTCTGGGAAGATCCCACATGCCGCGGAGCAGCTGGGCCCGTGAGCCATGGCCGTTGAGCCTGCGCGTCCGGAGCCTGTGCTCCTCAACGGGAGAGGCCACAACAGTGAGAGGCCCACATACCACACAAAAAAAAAACCCCCAAAAAACTGCACAATAAAGGGGGGCCATAAAGTCTGGAAAAATAGGGAAATACACATACTTGATTTATTGATATGACATTACAGTACATAATATGTTCAATGTTTTGTCGTTCATTAACAATGTGTAGTTCAATGCTCTGTGCAGTATTGCAATGAACATAGTAGATAAATACAGAATTTCTATCAACTCCTACACATGCATCTGAAATGCATTACCTCAGTTGATTGTGGACTTGGTTTCACTGAATAAGCCTGTTCCTTTGGTGTACACCAGAAGTAACCAAGGGGGTAAGTATCTATCTGATTTTTTTTTAACATCTTTATTGGAGTATAATTACTTTACAATGGTGTGTTAGTTTCTGTTTTATAACAAAGTGAATCAGTTATACATATACATATGTTCCCATATCTCTTCCCTCTTGCGTCTCCCTCCCTCCCACCCCGCTAGGTGGTCACAAAGCACCGAGCTGATCTCCCTGTGCTATACGGCTGCTTCCCACTAGCTATCTATTTTACGTTTGGTAGTGTATATATGTCCATGCCACTCTCTCACTTTGTCACAGCTTACCCTTCCCCCTCCCCATATCCTCAAGTCCATTCTCTAGTAGGTCTGTGTCTTTATTCCCGTCTTGCCCCTAGGTTCTTCATGACCTTTTTTTTTTTTCTTAGATTCCATATATATGTGTTAGCATACGGTATTTGTTTTTCTTCTATCTGAATGTTTAATAAACTTATGCTTCCAGACTCTGTGGCCACTCTATATACCACTGTGTGGATATCCTGTAATTTATTTAACCAGTCCTCTTCTAATGGGGCATTTAATGTCAAAATGGATGACATTAGAAATTTGATGTTATTGCCAAACTGCCTTCCACAGAATAAAATCAGCTTATGTTGCCACTAACATTTGAATCAGCTTATATGACCACCTACAGTACATGAGACTGACTCTTTCCCCACAAATTCACCAACACAGGTATCACTAATCATTTAAAATTTTGCCAGTATGATTCCTATTATTGTTTTAATTTGAATTTATATAGGGAAGTCGCTGGAGGTCCAGTGGTTAGGACTCCGTATGGCATAGTCAAAAAGAAAATTGAATTTATTTAATTATCAGTGAGGTTGAGAGTATATATTTCAGTGTTTTTAGTATGTTTGTTATGTGATACAACATCTCTGGTCATTTTTGTTTGTTTTTGGTGGTTTTTATTATAAAATAAAACAGATACAGAAAAACACACTCACACACAGAGCTTAGCGAATTATTACAAAGTGCACTCCTTTTTAACCAGTCCAGAAAGATGTGAACTTTCAAAGATGCAAACGTGTGTTCGCATGTCCAGTCATGTAAGTTAGTTCATGTGTCTGGCATACATTGTCACATGCATGTATCCTCTACAAGTGCTTATGCTTTTGTGTACTTTACTGTACAGTACTGTATAGATATAGTACAGCATCTTTATTTCAAGCCCAGGATGTCCGGAAGCAAGCATAAAAGCAGCGGTGACGTAGCTGGTACTGCTAAGAAGCGCCAAGTGATAACGATAGAAACAAAAGTGAAAATAACTGAGAGAGTGCAGCAAGGCGAAAAGATGGTAGACATCGCCTGTTCTTATAATATGAATCGTTCAACCACTGGTGCGATTCTAAAGAACAAGGACAAGACCATGAAATATGTGAAGTCTGCTGTGCCAATGATGTTGACAGTAATACCGAAGAAGCATGGAAAAGTGATGGAGGAGATGGAGAAACTTCTCAGTCTGTGGATGCAGGATCGGCATCAGCATCGAGTCCCGGCTCAGCTTAATGCTGATTCAAGAGAAAGCTAAAAGCCTTTATGAAGACTTGAAGAAGAAACACAGTGAAGAATCAGAGGGTGCATCTTTTAATGCCAGCCATGGCTGGTTTCATCGTTTCAAGGCTAGAGCCAACCTTCACAACATAAAAGTAAGTGGTGAGGCAGCGAGTGCAGATACGGTAGCTGCCCAGGAATTTCCTGAAACACTTTGAGAAATTATTGATGAAGGTGCGTACTTAACCAAGCAGGCTTTTAATGTGCACGAGACAGGACTGTATAGGAAGAGGATGCCAGACCGAAGTTACATCAGTAAGGAGGAAAAGTTGATGCCAGGCTATAAAGCAGCAAAGGATAGGCTAACTCTGTTGTTTCGTGGCAATGCTCCCAGCAATATGAAGCTGAAGCCACTCTTAGTTTATCATTCAGAGACCCAAGTATCCTTAAAATCATAGCCAACGGCTCTCTTCCTGTTGTGCGGAAGAGTAACCCCAAAGCCTGGGTTACACAGGCCATTTTCCAGGACTGGTTTTTCCACCACTTTATCCTGGAGGTAGAGAAATATTGCTTGGAGGAGGATGTCTCATTCAACGTTCTTTTGCTGCTCCACAATGCTCCAGGCCACTCCCCATTCATGGAGGACTTTCATCCCAGTGTCAAAATAGTGCATCTGCCACCGAATACTACATCACTCATCCAACCTATGCACCAGGGAGTTATAGCGACTTTCAAGAAATATTATTTATGTCATACTTTTCGTCAGGAAGTAAAGGCAAGTGACAAATCAGGAACAACCTTGCAAACATTTTGGAAGGACTGTAACATCTACAAGGCCATAAAAAACATTGACTTTGCTTGGCACGAGGTTACGGCCATCACCATGAATGGGGTTTGGAAGAACTTTTGCCTGCGATTGGTTCACAATTTTTGTGGATTTGAGAAGGTGGATGAGGAGTTGAAAGAGGTCTTCAGCAACTTAGTGACCCTCAGAGAGAAGCTGGAGCTAGATCTGCAAGAGGATGACTTTATTGAATTCCTTGCCATGCAACATGAGGAGCTTACTAATGAAGACCTGATGGAGTTGGAGGCCCAGAAAAAGGACAAAGAGAGACAAGAGGAAGAAGAAGTAACTGAAGAACCAAAGAGATTCACCACTCAGGAACTGGCAAGGGGATTTTCTTTATTTAAGGAGGCACTGTTAGTTTTTGAGGCACAGGACCGGAACATAGAATAGTACATGAAGGTTGCAGCAGCTGTTCAGAATGCAATCCAGTACTACCACGTCATCTATGATGAGAAAAAAAGAGCTACTACCCAGACATCACTGGATTGTTTTTTTCAAGAGGGTAAATAGAATTGAATCCAGCAAGGAACAACCTGTGCCATCAACATCAGGCGTGAATGGAATTGCAGCTTGCCCTCCATCTCCTATTACTGATGATCCTTCAGCTCTACCATCTCCCACCTCTCCCTCGTCCAGTCAGTAACTCTTCCTGCCTGTTCACTCGGTGCCAGCCCCTGTATGTATGCCAGCTGTTGTACTACTGTACTTTTCAAGGTACTGTACTGTAAGATTAAAAATGTTTTCTTCATTTTTTGTGTTTGTTTTTAAAGTAGTATTTGTGTGAAAAGTATTATAAACCTATTACAGTACAGTACTATATAGCTGATTGTGTTAGTTGGGTACCTAGGCTAACTTTGTTGGACTTACAAACAAATTGGACTTACGAATGCGCTCTCAGAACGGAACTTGTTCACACGTAGGGGACTTACTGTACGCAGGTCAAGAAATAAAACTTCGTTAGCTCCCTCAGAACACTTCCTTGTACCTTATCCCAATCATATAATCACCTTCCTCCTCTCAAAAATAACCACTATCCTGACTTTTATAGCAATAATCTCCTTGCATTTCTTTATAGTCTTATCACCTGAGTGTGATACTACAGTTCAGTCTTGCCTTAAAAAATTAATGTATCTGTTTTCTTTGCTCTGTGTTTTAAGTCTCTTTTAATTTATTGTTTTTTTCTCCATCCCTTTCTTTTCCTTAGAATTTATCTGTTGAAGAACGTGGTCCATTTGACTTGTATAGTTCCCACAGTTTGGATTTTACTAACTGCATTTCAAGGACAGTTCAGCATTGTTGTATGTCCTTTGTATTACCTACAAATTAGAAGCTAGATGCAGAGGCTTTATCAGACTCCAGGTTTGATTCCTTTGACAAGAGTACACATTACGTGTGATTGCCTGCCTGGTTGTTGCTTTTTTATGTGTGCTGTTAGCAGCCACTGATGCTCCTTGCCTAGATCCATTAATTCAATGGAGGTTAGATCCATTAATTCAGTGGAGATCCATTCATTCAATGGAGGTTAGAAATGTTCTAATCCTTTTGATTTATTTGCTGAAATATATCTATAAAGACATGCTCCCAATTATCTACTACTTACTTACCCAATGGTAGAATTCATAACGGGAAGGCAGGATAAATGCTTGATCCTTTCCCTTTATTTGCCAGTTTTCAAGATAATGAATTGGTTCACTCTCATACTCCAGATATGATCAACTTTTTAAAATATCACTGTGAGCTCAAGGACTTAAGCATATATAATCAGTTTTAATCCATTACACTTACTATTTTATATTGACACTCCAATTGTCCCATTTTTGCCCAGTAAGTGCTTCTTCAAGTTGTTTCCTGAGTCATTTTGACATGACCAGTAGTCCTTTTTTTAAAAAAATTAATTTATTAATTTATTTATTTTTGGCTGTGTTGGGTCTTTGTTGCAGTGCATGGACTTCTTATTGCAGTGGCTTCTCTTGCTGTGGAGCACAGGCTCTAGGCACACGGGCTTCGGTAGTTGTGGCGTGTGGGCTCAGTAGTTTTGGCTTGCAGGCTCTAGAGCGCAGGCTCAGTAGTTGTGGCGCATGGGCTTAGTTGCTCCGCGGCGTGTGGGATCTTCCAGGACCGGGGCTCAACCCCGTGTCTCCTGCATTGGCAGGCAGATTCTTAGCCACTGCACCACCAGGGAAGCCCGACTAGTAGTCTTTGACAGCTTCCTTGCTAGGTGGTATGACAAAATGTTCCAGATTCATCTTGTACTTTTCCTGCCCCGGCTCTAGAATCAACTATTTCTCTAAGACACCCTAGTTTCTTTTAGTGGGGAATGGTATTTCAACATCACAATCAGAGCATTAGAGATTCTTATTACTACTGGTTAGGTCACTGTTTTTAGACCTAACAGTGGTGTTAACATCTTCCCTTAGTTTTTGTCTGGTTGTGTTAACATCTTCCCTTAGTTTTTGATAATTTCACTGTACTGTATCTAAGTATGGACTTAGGTTTATTTTTATGCTCAGTATCCATTATGCTTCCTAAAGCTGAGGGTTTTGTTTCCTACATCAGTTTTGAAAAATGCTTAACTTCATTTGAAATTCCAATCAGTTTTCTAAACTGGTTGTTAATTTTGCACTCCTATCCACAATGTATGAGCATTCCAGTTACCCCACATATTCATCAACAATTGGTATTGTCAGTCTTTTAAACAACCAATCTGGTGAATGTGTAGTGGTATCTCTGGTTCTTGTTTGCATTCTCTAGGTGAGTAATGATGTTGAGCATCTTATCAATTGTTTGTTAGCCAGTTGGATATCTTTTGTGATACGTTCAAACCTTTTGCTCAGTTTTTTAATTGGGTTGTGGTCTCTTTTTTATGGATTAGTATGAGTTCTTTATATATTATGGATACAAATCCTTTGACAGTTGTATGTGTTGTGAATATTTTCTTCCAGTCTGTGCCTTACCTTTTCACTTTCTTAATGGTGTCTGTTGATGAGCTTATAGGCTAATTCTTGCATATTGTGGAATATTTCATTGTAAATTTTGTAATTTTTGAATTACATTTTGTAATTTTCAAGAACCCAACTTTTTATATGATCTGGGTTGAGATTTCCCCTCTAGAGAGGGTTTGTATTTGCTCTTGTCAAGTGTCTTAACGTAGGACCAATTTTTTACTTTAATGTTTTGGCTTGAAGGTCTAAAGGCATACAGTTAGTGCAAATATGATCCTCAAACCCACTTGATGGTGGGCCTATGGTTACAAATTCTTGAGGGAGAATTTTTTTCATGCAGAGCAAGCTAAAACAGACATACTTCCTTGTTATTTCTTTTTGATGGTGGAAAAACTCTGGTCCAAGTTTTTCCTCGGCACCCTGCTTCACTTTCTGTCCAGGTGTCTTTTAAAACACCAAGTCCTTGGGACTTCCCTGGTGGCACGGTGGTTAAGAATCCGCCTGCCAATGCAGGGGACATGGGTTCGATCACTGGTCCAGGAAGATCCCACATGCCTCAGAGCAACTAAGCCCAAGCGCCACAACTACTGAGCCTGAGCTCTAGAGCCCGTGCGCCACCACTACTGAAGCCCGCATGCTCTAAGGGCCTGCATGCCGTAACTACTGAGCCCACGTAATGCAGCTACTGAAACCTGCACACCTAGAACCTGTGCTCCACAACAAGAGAAGCCACTGCAATAAGAAGCCCACGCACTGCAATGAAGAGTAGCCCCCGCTTGCTGCAACTATAGAGAAAGCCCACGTGCAGCAACAAAGACCCAATGCAGCCAATAAATAAATAAATAAATAATAAATAAATAAAACACCAGGTCCTTGATTACTGAGACAGGCAACCTCCTCCACCCCCTGATCAAGTCATATTTATCCAGCAATTTTAACTCCCTCTTTATTTTCAGTCCCTCAACTTAAAAAAAAAAAAACTTTCTTAGGAGCTCAAATGTACTATTTAAAATAATGTTTATGGTATTTTAATCAGCAATTTTAGGTGTTTTGTAGCAGGGGGGTTTTCAGAAAATATAGACTGAAATATTAGGAATACGATGCCAAATATTTCTGTACCCATCGAATCATTCCTCTCTCATCTCCTCACAGTCCCTTGGGAGAAAATATGTAATAAAGATGTGGGGGCCTCTCTAGTCAATGCAGACTTACTTGGAGTCTGAAAAGTCAAAACAGTGTAGCATAACTTTCCTCATTAAGATTCTGCTTAATCCTTAAGGATTTTGTTAACATTTGGTTTTGCTTAATTTTACCCACATCCTGTTTTCTCAGAAATGGGCCTTATATGGGGATTCTAATGGCCTCTTGAACATCAAATAAATCTTAAAAGTAAAACTGTGACAGATTGAGTGTGAATGAATCAAACGGATTAAATTTCCATTAAAATACATATGGATTTAATAATTAGCAGGAAAGCTCCTCCTAATCAAAAAAATGTTTTAGGATAATGTTTGAGCTGTTAGAGAAATGCAAAATGTTGCTGGACTGTATTGTCTCAGCTTATATAGATTCCCTCTGAAACTCTGATGTCACAGCCATAGACCAAATAGTCCCAACCAGCGGGTGATAAAGCTAGTAGTTTCTGGCAAATAGTAAGCATTTAAGAAATTTTAGGTTAACCTCTATTTTTCATGTGTTTGAAACAACCCCTAAACTTATTTCAATGGTAGAAACTTCTTTCATACTTGCCCTCAGTCTAGTAGAGGAGTCAATGTGCAAACAAATGAAAACAATAGAATGTGCAGGGAATGGTACAGAGAAAAGGAGGGGTTAGTACTGCAACCTAAAGCAACACAGAAAGTCAGCCCAGATGATGCTTGACCTGAGTCCTAAAAGAAGAGCTGTTTTGCCTGCTGCAGTACTATCAGCAGAGGGACAGCGTATGTAAAGACTTAGAGGTGGGGAGAAGAGCTTGGGATGTGGGGAGAACTACAACTGGGAGTGGTGCAGTGAAAGGCAGGGCTACATGGGCAGTTAGAGGTCTGACTAAAGAGGATTTGCGTTCCAAGATCTTGGGTTTTATCCTGAAAGATCAATATTTTGATTACCATCACAGCACTTTAGCACTCGTTTTATATGTACTTTTAATATCACCTTTATCAAGGCATAATTTATATACAATAAAATGCACTTATTTTAAGTGTACATCTTTGTGACTTGACAAATTTATATACCTATGTAACCACTACCACTCAGTCTATAGAATTTTACCACTATCTCAGAAAGTTCCCTTGTGCCCCCTTCTCAGTCAATTTCCCCAACCCCCAACACACACACCTAGGCAACCACTATAGATTTCTGTCAATATAAATTAGATACAGATTTTTGAAAGTTTTGATTAAATAGAATTACATAATATATACTCTTGTGTAGGTATATATTTCTTTTGCTCAGCATGGTATCTTTGAGGTTCACCCATGTTGTTGTGTATAACAGTAGTTTTTTTTTTTATTGCTGAGGTTTCATTAGTTTTATATACCACACTTTGTTTATCTAATCACCTGTGGTGGACATTGGTCATTTCCAGTTTCTGGCTATTATAAAGCTGCTATAAACATTTGTGTTTAGGTCTTTGTCAGTAGTCACTATAACATGTGTTGTAGCTAATAAATTTTCTGGAAAGACGCTACCATCCCACTACCTCTAGCCAAAGTATCTGTGTGTGTTGCTGGGAGTGAAGGGAAGGCAGCAAGAAGAATTTGTTTCAGGTTGGGACAGTCATGGTACCTCATTCCCCTGCAACAGTAATTGGTCTGAGGAGCAGGCATGCAACCAAAGATTAGTTAGAGTCTTTTCCCAGAAGAAAGAAAATCTTTTTTCCCTTGGGTTGCTAAAATGGGACTATATAAGCTTGAAGGTGCCACATCTTTCTTCCCTGGTGCCACAGAGGAAGCCCCTCTGTGGTAGGAGAGAATAAGAACAATGCATGGGGGGAAATGGGGGTGGGAGGAGAGAGAAAGAGAATTCCTGCCTCCGCCAGGACTTACTTATGCCTGACAGGAATACCCACATTTAGACATAACTGGGAATCCAAAGAACCTAATAAAGAGAAAATGGAGGCTAAAGGAGAAAGACATAGTGGAGACAGCTGAAACTCATGGATCATATTCTCAATGTCCTGAGTTCCATAATGCCAACCTTTTCTTAACTGAAATTAAACAAGGAAGCAGCCAGCCTGAGGCCTTGACAAAGAGGGGTAAGTTGACTCCTCACTGTGGATCAAGGATATCACTAAGAGAACCGTTTCCCTACCACTCTTGCCTCTCCACCCATCCACAGTTCATTTCAACAGATATGTATTGATACCTGCCTGTGAATAGACTAGTGTTGTGGAGTTTGGGGATATACAGATGAATAAGACAGTCTCTCCCTTCCAGGACCTCACATACTAGTAGAGGAGGGATAACTCACTCAGCCTGGAGGTGAGGGCTATAAGGAGCTAAATCTTAGAGGATAAAATGAGAAAGAGACAAGAGCACTATAGGCAAAGATATGGAGACAAACATTTAGTGTTCTAGAGTATATGGTCAAAGATAGGGCATAGCCAGAAATAATGCTGTAGAAGCAGGAGTTGGGTCATGAAAGATCTAGAATGCCACACTAATGTAAGACGTTTATATTTTACGTTGTAGACATTGGGAAGTTGTATTAGTTTTTGAGACCTGCTAAACAAAGTACCATAACTTGGGAGCTTAAACAACAGAAATTTATTTTCTCACAATTCTGGAAGCTAGAATTCTAAGATCAAGGTATCGACAAGTTTGGTTTCTTCTGAGACCTCTTTCCTTGGCTTGCAGATGACTCTCTTCTCCCTGTGTCTTCACATGGTCTTCCCTCTGTATGTGTGTCTAAATTTCCTTTTCTTATAAGGACACCAGTCAGATTGGATTAGGGCCTGCTCTAATGGCCTCATTTCAACTTAATTATCTCCTTAAAGACCCTATCTTCAAATACAGTGACATTCAGAGGTACTAGAGGTTAGGGGACATATGTTTCATAAAAACATATGAATTTTTTAGGGGACACAATTCAGCCCATAACAGAAGCCATTGAAGGATTTTAAGCAGGGAAGGACATGAACAGATCTGTACTTCAGAAACATTACTGGTAATAGTGTGGAGGATGGACTGAAGGAGGACAAGACCAGAGGCATGAAGCCTTGTTAGGAGGCTTTCGGAATTGTCCAGGCAAGAGGTGATAAGGGCCTGAATTAGAGAGCCCACTCACAGACTGCTGCCTGATTAGAATATTAGTCACTTCTGGATAGAATGGCCCGTGAGCAGTTGGTGACTCTCCCACTAGGACAGCTTTCGCTGTATAAGATGTTTATGCACATTTGGTTTGAAGGAGAAGGGTAGGTGGAATGAGGCAGCAAGAAGTTCCATGAAGGATTTTTCAACCACATCATGGTTTTATAAGGCTCCCTAACTTTGGATTGTGTTCCTTTACTTGTCACTGTTTCTATTCCTGTTCCTACTCTTGTTATGGAGATTTGTTTTTGCTGTGGTAGAAAGATCACAAATTATAGAGTTGTGGCTACTTGGAGCCATAATTCTGGTGAGCCGTAATTACTAGGTGAGTAACCTTGGGGAAGTCATTTTATCTCTCTGAACTTCAGAGTCTTTTTTAGTGTAAAATGGGATGATAATAATAATATCTACCTCACAGGTTTGTTGAAAGAATTGAATAAGATCATGAATGAAAAGTATTTCGTAGAGACCCGTACATTTGTTATTTATTCTCCTTGGTACTCCCAAAGGATATTTTTGTGTCTGTAGGTGGGAGTGGGAAGCAGATATTCTTTACAGAGAATTTGGAGGCTATGATTTATTGAGTTACCTGCCAGGAGCCCTAGACATGAGCCCTAGAGTATCTCTTTCTTCTGGATGGGGATCCCCAGGTCACAGGAGTTGATTGGGTGGTACTTGTATCAACATTTGAGAAAAATATGACTCTTCTCTGGGTTATTTGGATCTGATTACCAGGAAAGAAAAAAAGTGCAGTTTGATTTCAGTAAATGCTAGAATTTGGGGGCATATTTAATATCACTAAAACAAAGAAGGGAGAAAATAGACAAAAGCAGAGAAACAAGGGGTGAGAGCCACAAAAGGGAATATAAAAACAGAAGACAATAAGAGAAGAAACTAGAAGGGAAAAATACAATGACTTTCCCAAAATGTCTCATTTCTTTAAGTATTATAAGAACCTCAAGGGAAAGTAGAGGAACTGTTCTGTTTAATATCATTTATGTATGTCTGGACAATGTCAACTCATTATTAATATTGTTGCTAGCAAGACATGATTCCTGGAAATATTGACTTAGGTTTGTTATTATGTATAATAATTAGTATTTCTGTGAATTATATACCTCAGTCAATGCAAAGATTTTACAACTTTTTTAAAAAGATGATTTAGTTGATCAAACATATAATTCTTCTAAAAACCATACCTTAGAGGGGAATGTTTCTTCAAAGAAGTATGACATGTTTTCATATGAGAAAACATTTTCTTAAAATTGAAACTGAATACTAACAATATTCCTTGATAATCCACCAAATTTTTTATAAAGAAACTAGAAAACATGGCAAGAATTGGTCCTCAGATGAGACCAGGGATCAATGATTCATTCGTTCAACATATACATATAGGACATGAGGTTTTTTGGTCAGGTGCTAGGTGTAGAGTGGCTGAATAAAACATAGTGCCTGCCAATTGTGTGGGATGCCTCAGCCTCAGCCAGTGAATGAGGTGGAGGAGTGAGGGCGAGGAGGAGGAGGGGGAGGAGGAGGGGGAGGAGGCAGGGAGCCAGCGAGTGCCCAGGGTGAATCAATGGAAACCCCCTCACGAAGCTGGGAAAGCACTTCAGCCGCAAAACAACAACATAGTGCCTGCCCTTGTGGAGTTTACAGTCATGTGGGAGAGTTAGATAGTAAAAAATACATAAATAAATATGCAGTCAACATATAATTACAAATTGTGATAACTTTTATGAAGGAGAAGAACAAGTTGCTATGAATTAAAATAACAGTGGAGACTTTAGATGTGCGTTGTTAAGGAAATGACATTTAAACTGAAACCTGAAGGATGAGTAAGAGTTAGTCCTGAGAAGAATGGGGAGAAAGTAGCCTAGGCAGAGGAAACATCATGTTTTAGTCCTGAGGCAAGAAAGAATTCATCATGGAGTTTGTCAAAGCAGGCTCATGTAGCAAATCTCAGGTAAAGCTCAGTAAAGAAAATCCTTCTCTTGTTTCTTCTGTCCTTATAGTTAATACTAATGGCTAAATGTCTTGGCTATGGTCAAGGCTGATATAACTGCTAAGAGTTGAAACCCATGAGATCAGGGCTAACTCTGTCCCTGGGGAGGACAAAGAGATTCAGGGGGTGGGGTGGGGAAATCTAACCTAAGGATCTAGCATAAACTTTATTTATTATATTATCATAGGTGGACTACCTAAAATTTAGATATTGGATTTTTCTAGACATTCTGCCATAGTTTTTTTTTACTATGTGAATTTTCCTGGTGATATGGTGACCTGTGTGGTTCCTGTGTTCCCTATTTCTGTTATTGCTACTCCTCCTGCCATCACCACCTCTGTGACAATTTCCCAGGCCAGGCACCTTGGAGCCACCTTTGACTTTTCTGGCACTTGGCAGGAGCAATAGATTCCACCTCTGCAGTGTCTCTCCAATGAGTTGCCTCTGGTCCATTCTCATGGCCACTGACTATGCTCAGGCTCTCCTGCTCAGTTCCTTGGCTCCAGCCTCATCCAACTTAATCCATCCTTCAGGTTACCACCATGTTAATCTTCCTTGAGTACTGTTCTAATTCTGCCCCTTTCTTACCTCTGACCATTCGTTCTATAAAGAAATTCCCATAAAACTGATTTACTCTTAAGCCTCAGAAAGTGTCATCTTTAAGATTACCTCAAACTTTGTTCTTATTCAGTCTAGAGTACTTCTTCTTCTCCTATCCCCTACTCACTGTCTGGCCATTTCAACCCAACAGTCTTCCAGTGATTTAAGCCATTCTTTTATTCATTCAATAAGTATTTATTGAATGTCTATTATGTGTCAGGCATTGTACTAGGCACTGGAAATACACAGTGAGCAAGGTAGATACAGCCCCTGCCCTTGTGTAGCCCACATTTTCACAAAAGGATGGTAAAGGTACAACAAAAGAAATATAATAAGCCAGAATAAAATAGGAGCATTTCCCTTACAGCAGATTAAATAAGTTCCTCAGACCCTTCAAGCTGAAAGGCTGCATTGAAATTAGATTGCGAAGCTAGTGGGTCAAAAGTTACTCATCATAGGTATAGTGTAAGGTAGTAGAGAGAAATAAGGTTGGAGCAGTTAAGACCAGTTCATGGAGGCCCTTGAATACCAGGCTAATGAGTTTTAAACAGTTTATAGACAATGAGAAGGCATTCACTTTTTCTGTTCCCTTAAAATTTAGATTCTAAAGAACTGCCAGCTTTCTTCATACCCAGCCTTCCTTAACGAAACTGGAAAAGGTGTTACCTATCAATCTTTACACTTTATGATTGACTAACAATCTACATTTGAGGTTGTTTCTTTTAATATTTGCATTTTAGCCAGTTTTTGTAAATTTACACCTTTTTTTTCCCCTAATAGTGAGATCAGAGGCGAAAGAAAGAAATGTCAGAAATCATAAAGACAAGCCATAAAATTCTGTATTCACCTTCTTCCCAGGCAGACCAAACTGGAACCTCCCAAACTTCCCTAGAAACACTGGGGTCAGAGGACCATGTATCTTCCTAGTCTTCTCTATATCTGTTGGCCCTTTCTGCTTTCTCTGGACTGAGCCTCTCCTTCAGGCCCCTACCAGCCACTCCTCTGAGAGGAAAGCCCAGGAAAAGCTCTCCCTCCTCTGTCTTTACATGCCCTTTCCTCCCTCTTCCCAAGACTTCCAGGTGGTCTATTTGGTGCTATTTTAAATAACATTTAATGATATGTGCAGACCATAATCCTTCTTAACTGACAACCTATGACAATACCTCTTTGCCACCTAAATTACCTAGACTGATAGTAAGGAGATTTTAAAAAGAGCCATGTTGGAATTTGTCCTTTTTCCTTACAAGTAATATTATTGAACCCATAGACAATTAATTATGAACACAGTCATATTACTTCAGTTTGGCATGGGTTTACAACACATCATGCTTTTATGGTTATTTCCAAACAACTTCCTGTCTACTCTCAGCCCATACATACCAGGACTCCCACATGTAACTCTTCTAATCACCGTAGAAGTAGCAATTTCCCAAACCATGTCCCTTTGCTGTTCCTAACTTCTGAGTTTAAAATGCCCTCTTAAAGCCTCTTGAACCCCAACTACTAAGGTATCACTTTGAAATCTGCCTGAAAAAATGTCCAAACTATCTATTTCCTTCCCTGTCATACAAATTGGCACGTATGTTCTCACCATACTTAGTCCCTTTTCTAGTCTTCTTTACAACTTTTTCTAGAAATGCCTCTTCATACCACAGGAAGCACAGAGCTATATGTATTTTTGTTGTTCTTATTGTCACCTCTGTTCAAATATTAGGATAAATACCAGTTAGGACAAAAACCTAAAACCCAGTTATATTTTGATTATCTTAGCCTTAGACAGACTAGAATTAGTCACAACCCATACACAAATCACGTATGATTGGGAGAATGAGGTTGTTTTAGCACGAGAGATAGTGGTAGAAATGATGGAATTTTGTCAGCTATTCCCAATGTAGGCTTCTTTTGCTAAAACTGCATAAAAACATGTGACAATAGAATTCAGAGCATGATTGTTATGGAACTTGACAGCAGGGCTGCACTTCGTCATTCTGGGCAGCTCACATCTGGGAATTACCACTGGAAAAATGTCTTTGTGCTGTCCCTATTCTTTATCACAGACATCTGCTTTGGAGGGGAGATTTGGATGGAGTAAAGTTTCTAAGCAAGTAGGGAAGGCCTAGAAACAAAGACTTCAAAGTGCAGACCATATTCCTTTCTCCTGATGTATTAGATCCTACAACATTTAAACTTTTTCCTTTCTGGATGCTGGTACCAGTTTTCTCCCCTGTAGAAAACTGCCGTTCTTTAAAGGGATGTAGAAATTCACTTTGACTAGAAAACACCTGAGGAGAGAACAGCTGGTCTTCAAGGTTGGAAAAACATTTGTCAAATGTTCTCTTGCCTCCTGTGGGGTAACTCTGAGCTATTGACAATTTCCTTTTTATTCCTGAAGCTGAGTCAGACAGGCATTACAGAACAAACACAGTCCCAAAAAAGAAGTCTCAATAGAAAGTTTGGGTTTTTCTTGCTTTCTAAGCTGTCTTGGCTTATCTTCCCTCCTAAGGCTTGCTAATATCTGACTACTTTGGGGTTAAGTGTAGTGGATGGAATATTGGGTAACTCGGAGCTTCTACTATTAAACTCTTTTATTTAAATGTTCTAGGATTAACTAGCTGCTCTTTTATGAAAAAAAAAAAAAAGCCTGTGAAGGAGTATGTTGATTTGAAAGGTTTACTTATCATATTCTAGGAACAGCTTACATTTTCCCATAATCTCTTTCTTTAGTAAGAAGTTCAAAATTAAGGAATCAATACACTCATATTTGTTAATGAAAATGATATCTGGCAAGTTATCAAAAATATAGGTGTAGGAGTAATTTTTTTGTGTGTGGCTGCGTTGGGTCTTTGTTGCTGTGCACAGGTTTTCTCTAGTTGAGGCAAGCGGGGGCTACTCTTTGTTGCGGTACATGGGCTTCTCGTTGCAGTGGCTTCTCTTGTTGCGGAGCACAGGCTCCAGGAGCACGGGCTCAGTAGTTGTGGCTCACAGGCTCTAGAGCACAGGCTCAGTAGTTGTGGCGCACAGGCATAGTTGCTCCGTGGCAAGTGGGATCTTCCTGGACCAGGACTCGAACCCATGTCCCCTGCATTGGCAGGCAGATTCTTAACCACTGCACCACCAGGGAAGCCCAGGAGTAATGTTTTAATCGCAAATAACTCTTCAGATGTACAAGAAAAATCTTTTCTTCTTCTGACTCAAATAGTGAGATATGAGGTATGAGAATAGTCACTTTAGAAAGACAAGATTAGAATTAATAAGTTCATCACCTTTAGATTTAGGAGGTAAGTGTTTTAGGGCTAGAACAAGGTTATCACCAGTCAGTGCAATCAAGGTTAGGACTCGAGAACAGAGGAGTCATTTATTTATGAACCAAGTTTTTCACCCTTCTCATTATTGGCTATACCCTATCCTTAAGATTTGATCTTTCTTCTCTAGTCCTTTTATTTATTTATTTTTAATAAAATTATTTATTTTTGGCTGCATTGGGTCTTCGTTGTTGGGTCTTAGTTGCTGCACGTGGGCTTTCTCTAGCTGTGGTAAGTGGGGGCTACTCTTCGTGGTGCACGGGCTTCTCATTGCGGTGGCTTCTCTTGTTGCAGAGCTTGGGCTCTAGGTGCACAGGCTCGCACCTAGTTGTGGCTCGCGGGCTCTAGAGTGCAGGCTCAATAGTTGTGGCACATGGGCTTAGTTGCTCCGCAGCATGTGGGATCTTCCTGGACCAGGACTCAAACCCGTGTCCCCTGCATTGGCAGGCAGATTCTCAACCACTGAGCCACCAGGGAAGTCCCTCCAGTCCTTTTAGAGTATGGTTCTATTTCCTGAATATCTGCCAATATTCCTAGCCAGATCCAATTGTGTTAGCCTAATAGTATGAGGAATTTAGAAGGTTAAGTACTCATTACTTGGGTTTTTACCCCTCATGTTTCCTGTCCTCCTGTCCCTTTTTAAAATTATGAGTCTTCATCCTTCTGGATTTTAGCTCTCGTTTTTCCTCTGGAGAAGCTTCTCTGACATTCTGTTTGTGCTAACAACCAGTCCTTCATACTTCACTCTGTTTTGACCCTATCGGGATTTCCCAGGTGGTGCAGTGGTTAAGAATCTGTCTGCCAATGCAGGGGACACGGGTTCAAGCCCTGGTCCGGGAAGATCTCACATGCTGCCAAGCAACTAAGCCCATGTGCCACAGCTACTGAGCCTGCGAGCCGCAACTAATGAAGCCTGCACGCCTAGAGCCCTTGCTCTGCAACAAGAGAAGCCACTGCAATGAGAAGCCTGCGCACCAAAATGAAGAGTAGCTGCCACTCGCCACAACTAGAGAAAGCCCATGTGCAACAATGAAGATAAAATGCAGCCAAAAATGAATTAATTAATGAAAAAAACAAACAAAACACTTATCAAGCTATTTCAATAGCTGTTTATTAGACAGAGAACTACCTCAGAATAGAGGCTCTCATTCATCTCTATATCCCCAGACACTGGTAAATAAGTGTCCATTGAATGAATGGATGAATGAACAAGTGAACGGAGGTCATTCTTAAAAAAAAAATAGGGCTTCCCTGGTGGCGCAGTGGTTGAGAGTCTGCCTGCCGATGCAGGGGACACAGGTTCGTGTCCCGGTCCGGGAAGATCCCATATGCCGCGGAGCGGCTGGGCCCATGAGCCATGGCCGCTAAGCCTGTGCGTCTGGAGCCTGTGCTCCTCAACGGGAGAGGCCACAGCAGTGAGAGGCCCGCGTACCGCAAAAAAAAAAAAAAATAGACGTGTTTCTAAGGTTACCAGTGACCTCCAAATTGCTAATAGGGAATTTCCTGGCAGTCCAGTGGTTAAGACTCAGAGCTTTCACTGCCGTGGCCCAGGTTCAATCTCAGGTTGGGAAACTAAGATCCTGCAGGCCACATGGTGTGGCCAAAAAATAAATTAATTAAAATAAAATAAAATAGTTAAAAGACAATTTTCTGTCCTTATCATTCTTGACTTTTCTAGAGCATTGGACACTACAGAATACTCTCTTCTTCTTGAAATTCCTCTTGTCTCTTATCTTTGATGACAAGTCTCTACAGGCTCTCCTCTTCCTTCTCTGTGTACTCCTCTGTTTCCTTACTGACTTTTCCTCCTCTGTAGCACCTTAAATGTTAGAGTACTCCATACTTCGTTTTCCACCCTCTTTTGTTTTTCAGTACATGCTCCCTGGATGACTTAATCAATGGCTTCACACTCTTCACTCATGTCTCTGAAATCTCCACCCTCTAATTCATTTATTCCCTCTAATCAGGGGAAGAATATATTCAGCTATCTATGTCCACAAGGACCTCAGCCTTAACATGCCCTAAACCAAGCTCCTTATCTCTCCTTTTCTGTCTAGCTCCAGTCTATGTTTTTGTTCATGAATCCCCCAACTTGGGAAGTGATACCATCATTGTGCTCATGTCAGCAATTATACGTTGCAGAAGAAAAGACTAAAGAACTTGAAGATATAGCAGTAGAAACAATCCAAAATGAAGCACATAGAGGAAAAAGACTTACAAATGAAAAAGAGTCTCAGTGGGACAACTTCAGGTGACTTAATATATGTATAAATATATATCCATATATATCCATATATATAAATATATATCCATTAATATATAAATGGAGTCCCCGTAGGAGAAGGGAGGGTACAGAAAAAATATTTGAAGATATAATGACTGAAAAATTTTCAAATTTGATGAGAACTATAAAACCATAGATCCAAGAAGTTTAACAAATCTTTAACACAAGAAGCATAAAGAAGACTATATCAAGGCACATCGTAATCAAATTTCCTAAAGCTTAGATAAAGAGAAAGTCTTAATCCCTATTCTTCATCCCTGCTGCCTTGGGTTTGGTCCTCTTATGTCTTAGCTGGATATTTACAGTAGCCTCCAACTAATCTCCTTACCTCTGATTTACTTCCCCACCAGTCTTCTCCTTTTCACCACTATCAGAGAAGGGAGTTCTTGACTACTTACTGAATAAAATCCAAATCTCTTAGCATGGCATATCCAACCCTTTCCCCGCTCTCCAACCTCAATACCTCCCTTCACCCACAACTACTTGCATCCTGTAGCCACGTGGAACTATTTGTGGAAAGAGCTGTCCTCTCTCTGGCCTCTGTGCCTTACATGTACTGTTGCCTTAGCCCTTCCTTTACTTGATTTATTAATCTATGGTTCCACTAATCTCTAAGTTTTTGGAAGGCAGGGACTATCTTTCTTCTCTTCAGTGCCTGCTACATAGCTCAATACATATTTTCAAGTGAGTGAAATTTTCATTTAAAATTATTTTTATTTATTAACAGCCCAACAGTCTGGGAAATCTGTTGTCATACACCTATACATTGAGATCAAAGAGAAACTGTCTTTATTTTCACAAGCCAGAAAAGTTTCTTCTCAATACAAGGTATTGCTGGCTGTTAATACATTTGTCTTTGTCTTCATTTAATTTTTAGCTTACTGAGATTCATGAAAAATTTCACTTGATGATGGTGCTTAAATAAGCTATTAAAATGGTATCATTTAGCATCAGTAATACGCACTAAAATGCCTGAGAATGGCTGTGTTTTCTAGATGTCTTAAATATGTGGCAGTTTCTTTTATGAATGAACATTCAACATGTTCCATTTCCACAAAAAAAGATGGGAGTTCTTTTGATAACTGCCAGAAAAGAAAATCACTGAGAGTGTATATTCATTCCTGCAAACAATTAGGGATAGTTTTTACACATATTCAGAGACTATCTGCATAGGTATTACAGCCTCCATGCAGAAACTAGTGGCCCATTCACTGCCACTGGGCTTGTAGAACATGCCCAGGTAGATGGAGAAGGCATAGACTAGGGCTTTATAAATTAATAAAATTAATGTTTAAGACCAACTGTATTGAGGTAAGTAGAAATGTGATTTCATTAAATTGTTTTTAAACTAATTGGATTGAAATTCATTAAAAGTTCCATTAGTGAGTTCCCCGTCAAGCAGTGAATCTGAAGTAGGATTGGGGAAGTCATATGCCCTTATGAAGACATAGTGTTGTTTTCAAAGGGCAGTCATCGACCCTTGAAAACTACAAACTATCCACCCTGAATCTGATTGTGTGGAAGAAGGATTTTGTTCTCTGATGTGAATGTGCTACACATGGAGATCCATTAGTAGTGGGAGAGACTAAGATGTTAACCCCAAATTATAATGTTATTGGCCATGTTAAGGGTACTATAAGAGGACACAGTTTTATCAGGAAATGTTTGATAGGCAGTGGGAGATATGTATCTTGAAAGAGATCTCAAATTCTGGAGATATTAATTTGAGTCATCAATTTGTATATGGGAATTGAAGCCCTTAGAGTGGGTGAGATCACTCAAAGAGAATGTATGAAGCTGGAAGAAAATAGTGAAGTCATTATTACCATCTCAACCATTTATTGAATGATTCTTACTGTATGCTAGGCATAGTGCCAAGTACTTTCTATGCATTATCTCATTTATCCTTCACAAAAACCCTACACGGTTAGGTGCTCTGGAGTCTTCGGCAATGCTAACATTTAGGAGACTGGCAGCTGAGGGTGCTCTATCAAGTGGGTCTGTAAAGGAGCCATCAGAGAAAAAGGAGCCATCAGAGAAAAAGGAGGAGGTGATGTCATAGAAATCAAGGCAAGATAGTATTTGGGGAAGGGAGAGGTCAGCAGTGCCACGTGCTGCAGAGATGCCAAGGAAAATGAGTACAAAGGAGCCACTGGCTTGCCAATTCAGTGGTTGAGGATGACCTGGGAAACATTTTCAAAAGTGGTGAGGGAGGGATGAGAGACATATTACAAAGGGTTGAGGAAAGAATGGAATGTGCAGAGGAGAGGCAATTAGAAGGGGAAATTTAGGCTGGAAAGGGAAATAGAGTGGAACTTAAGAGGAGAGTGGTAGGCGAAGGGAGAAAAGAACAAATAGAAAAGACAAGACTAAGAGCCTAGCCAAGGTGTACCATTTCCAGAAAGAAGGTAAGTATAGAAGAGAGAGAAAAGATGGAGCACGAAGGTATGATTAAGAGGTCTAGTGTTAGGGTGAGCTTTGAACAGGGAGAGGGTCTCTTAGTGAGATTAAAAGAAAGGAGAAGTAGAAGATATAGAAAGAGCTCAGGGGAGTTTACTACTAGGGGGTTCTGTTTTGTTCTGAAAAGTAGGAGGAAAAATCACCTGCTTCAAATTAGGTGGGCAGGGGTCTTGAAAAAAGTGGGAAAGATTTTGATACGGGGCGTAACTACTCATATTCAAAAAGATGTACTCTAATCTGCTGAAGACTTTAAATCAGAGTTGAAAAATAGGAGAAAGTATATCCTAATAGGTCCTCCTCTTTTATAAAAAACCATGTTCCCAGACTCTCTAGATAGAGCCCTGCCTTGAATTTGGGGCATGGGGTTTTCTCTGTGGAGGGGAACTGAAAAAGGTGGTATGTAAAAGAGTAAAGGAGGAGGACAAAATGTGGAAAGTGCTCAAGAGCAGGTTATACACATCTCAGAAATGCAGGGAAGGTAATTAAAATAGCCAAAACCCCTGTGTTTTCCTCAAACCCTGGTTTGAACCTAAATGTGTACTATGGATAGGATGCACTCTAAATGTGTCCAATGACACATTTCTTGGAAAATTAACTACCTCTTGAGCTCTGGGAGAGATCTATACCTAACAGTCATCTTTAGAGGACAGTGGTGATCTATCCAGGGATGTTATTTTTAAATCAAAGCAAAATGTCTAATGACAAGTTAAGTATCTGTAATGAAGAACATCTCCATTTCAAAGTATCACTTGAAATGAAACAGACATTCTATTAGAGTGTTTCTCATATTGTGCTCTGAAGTACAATTGCATGGGGAGGGGGTTGGTTAGGGATTGGGAGCAGGAGAGGATAGAAGAGATGAATGTTGTGTTTTCTTGAATCCCACATCAGACCTACTAAATTAGAATCTCTGGAGTGGGGCCTGAAATCTAAATATTTTACAGATGTTCCAGGTAATTTTTAAAATGTTTTATTATGGAAAATTTCAATCCCATACAAAACCATTATCATACTAGATAATTCTTGGTTACACTAAAGATCTGTCTACTTCGATCATTGGGAAATTATGAGCTTATTCCCACATTTCCATCCATGGTTCCAAGGCTGTATGTATCTCATTGACATATCATTTCCCCAAAGGTTCACGATTATGTTTACATAATGGCAGATAGGTGTTTTAAATCGTGAATGGGTGTAGAATTTAAATTTTTTGGATACATATTGAGATGATTATACAGTTTTGAACTATATAAGTAAAGTTTCTAATGTAGAAGCATTCCGTGATAAAAATCCTTCTTGGTAGTGAAATTGAGTTTGATTCCTTTATATTTTACTTGGGATTTTTGCAACTATGTTTATGAATAAGATTGGCCTGGATTTTTTTTTTTCTTCTCTTACTGTCCTTGTTGGATTTTAGCTTCAAGGGTATGCTAGTCTCATAAACTAGCACAATTTATCAACATGTTTTAGCAATTTTTTTTTCACCATTGCTTCTTATACTCCCCTATTTCCTTCTTGGTTCATTTTTATTTTGTTTTGTTGTCTTTTTTTAAACCAAGAGTTGACTAGCTAATTCATTCAGCAAATACTGTTTGCTCACCTACTATGAAAAGCACAGTTTAATTCTGACAATACTGTGGTAAGTCATTTAAAGTATCACTGCCATTGCTTTTTTTTCTTTTTACCTTTTGACCTCCTTCACCCATTTCTCCTACCCCCGCCATGCTTACCGACTTTGGCAACCACTAATCTGTTCTCTGTATCTATGAGCTTGCTGTTGTTGTTGTCGTTGTTGTTTTTAAATTCCACAAAAAGAGCGATCATAAGGTATTTGTTTTTCTCTATCTGACTTCTTTCACTTAGCATAATGCCCTTGAGGTCCATCCATTTTGTCACAAATGGCAAGATTTCATTCTTTTTTATGGCTAAATAATATTCATGCGTGGGTGTGTGTGTGTGTATATCACAATTTCTTTATCCATTCATCCATTGATGGAAACTTGGTTCATTTTTATACTGGTTTGAGTACATTCCTTAATACGTCTTTCAGCACGATTGTTTTGATGGTAAATATTCTAAGTCTCTGTAGTTCTTTAAATGCATTTATTTTGCTTTTACTCCTAAATTATAGTTTATCTGGGTATAGTCTTTTAGATTCACCCAGTCCATGGAGCCCTCGGATTTCAACAGTTCCAAACCCACTTTATGTTCATTTCTCAGTTCAGCATTCCTGAACTACATAGGTAGTATAAATTTGAACCACGTGGCTAATTTAGTGCATACTTGGAGATCTAGTTTCTCTCCAATATCTATTTTCTATCCACAGTCCTGGCTAATGAGCCATAATTTCCTTGTGAACCCAAAGTATCAGAATAAAGAGATATAGGTGTAGCTACTTTGAAAAACAGTTTAGCACTTCCTCAAAATGTTAAATACAGAGTTACCACATGAACCAACAATTCTATGCCTAGGTATATACCCAAGAGAAGTGAAAACACACGTCCACACAAAAAGTTGTGCGTAAATGTGCATAACAGCATTATTCATAATAGCCAAAAAGTAGAAGCAGGGCTTTCCTGGTGGCGCAGTGGTTGAGAATCTGCCTGCCAATGCAGGGGACATGGGTTCGAGCCCTGGTCTGGGAAGATCCCACATGCCGTGGAGCAACTAGGCCCATGAGCCACAACTACTGAGTCTGTGCATCTGGAGCCTGTGCTCTGCAACAAGAGAGGCCGCGATAGTGAGAGGCCCGTGCACCGCAATGAAGAGTGGCCCCTGCTTGCTGCAACTAGAGAAAGCCCTTGCACAGAAACGAAGATCCAACACAGCCAAAAGTAAATAAATAAATAATAAAAATAAAGGAATTCCCTTAAAAAAAAAAAAGTAGAAGCAACCAAAACGTCCACCAACTGATAAACTGATAAACAAAATGTAGTGTATTCATACAATGGAACATTATACAGCCGTAAAAATAAATAAGTACTGATTCGTGCTACAACATTGATGAATTTTGAAAACATTATGGTAAGTATCCAGACACAAAGGCTATGGGTTGTATGATTTCATTTATATGAAATATCCAGAATAGACAAAACTACAGAGACCAAAAGTAGATTAGTGGTTGCCTAAGGCTGGGGAGTGGACGGAAGGGTGAGGGGGATGATAATGGTTGTTCATAGGTATAAAGTATCTTTTGGAGATGATAAAAATAATCTAAAACTAGATTATGGTGATTGTTGCAGAACTCTGTAGATATACTGAAAACGATTGAATTGTACACTTTAAACTGGTGAACCTTATGGTAGATAAATTATATCTAAATAAAACTTTTATTAAAAAAAAAAACTAGAGCAGGGGTTGGCAAATTTTTCTGTAAAGGGCCAAAGAATAAATATTTTAGACTTTGTGCACCATGTGGTCTCTGTCAAAACTATTCCACTCAGCCACTATAGCATGAGAGTGGCCATGGACAATATGCAAATGAATGAGCATGGCTGCATTCCAATAAAACTTTATTTACAAAAACAGGTGGTGGGCCAGATTTGGCCTGTGGGCTATAGTTTGCTCACACCTAAGCTAGAGTGATAAGAAAAAGCTTAAGCCATGGAGGTATTGGAACCAGTTATAGGTCATAGTCTACAATTTTAACAATGCTACTGCAAGAGCTATCTGGCTTCAGCTTTTGCTTCAACTTCTTTTTTATTTTTTAACATCTTTATTGGAGTATAATTGCTTTACAATGTTCTGTTAGTTTCTGCTGTATAACAAAGTGAATCAGCTCTATGTATACATATATCCCCATATCCCCTCCCTCTCGTGCCTCCCTCCCGTCCTCCCTATCCCACTCCTCTAGGTGGTCACAAAGCAGCAAGCTGATCTCCCTGTGCTATGCAGCTGCTTCCCACTAGCTATCTATTTTACATTTGGTAGTATATATATATCAATGCTACTCTCTCACTTTATCCCAGCTTACACTTCCCCTTCCCGTGTCCTCAAGTCCATTCTCTATATCTGCATCTTTATTCCTGTCCTGCCCCTAGGTTCATCAGAACCATTTTTTTTTAGATTCCATATGTATGTGTTAACATACAGTATTTGTTTTTCTCTTTCTGACTTACACTGTATGACACACTCTAGGTCCATCCACCTCACTATAAATAACTCAGTTTAGTTTCTTTTTATGGCTGAGTAATATTCCATTGTATATATGTGCCACATCTTCTTTATACATTCTTCTGTTGATGGACACTTAGGTTGCTTCCATGTCCTGGATATTGTAACTACTACTGCAGTGAACATTGTGGTACATGTCCCTTTTTGAATTATGGTTTTCTCAGGGTATATGCCCAGTAGTGGGATTGCTGGGTAGTTCTATATGGTAGTTCTATTTTTAGTGTTTTAAGGAACCTTCATACTGTTCTCCATAGTGGCTGTATCAGTTTACATTCCCACCAACAGTGAAAGAGGGTTCCCTTTTCTCCACACCCTTTCCAGCATTTATTGTTTGTACATGTTTTGATGATGGCCGTTCTGACAGGTGTGAGGTGATACCTCATTGTGGTTTTGATTTGCATTTCTCTTATGATTAGTGATGTTGAGCATTCTTTCATATGTTTGTTGGCAATCTGTATATCTTCTTTGGAGAGATGTCTATTAAGGTCTTCCACCCATTTTTGGATTGGGCTGTTTGTTTTTTTGTTATTGAGCTGCATGAGCTACTTGTATATTTTGGAGATTAATCCTTTGTCAGTTGCTTCATTTGCAAATATTTTCTCCAGTGCTGAGGGTTGTCTTTTCATCTTGTTTATGGTTTCCTTTGATCTGCAAAAGCTTTTAAGTTTTATCAGGTCCCATTTGTTTATGTTTGTTTTTATTTCCATTTCTCTAGGAGGTGGGTCAAAAAGGATCTCGCTGTGATTTATGTCACAGAGTGTTCTGCCTGTGTTTTCCTATAAGAGTTTTATAGTGTCTGGCCTTACCTTTAGGTCTTTCATCCACTTTATTTTTATATATGGTGTTAGGAAATGTTCTAATTTCATTCTTATACATGTAGCTGTCCAGTTTTCCCAGCACCACTTATTGAAGAGGCTGTCTTTTCTCCACTGTATATTCTTGTCTCCTTTATCAAAGATAAGCTGACTATGTGTGCATGGGTTTATCTTTGGGCTTTCTATCCTGTTGCATTGATCTATATTTCTGTTTTACTGCCAGTACCATACTATCTTGATTACTGTAGCTTTGTAGTATAGTCTGAAGTCTGGGAGCCTGATTCCTCCAGCTCAGTTTTTCTTTCTCAAGATTGCTTTGGCTATTCAGGGTCTTTTATGTTTCCATACAAATTGTGCAATTTTTTGTTCTACTTCTGTGAAAAATGCCATTGGTAGTTTGACAGGGATTGCATTGAATCTGTAGATTGCTTTAGGTAGTATAGTCATTTTCACAATGTTGATTCTTCCAGTCCAAGAACAAAGTGATCTCTTGGTTATTTAGTAGTGTATTGTTTAGCCTCCATGTGTTTGTATTCTTTACAGTTTTTTCTCTTGTCATTGATATCTAGTCTCAAAGCGTTGTGGTTGGAAAAGAAACTTGATATGATTTCCATTTTCTTAAATTTACCAGGGCTTGATTTGTGACCCACGATATGATCTATCCTGGAGAATGTTCCATGAGCACTTGAGAAGAAAGTGTATTCTGTTGTTTTGGGATGGAATGTCCTATGAATATCTTAATAAAATACCTTAATAAAAGTACCTTAATCTCTAATGTGTCATTTAATGTTTGTGTTTCCTTATTTATTTTCATTTTGGATGATCTGTCCATTGGTGAAAGTGGGGTGTTAAAGTCCCTTACTATTATTGTGTTACTGTCGATTTCCCTTTTATGGCTGTTAGCATTTGCCTTATATATTGAGGTGCTCCTATGTTGGGTGCATAAATATTTACAATTGTTATATCTTCTTGGATTGATCTCTCAATCTTTATGTAGTGTCCTTCTTTGTCTCTTGTAATAGTCTGTATTTTAAAATCTATTCTGTCTGATATGAGAATTGCTACTCCAGCTTTCTTTTGATTTCCATTTGCATGGAATATCTTTTTACATCCCCTCACTTTCAGTCTGTATGTGTCCCTAGGTCTGAAGTTGGTCTCTTGTAGACAGCATACATACAGGTCTTGTTTTTGTATCCATTCAACCAGTCTATGTCTTTTGGTTGAAGCATTTAATCCATTTACCTTTAAGGTAATTATCGATATACATGTTCCTATTACCATTTTTTTCATTGTTTTGGGTTTGTTTTTGTAGGTCTTTTCCTTCTCTTGTGTATCCTGCCTAGAGAAGTTCCTTTAGCATTTGTTGTAGAGCTAGTTTGGTGATGCTGAATTCTCTTAACTTTTGCTTGTCTGTAAAGGTTTTAATTTCTCCGTCGAATCTGAATGAGGTCCTTGCTGGGTAGAGTAATTTTGATTGTAGATTTTTCCCTTTCATCACTTTAAATATGTCCTACCACTCCCTTCTGGCTTGCAGAGTTTCTGCTGAAAGATCAGCTGTTAACGTTATGGGGATTCCCTTGTATGTTATTTCTTGCTTTTCCCTTGCTGCCTTTAATATGTTTTCTTTGTATTTAATTTTTGATAGTTTGAATAATATGTGTCTTGCGTGTTTCTCCTTGGATTTATCCCGTATGGGATTCTCTGTGCTTCTTGGACTTGATTGACTATTTCCTTTCCCATTTTAGGGAAGTTTTCAACTATAATCTCCTCAAATATTTTCTCAGACCCTTTCTCTTTCTCTTCTTCTTCTGGGACCCCTATAATTCGAATGTTGGTGCATTTAATGCTGTCCCAGAGGTCTCTGAGAGTGTCCTCAATTCTTTTCATTCTTTTTTCTTTACTCTGCTCTGCAGCACTTATTTCCACTATTTTATCTTCCAGGTCATTTATCCGTCCTTCTGCCTCAGTTATTCTGCTATTGATTCTCCTCTAGAGAATTTTTAATGTCATTTATTGTATTGTTCATCATTGTTTGTTTGCTCTTTAGTTTTTCTAGGTCCTTGTTAAACGTATCTTGTATTTTCTCCATTCTATTTCCAATATTTTGGATCATCTTTACTATCATTTCTCTGAATTCTTTTTCAGGTAGGCTGCCTATTTCCTCTTCATTTGTTTGGTCTGGTGGGTTTTTATCTTGCTCCTTCATCTGCTGCATATTTCTGTGTCTTCTCATTTTGTTTAACTCACTGTGTTTGGGGTCTCCTTTTTGCAGGCTGCAGGTTCATAGTTCTTGTTTTTGGTGTCTGCCCCCAGTGGGTGAGTTTGGTTCAGTGGCTTGTGCAGACTTACTGGTGGAGGGGGCTGGTACCTGTGTTCTGGGGGGTGGGACAGGATATTGTCTTTCTGGTGGGCAGGGCCGCATCCTGTGGTGTGTTTTGGGGTGTCTGTGAACTTACTATGATTTTAGGCAGCCTTTCTGCTAATGGGTGGGGCTGTGTTCTTGTCTTGCTAGTTGTTTGGCATGGGGCATCCAGCAATGGAGCTTGCTGGCCATTGGGTGGAGCCGGGTCTTAGTGTTGAGATGGAGATCCTGGGAGAGCTGTCACCGATTGATATTATGTGGGGCCGGGAGGTCTCTGGTGGTCCAATGTCGTGGACTTGTCTCCTTCACCTCGGAGGCTAGGGCCTGACACCTGGCTGGAGCACCAAGAACCTCTGACATGTTGACCTCCAAATGGAAAAATCCTTTCTTTGTGTGAATAAAGGTGGCCTTCGAGTTCCAGGTTTCAGGGAACTGGCCCGTGGTCCCAAGGACGGTCACGGCTTTAGCTGGTGGGGTCCCTCCAGAGTCAGCAGCCTCAGTGAGGCCACCCTCCCATTGGGCTCCAGGGCAGCTCAGTGACAGTGGAGGGAAGAGACCCCAAGCCTGGAGTTCCAGCTCTGTGGAAACCTGGCTTCAACTTTTTCTTACTACTCTGATATTCATTTCTAGCACCTGGGGATTTCTTGTTCTTGTTTTAGAAATCAACCATGGTTTTAAATGTATTTTTGTATTTTATCCATTAATTCTTTGTGCTTAGAAATGTCAAGGAGACTTCCTGCCTCAATCTAGACTGCCAAAATGGCCAAAATTTACATATACACTAAGTCCCTGTGTACTCCTCCAATCTCATCTTTTACTACGCCTTTACTCTCTCAGTACGTTTTAGTCACACTGACCTCTTTCCTGGGTTAGGGCCTTTCAAATAGCTCTTTTCTCTGCCCCTAAATCTTCACTTGGCAGGCAACTTCTTATCATCAAGTCAAATATCATTTAGCCCTCTCCAGATACTCAATCTAATTTGTTCCTCCTCACCCCCAAAGTCTATCTCACTACCTTATTCTTTTTTCTTCATAAGAGAGTCATTAGGCAGGTGACTTTGTCTCTGCCCAAGCTCTGAGTAGGTACTTTTCTTTTGGGATTCTGTTCATGAGTGAACAGTGCTAACTGGGCCTCCAGCTTTCATCACTGTGTGTTCTGCTTTTGCTCCTATCTGCCCATGGCTTGTGTTCAGTCCTGGTTCCTATGGGTTCTGAGGCTTTGGCTTCTACTTGTTACTGTGGATTCTTGGGTATTTGTTTTTATTGTTTGAGCGAAATCTCCCCATTTTTGCTTCTTGAATATTTTTCATCTTCTTGTTTTTGAGTACAGCCCAAAATTTTTAAAATATATACATTACATGTATAAAATTATATAAAAATCAGCACAATACATATAAATATATATATATATTTAAAATTTTATCTACTGTTTTATGGGTTTGTAGCAGAAGAGAGGAGATTGCAATATGTAAAAATTATTAACAACTTGACACAGAAGTCACAGATAGCCATTCTTTAAAAACAATGCGATTGCTGCCATTGATCTTTTTCAACAAGTAACACGATTCCCTTGATGAAATACAGGACTCAGTCCTGTCTGGAACAACAGTGGGGTTTCTGTCTCTTCTAGTAAGCTCATTGGGGCTCACTAAAATAGATAGTCTAAAATAGTCTGTTTTATGGCCTCCTACCCTGTTTTCCCCTTTGCTACTTACTGAAGTGTTACAGACTGATTGATTGATAGCTGTTCCTAGCTGCACTGTACCACTGTTTGACCACTCTCCATTACTCTAACTGTGAACATTCACTGTCTTTTCTTTGTCTCCACTCCCCACCTCACCACCCTCCAACACACACACACAAACACACACACACACACACACACACACACACACACACACACACACACACACACACACACCATAACACTAGATTCCCTGCTTCAATTGCCTTCCTCTTGAGCCTGGAGTTGATAAGCAAAGTTTGATGAGTTGTGCCCAAGTGAAGTAAGCAGTCCATTTTAATGGGGCCACCTATGCTAACTACTACTCTAATTTGCTTTATATATGTTCTCCAAAAGTAAATTGCCTTCCCTGCACAAAATGCAGTTATAAGCATGTATACTTTTATTATATAAATATAGCCTATTACTTTTTAGTCTCTAAAATGCAAATGTAGCATGAATACTTTGGTTAAATGAGGAGCAGAGTGGTTCTGAATAGCGAGGCTGTATTGATCTGTTTCTTAGTTAATGGTCACACTTAGTTCAATAAATATTTTTGAGCTCTTACTCTGACCAGCTTATAGTGGAAGGTCTAAGCTGCTAATACAGAAGGACTCCAGAAACAGTTATTTAAACAAGATAGATGTGTATTTCTCCCTCATGCAACAACCTGGGAGGCAAGCATTCCAGCAAGGAAAATGGAGATTGAAAGACAAAGCAATCTCTGTTGTACCAACCTTGTGCCAGGCTTTGTAGTAAGCCCAGGGACAGATCCAGGTTTTATAGATCCTGAAGCTTATACAAAATTGGAGGCCCTCTTTAAGTAAGAGAATATAAAATAATAAATACAAAATTAAGTACAGGAACCTGAGCAAACGAAGGTCCCTAAAGTGAAAGTTTAATTAGCTTTTCAGTAAATCCAGCCATGAGTAGGCTCCTGCCGTCCAGAACAAGATTTAGATTGTCTAAACAAGTCAATTAGAGACCTATATAAGTTGTAGTATAGTAGTGTAATTGACTAAATGGTCTGAAATAATTTCAGAATCTTTTGCCTTACTAAGTGTTATGGCTAGTCATGAAGGATTGAGTAAAGGGAAAGAGGAATGTTTGTTGGAGTTATCCATAAAGGCTTCTTAAAGAAGGTGTAGCTAGACCCTAAAGGATGGGGCAGACTTGGAAAGCCATAATAAAGGGCAGAAGCTATTCCTGGTAGGGATTCACATATGCAAAGTTTTGAAGGCAGGAATGAGCAGAGCATTTGGGAAATGTGGGGACACTTAGACTTGTCAACTGAAAAAAAAATGCACAACATAAAAACTGTGAGTTAAGTATTATTCTGAGGTCTATAGCCCAGGATATCTCTCAGCCACTCAGATAGCTCTGAGGGAATTCTCCAAAGAGATAAGGGAGGAGCCAGGATACACGTGAACTTTTTTTGCTGGGAAAAACATGTAGTCGAGCATAAAAAGATTACTGCCAATCACAAAGAACAGACATCTCAAATTAATGATTTTAGTGCTTTTCTATGTACAGGAAGTTGCAAGAATCTGGGGGTCACTGAAATTTCTCCTTAGAGAATTATCTTAATTATCTAGGGGCCAGTATATCCAAAGCATAGAAAGCTTCCTGTTTTTCTCCATCCTGAATTCCCCTCAGGGTACACTGTGGGCGACTGCAGTGGCTAATGACTTGATCCTTGAACTGGAATGGCAGGCAACATTTTTTTCTTTATAGACTGGAGCTAGACTTAATATTGAGGAACAATAGGAAGATTAGGCGGAGACAAATGATGCAGTGTCCTGCTGAGATGCCAGAGTGAGGCTTCTGGATTTGATTAGACTAAGAGTGGGCAAACTGTGGTCAGCAAGAGGCCAAATCTGTCTTACCTCCTGTTTTTGTAAATAAAGTTTTATTGTAACACAGCCATGACCACTTCTTTACATATTTCTGTGGCTGTTTTCCAGCAAAGGCAGAGTTGAGTGATTGCCACAGAAACCTTATAGCCCACAAAACCTTTATAGAAAGTTTGCTGGTCCCTGAGATAAAGCACTTGACGCAAGTGGGATTTTAGGGAAAGACTTTGATTATTAGTTTAATCTAAGACTGTATGCTAAAACCGATCTAAGACTTAAGGCATTTTCAGAAGCTTTCATCCACAAATGATGAGAATCTTAGGTCAAAGAACAGGGAAATACAAAATCCTCTAATAAAGAAGAGAATTAAGGTTTTACTGGAGACCATTTTAAAAAATCTGATATATTTACAGCTTCTTAACTAAATCTCCAAGGCAGGTTTAGAAAACTTTAATTGAAATTTAATTTCCTACTTTGCAGAAAATGTGCCTTAAGGGATAATTTAGGTTGAAATGAAATCTCATTGTCTTACTTTAAAACAGTTCTTGAACCATTATTTGTTTTTTCTTGCTGTTCTTTTGTTTCTGAATCTTTCACAAAACAATTGGGACCAATTATCTTCCATGCAATTAAAATCAAATCGTTTGTGCCAAGCAGCTCTTTAGTGCATCTGCTTCCCCTTAATCTTGGGCATTTTTTATGACACTGTTTTCCCTCCTGAAGCTCTCTCATTCTATGGTGGGGGCATTTGCAAATTAACATTCCCAGCAAATGTTTTATAGGCTTCACATTTTTCTAAACAATATCTTCTTCCCTATGGTGACGCCCAGGAGCACACACAGGTTCAATAAAGTGTTTTTATATTCACAAACATGCAGCAGAAAACAGTTTAAGGTTATCCTAGCTTGGGAATTACACCTAGGAAATAAAAATGTAACATTTAAGATGACGACAAAATGTTCCCCCTAAAAAATTACTTTCACTTATTGATATCTGTGCCCCAAATTTCCACACTTTCACAATGAATTAACATTTATTGAAATCTTAAAACATGCATGGCAATGGAGACACCAAGAAATATGACACCTGCTTCCTGATCTCTTATAATCTAGAGCAACTCTTAAACTTTTGGTTTCAGGACCTCTTTCCACTTTGTAAAATTTGAGGATCCCAAAGCTTTTGTTTATGTGAGTTTTATCTATTAATACTTACCATATTATAAATAAAGAATGAGAAAATATTTAAATATTTCTTTATTCATTTTAAAATAACAATATTATGCCTATTACAACTTAACAAAAATACCATATTTTTATGAAAACTATATTGTTAAGACAAAAATGTAAATGGCCTAAATCAGCCAAGAAAACCATATTTCTCAGGTTTTTAAAAACCAATATCTCTTTCAATATACTGAAAATCTTTCTTAAACTACACATAATCTCTTTTTAATTTCCCCTATCTTGAGAAACCCTACAGCAGAAGAACAAACTGCACCAGGGATGCATTCACACTCAGCATAGACTGTGGAGATGGTCTTAAGGAAGCATTTTCATCACATATATAAACAAGGAAACATCAACGTGATGATTTTACATTCTACACACTTGACTATCTTGTAAAACTTGGAATGTGAATTTTAGGATCAATTTAGAAGGCAGAATTTGTAAATATACTTAGTTTACCAGTAAGAAGATTTCTCTTCCAGTAATATATATTTGGGTTGTATAGTTTAATGAGAAGACCAAGTTTATCAGTGCCATTCAATGCAAATATTGCAGTTTCATTCATAATTGCAAAATCTTGGTAGCAACCCAAATGTCCAAAAAAAGTAATGAAAAGATTGGAATTATTTTACATTTATGTGAATCTCTTTAATGTCTGGCCTAATAAAAGACAACTGGATTCTCATATCTGCTTTTGCATTTAGTCTGTCAGGATATCACGTGTCATATAGCATCAAGAAAATTCCACTTGTGAGAGAATCAGAGTTAAAAAGGCAAATAATGTCTTAATATTATTTTGAAAATAGTTTTGACCTCATGTACCAACTGAAAGGTTCTCAGGGACCCCGAAGGGTCCTTGGATCACACTTTGAAAATCCATGTTCTACAGTGAGAAAGGGGATCTATATATGAAAAAGAAAAATGACAAAATAGGCAGCATATTTCAAGTGACAAAGAAAAGGGATTTCAGATTTTCAAGGGAGCTGTAATAACACTGGTAAAGGGAAAGGTAGAGATAAGGAAGGAGGAAAATGTTCTGGAAAATAAGTAGGATTAGACCTTGGCCTTGAAGGAATCATAGGGCTAATAAGTGGAGCTCTTAGAAAAGGGACTTCCAAAGGAGTAATTGAATAAAAGTACCAGCAGAAATAGCAGCCATATGCAGGAGGCAGTAAGGAAGCCAGTCAGTTGAAAAGGAGGATTTTCATGTATCAGTGGGTGAGCATTCTAGCTCTTTTAAGCAAAAGGGAGAATGTTTTCATGCAGAAAAATTAGATCAAGAAGAGCTATCAAGAAGAGCAGAATCCCACCTCTCAACCAGTCACCACAGCCTGACAGGAAATCTGTTAGAAAGGGTGCTGGGTAGATGGAACTAAAAACTACTACCATATGGTTGGAGGAGCAATAGATGATAGTGATGGAAAAAAAGTTAGGGTCAGCCTATAAAAGGCCTTGAATATCATACCAAAAAGTTTGGACTTTATCCTATGAGCAACAGAGAGCCACTGAAAATTTTGACCAGAGAAAGAATATGATCCTTGAACTTATATAACCCTTGTCACTTTCTTCAGGTCAGACCACGTCTTCTTCATCTCTGTGTCTTTCAGTGCATCACAAATGTAGCCTTGCTAACAGCAGGCTGTCAATAACAGTTGAATTGTTGAGTGATCAGATTCATATAAATAGACTTTGGGGACGTGGTACACAGGACAAAGATAAGAGGCTATTGTGGTATTTATTATATTATTATTCACTTATTCAATAAATATTTGTTGAATATGAAATATGTACCAAACACTCTGCTGGGAATTTGCAGTTCAGAAATAAAGTTATCGTTTCTGCTCTTGAGGAGTTTATAGTGTAGTGGAAAGGAGGCAGTCAACAAATCAAACACTATCTTCTATTTGATAAATGCCCTGAGGGAACACAGAAGCAGACTGCCTAATACAGTCCTAGAAGGTTGTGGAAGATTCCCTGTTGTGAAAAAAACCCTCTCTCATATATGCACAAATGCTTTACCTGGCCAAAACATTGCTAGCAATTTTAGAAATGAGAGAAATAAAGAACTGTGTCATTTCAGTTGTGAGGGATAGAAGGAAGAAGCATGATTTAACTCAGAGCTTAATACGAATAAAACAGTGAGTCCCGAAAAGAAGTAAACTGCTCATCCATCCCACTGAAACTACTGAGGGCAATTATAATCACACTTTTATTCATGTTCACAAAATGAAAGAACAAAAGAACAAGTGAGTACTAACTGTGTGCAAGGCAGTGTGCTAAACACTCTACATATATTATTTCCTCTAACTCTTATTGCAGCATTGAGATCATTACTATTATTATAGCTCCCTACGAACTTCACTCAAAGTCCCAAGACCAGTCCAGAAGCCCAGGCAAGATTGAAGCCCAGATCTGATGACTGTGTCATGCTGCAGTCTTTATGATCAGAAAAGATTTTGATTCTCCATAAGTGAAAGAAAGAAAAACAGCCTCAGCAAAGGGATGGGAGGGTAGGAAGAAAATGAACAGAAGTGAAATCCATCGACTCCACAGTTTTGCCTACAGCATGCCTTGGTTTTTGATCACATGGGGGAATAATATAAAACAATAATCAAAAGAGTGTTAATCATTGAGTTACAAGAGGACAGTTAGAAATAAGAGGGAAAACTTAGGGTATGAAATTGTAAGTCTGTTATAATGGACTTTTAAACATTTTAATAATTAAAGTGATCTCTCATCTGTAGAGCTGTGGTTACT
Organism: Neophocaena asiaeorientalis asiaeorientalis; assembly: GCF_003031525.2. Classification (NCBI taxonomy): domain Eukaryota; kingdom Metazoa; phylum Chordata; class Mammalia; order Artiodactyla; family Phocoenidae; genus Neophocaena; species Neophocaena asiaeorientalis. Next base: position 6,038,476 of record NW_020173068.1, read on the forward strand.
ATAGAAGCATTATGCTTTGGGGGACAGGATCCATTTTCTCAGGACCTACTATAAGTCATTTGAAGAAAGGCCCATCAGGATAAAATAAGTTTAGTTCTTTCAAGGACAATAATGAGCCCAATTTTAGGTATGAAGGGTACATTCAGTTTCAACACAAAGACTTCCTGAAGGGAGACTATTTTCTCCATAAGTAGAAGCTTCTAAAGACTTTAAAGACTCCTATGTCATCTGGCGAGATAGTTCCAGCCAGTTTGAAAGCAGCACTTATGGAGTTTTTAGTAGTCTGGGGGCCTGGGATCTAGTACTGTTTCCGTGGAACATTGGGTGAGTGATTCCACCATTCAAGTATTAGTTTATTCATCTGAAAAATGAAATAATTCTCTCTCTCTCCCATACTAAGTATGTATAAGGACAAACAGAAGAAAAGAACACTAGTAAAATTAGAAAGCAAAATAACAGGTTATTTTCATTTCAAATAAATTATTTAAAACATTTGTTTAAACCTATTGAACTTCTAATAAGTATTAGCTCATTCATTCACTTACCTATATTTCCAAAATAGTCCAAAGCCACCATCATCTATTTCCTGGACCCTGGAATAGACTCCCAACAGGTCTGTCTGCTTGTATTCTTACACCTCACCCAATCCATTCTCCAGCAGCCAAACTTGTCTTTTCAAAACATAAAAGAGCATTTCCACAATGACCATAATGGAGTAATAGTATTCAATTAGCCCTTCCACAATTAAAAAAAATTCTGAAACTGGACAAAATGTATGAAATAAATGTCTTCAGATGTTGGACATATATAGCACAGGACTGTGAGAAGGGAAACAAACAAGGTGAACCACATGATTGTTCTTGCCTTTTTCTTGGAAGTAATTTTCAGCTACAGCACAGGGAAGGGGACCAAACAGAGTTCAATGATTTCAACAAGCTGAGGAAACAGAGATTGGAATTCAAAGTTATAAGGCAGCTGGGTTTTGTGAGACAGTGTACCATAGAAAAGAGATCTGTTCATAGAAGGAACACTAGAAGTCTATACAGGGATCCCCTTGAATCTTTGCTACTTTTACTACTAGTGCTAAACTACTTAGCTGCACACTAATTGGATTACATTCCATGAGACTGAATAAAGAATAACTACTAAGGAAATAACAATTACCAGAGATCACACTGGGCTGGGAAATGTTCAAGCTCCTATAAGCCAGAGTGAAGAGACATTGCCAAACATTCAGTAGAGACTCCAGAAAGATCCTGGAGACTGGGCATTCAGTAGAGACTCTAGAAAGATCCTGCCTTAGGAATTACAATAGCCTAGTAATAGCAAAAAAGTTGTTTTAGAGTCTCTTTAACAAAACTTGAAAACATGCCTCAAAAGTATCAAGATGATCCTAAGTAAATTAACAACTGCTTAAAAAAGAAGAGAAAAAGAAACTACTTGCTTGAACAAAACTCAACACTATTAAAGAAGACAACAAAATCCACTCAACAACATAGCCTCATAGTCTTCATAATATCCAGTGTACAATAAAAAATTACTAGATAGGCAAAGAAGCAGGAAAATGTAACCCATAACTAGGAGAAAACAAATCAATAGAAACAGACCCAAAAATGACAAGATGATGAAAACAGTAGACAAGGATTTTTTTTTTTTTTTTTTTTTTTTTTTGGTACACGGGCCTCTCACTGTTGTGGCTTCTCCCGTTGTGGAGCACAGGCTCCGGATGCGCAGGCTCAGCAGCCATGGCTCGCGAGACTAGCCGCTCCGCAGCATGTGGGATCTTCCCGGACCGGGGCACGAACCCACGTCCCCTGCATCGGCAGGCGGACTCTCAACCACTGTGCCACCAGGGAAGCCCCAGTAGACAAGGATTTTAAACAAGCTTTTATAAATATGTTCAAGGACATAAAGGAAGATGTGAATATAATAAAGGAGACAGAAATTCAAGAACTGAAAAATAAGTATCTGAGGATTTCCACTTTCTGGAAGATGGAGTAGATGTACTTTTTTCTATTCCTCTCACTAAGTACAACTAAAAACACTGGGTGTTATATATAAAACAAACATAAGAAGACTCTGAAAGATGGAGAAAAAAAAGCAAACTGACTGGGGACCTTGGGACCTGGGGACCTGAGGAAAGACACAGTGATGAGTTCCCTTGGTTTTATTTTTACCTCACATATCCCAAACAATGCCTATGAATGGGGGTGGGGGGTGCCACGGGAGAATGATGTAAAGGGAGGTAAAGTTATTATAGTTCACCAGAACTGGTAAAATGAAGACACGATAGATTGTGATGTTATGTATACATAATAAAATACCTAGAGTGACCACTAAAAGCTTACCCTCCAAGATAAGGAATAAGGCAAGGATGTTCTCTCTCACCACTCCTATTCAACATAGTGCTAGAAGTTCTAGTCAGTGCAATAAGGCAAGAAAAGGAAATAAAAGACATACAGATCAGAAAGGAAGAAATAAAACTGTCCTTATTTGCATATGATGTAATTGTCTATGTATAAAATCCCAAGGAGGCCACAAAAAATCTCATGAAACTATTAAATGAATTCAGCACCATTACAAGATACAAGACATAAATTGATTGTATTTCCGTATACTGACTTTAGACATATGGACACCAAAATCAAAACTACAGTACCATTTATAAATTCTCAAACAACAGCAACAAAAAGGAACTAGTTAGATGTAAATCTCTAACAAACCATGTGCAGGACTTGTATGCTGAAAACTACAAAACTGTTAAAAGAAATCAAAGATCTAAAAAAAAAAAATAGAATGTATGGGTAGAAAGAGGATCATAATATCTGGAAGGTACTTTCAGATGGTTAAAAAAAGAAAGAGAGTGAGAGCAAATAATAAAGCAAATGGAGCAAAATATTAACAATTGAATCTGGATAAAGGGAATACAGATGTTTCTTAGACTATTCTTTTGACTTTTGTGAAAGTTTGAAATTGTATTAAATAAAACCATTTAAATATCATATTAAAAATAAATGTATGGAGAGACGTACTATATTCAAGGATTAGAAAACAGCCTAGTAAAGAGGTCATTTCTCCTCAAATTAATATAGAGTATAATTCAATTCCTATCAAAATATCATAAGTTTTGATATTGACAGACAAGATTATTCTAAAATTTATATAGAAAGGCAAAGGAACTAGAATAGCTAAAACAATTTTGAAAAAAGAATAAAGTAGGAGAATCAGTCTACCTAATTTCTACACTTACTATATAGCTAAAGTAGTCAAGACTGTGATAATCAAATTTCTGAAAATCTGAGGATACATTATATACAGGGAAATAATAAGAATTACTGACTTTTCATCACAAACAATAAATACAAGCCATAAAACAATGGAATGACATTTTTAAAGTGCAGAAAGAAAAAAATGTTAACTCAGAATTCTATATCCAATAAAAATATTCTTCAAAATTAAGGTGAAATAAAGACATTTAAAGACAAAAGCTGAGAGAACTTGTTGCTAATAGACCCATACTATAAAAAAATTTTAAAGGAACTTCTTTGGGCAAAAGAACTTTGTTCTATAATATGAATGAACAGCATCAAAAATGATAACCATGTGGGTAATGGTTTTCCCTATCTTAATTTCTTAAAAAATAATTGACTACTTAAAGAAAAAATAATAACAGTGTTTTGTGGGATTTATAACATATTTAGAAGTAAAAGTATGACAAAACTACCAAAAGGCAGGAGGAAGGAAGCAGATACTTTCTATTGTAAGGTTCTTAAGTTATACATAAAATGGTAAAAAAGAAAAAAAAATGAAAGTCTAGAAATAAACCCATACATCTATGGTCAAAATCAGTTGATTTTTGGTGAGAGTGCCAAAACCATTCAACAAATGGTACTGGGACAACTGGATATCCACATGTAAAAGAAAGAAATTGGGCCCATAATTCACACCATATATAAAAATTTACTCAAAGGCCCAAAGGTAAGAGCTAAAACTATAAAACTCTTGGAATGATACAGGTGAAAATCTGTATGACCTTGCATTAGATAATAGTTTCTTAGATATGACACCCAAAGCACAAGCAATCAAAGAAAAAATAGGTAAATTAGACTTCATCAAAAATAAAAAAATTTTATGCTTCAGAGGACACATAAAGTAGAATGACAACAGAATGGGAGAAGAATTTTCCAAATTATATATCTGGTAAGGATCTAGTATCCAGAATATACAAAGAACAATTCAACAGTAAAAAGGAAAATATCTCAATTTTAAAATGGGTGAAGGATTTGAATAGACATTCCACCAAAGAAGATATATAAATGGGCAATAAGCACGTGAAAAGATGCTCAACATCATTCATCATTAGGGAAATACAAATCAAAATTACAACGAAATACAACTTCACACCCACAAAAATGGTTACAATTTTTTAAAAGGACAGCTGTTAGTAAGGATGTGGAGAAATTGGAACCCTCATACATTGCTGGTGGGAATGTAAAATTATGCAGCTACTGTACAAAATAGTTTGGCAGTTCCTCAAAAAGTTAAGCATAGAATTACGATATGACTCAGTAATTCCACTCATAGGTATACATCCAAGAAAATTGAAAACGTCTACACGAAAACACTTACATGAATGTTCATAGCAGTATTATTCATAATAGCTTAAAAATGGAGACAACTATCCATCAACTGATGAACTGATAAACAAAATGTGGTATATTTCGTACTATTTAGCCATGAAAAAGAATGTGAAGTGCTGATACATGCTACAACATGGATGAACCTTGAAAGCATTATGTTAGGTGGAAGAATCCAGACACAAGAGACCACAGGTTTTAAGATTCCATTTATATGAAATGTCCAGAATTGTTCAACCCATAGAGACAGAAAGTAAATTAGTGGTTGCCAGGGACGGAATGAGGAGGAAATGGGGGCTAACTGCTAATAGGTAGTGTACTTCTTTTGGGGTGATGGAAATGTTCCGGAATTAGATAGTGATGATAGTTGTACAACATAGTGGATATACTAAAAACTACTGAAGTGTACACTTAAAAACAGTGAAATTTATGTTATATGAATTATATGTCAATCAAAAATGAAAAACAAATCACAAGTGTTATACTTTAATCATATCAATAATTACATAAAATATAAATGGTCTGAGATAGCTGAAGATAGTGATGGCCACTTGGCTACCTGTCTCACACTATATCTTCCAAAAACAATACAAAAACAAAAACTAAATAAATCTATGCCTTCAGGATAAATTAAAGACAGAGAATTCTGAAATTTCAAAATAACTTAAGAGGAGAAAAATCTCCAAATTCCAGCATGTAATTTCTCTTGCTCCCTCCACACTCCTGCCCTACTGTCAGGCTTCATGGTGAGCAGACACATGGAGAAAAACTGGGGAAGAGAGAAGAGATGGCTTAATGATGGGGCCAAAGTCTGGTCTACAACCACTCACTAAGTCTGGATATTTCCAAGAAATATCCAGATAGATTGGAATAGGGGAGGAAATTAAAAGTATAGGTAATTTAAAGAGGAAGTCTTCAAAATGCATACTTTTGGGGGTGGGGGGAAGGCAAAGAGTAAGTCAAGGATGACTGCATCAAAGATGGACTTTTTTTTTTTTTTTTTTTTTTTTTGCGGTACGCAGGCCTCTCACTGTTGTGGCCTCTCCCGTTGCGGAGCACAGGCTCCGGACGTGCAGGCTCAGCGGCCACGGCTCACGGGCCCAGCCGCTCCGCAGCATGTGGGATCTTCCTGGACCGGGGCACGAAGCCATGTCCCCTGCATCGGCAGGTAGACTCTCAACCACCGTGCCACCAGGGAAGCCCAAGGATTGACTTTTTAATACATGGCATTGGGACAGCTGGATAGGCATTTGGAAAAACATGAAATTAGATCCATACCTAATGTCATACATAAGAATAAACTCCAAGTGGATTAGAGACCTAAATGTAAAGAATGAAATCATGTACTAGCAGAAATCATGGTAAGTTCCTCTTTAACCTCAAAATAGCAAAAAGTTTCCTTAAAGTTTTGCATGGCCAGAAAAAAATATTCCATAAAGTCATGAAACTTATATACAGGGTAAAAATATTTGCAACATATACCACAAAGGACTAATATCCCTAGCATATAAAGAATTATTAAAAACTGAGCGGCAGGGACTTCCCTGGTGGTCCAGTGGGTAAGACTCCACGCTTCCAATGCAGGGGGCCTGGGTTCATGCCACAACTCAGAGTCTGCATGCTGCAACTAAGAGTCTGCGTGCCGCAACTAAGAAGACTGCAAGCCGCAACAAAGATCCTGCATGCCACAACTGAGACCCGGCGCAGCCAAAAATAATAAATAAGTGGCAAAGGAAAAAAACCTGAAAATAAGAAAAAGAAAAATGGGAAACAACCTAAACAGACTTTACACACACACACAAAAGATATAAAAATGGCCTTCAGACATATGAAAAAATGCTAGTAGGTCTAAATTGTTTCAGAATAGAAAAGATTTTAAATATATGAATTTTGTGGTAGGCAGGATTCAAAGATGGCCCCCATGACCTTTTTCCCTTAGGGATTTTGAAGATGCAATTAAGATCACTAATCAATGACTTTAAAATGTTGATATTATCCAGGTGAGCCTAACGTAATCATGGGAGCTCTTTAAAAGAACAGAATTTTGGGGACTTCCCTGGTGGTCCAGTGGTAAAGAATCTGCCTTCCAATGCAGGGAATGCCCGCTTGATCCCTGGTCAGGGAACTAAGATCCCACATGCCGTGGGGCAACTAAGCCAGTGTGCTGCAACTACTGAGCTCACGTGCCTCAACTAGAGAGCCTGCATGCCACAAACTACAGAGCCCACACCCTCTGGAGCCTGCACACCACAACTAGAGAGAGAAAACCCGCCACAACTAGAGAGAAGCCCGTGCACCACAATGGAAGATCCCATGTACCACAACAAAGACCTGCAGCCAAAAATGATAAATTAATTAATTAATTTTAAAAAGGACATCTTTAAAAGAACAGAATTTTCTCCCTCTGGTGACAGAAGGAATCAGTGACATTTAAAATGTGAGGGGGCTTCTGCAGCTGGACTTGAAGAATTCTGTTGCTTACTACAGTGTGAGAGGTCCACAAGAGACGTAATACATGTGATCTCCAGGAGGTGAGAGGTGCCACCAGCTAAGAGCCAGCAAGGAAGTGGGAAACTCACTCCTATATTTGTAAGAAACTAAATTCTGCTAATAACCTGAATGAGCTTGGAAGCATACTTCCTTCAACAAGCCTCCAGATGAGAATGCAAGCAGCCAAAACCTTAATTTCAACCCTGTGAAACTTTTACAGTGAATCCAGTTATGCTGTGCCAGACTTCTAATGTAAGAACTGTGAGCTGCTAAATTTGTGGTAATTTATTATATAGCAGTAGAAAACGAATACAAATGGACTAAACATTCCAATGTCAGATTAGATGAAAAAGCAAAACCAAACTATATGTTGTTTACAAGAGATACACATATATAAGAACGCAGAGTAAAAAAGAGGCACAATACTAACAGTAACCATAAAAAAAGCTGAAGTGGCTATATTAATATCTGATAAAGTAGACTTCAGGATTAAGGAGCATTACCAGAGGTGAAGAAGAACATTTCTGAATGATAAAATGGCCTATTCCTCAAAAAGACATATAGTTCTAAATATGTATTCATATAAGAAAGTTTCCAGATATATGAAATAAAAACTGGTGAATGGAAGGAAAAAGTAAACAAATATACAATTATAGTTGGAGTTCTCAACACCCTTCTCTTAGTTGATAAAACAAGTAGTCATAAAATAAGTGAGGAAAACATGAATAACACAATGTAAACCAACTGGACCCAACTGCCATTTATTGAACTCTCCATCCAAGACTGAAGAATACACATTCTTTTCAAGTACATCTGGAATATTCATTAATATGGACCATATGTTAAGCAATAACTAAGTACTAATACTTTTTTTTTTGCAGTACACGGGCCTGTCACTGCTGTGGCCTCTCCTGTTGTGAAGCACAGGCTCCGGACGCGCAGGCTCAGTGGCCATGGTCCACGGGCCCAGCCGCCCCGCTGCATGTGGGATCTTCCTGGACCGGGACACAAACCCGTGTCCCCTGCATCAGCAGGCGGCCTCTTAACCACTGCACCACCAGGGAAGCCCAGTACTAATACATTTTAAAAGTTCAAAATAATAACAGAATAGGCTGTCTTATCTATTATATAGTCACAACAGAATTACATTAAAAATCAATAATGAGGGCTTCCCTGGTGGCGCAGTGGTTGAGAGTCCGCCTGCCGATGCAGGGGACACGGGTTCGTGCCCCAGTCCAGGAAGATCCCACATGCCAGTGGAGTGGCTGGGCCCGTGAGCCGTGGCCGCTGAGCTGTGCATCTGGAGCCTGTGCTCCACAAAGGGAGAGGCCACAACAATGAGAGGCCTGCGTACCACAAAATAAATAAAAATGAAAAGTTATCGGGGAAAATCTCCAAATATTTTGATATTAAGCAAACATGCCACTTCCTAATCTATGAGGCAAAGAGAAAATCTAATGCAATCAAAATATTTTGAAGGGAACGATAGTTAAAAGCACATATCAAAAGTTATGGGATACAGTTATGCAGTCTTCAGAGAGAAATTTATACCTTTAAGTGCTTATATTAAAAACGAAGAAGAAAAAAAAAAAAACAAAAAAAAAAAAAACGAAGAAAGATTTAAAATCAAATGATCTAAACTTCCACATTTAGAAGCTAGGAAAAAGGAGAGAAAATTAAACCCAGAATAAGCAAAAGGAAGGACATTATGAATGTAAGAATGGAGATCAGTGCAATAGAATATAGACAAAAATTTGAGAAACTTAGTGATATGACATTGATTCTTTGAAAAGATTAACAAAATTGATAACCTCTAGCAAAACTGATTAAGAAACAAAGAAGAAACTCAAATTACTAATATTATGAATGAAAGAGAGGATATTCGGACCCCACTGAAAAATATAATAACCAAAATAAAAAATTCATTTTTGGGCTCAATAGTAGAATAAAGATAACAGAGGAGGGAGCCTGCTGAGCTCCCAGGCCGACCCACTGCCCTCCAAATCCCCCTCCAGGCCACGTGGGTCCTTGAGGGCATAGGAGGGAGGCCAGGGAGATCAGGAGAGGCAGATGGGTGGGGCCCACTCAGACCCCAGACTGGAGGAATAGCAGAGGAGAGGAGGGTGTTTGCCCCACCCACTCGAGCCCAGGAAGCCTGCTGGGCTCCCAGGTGAGGTGCCCTGCCCTCTGAGACCAGGGGTTGGAGGCAACCTGGGCCCCTTCTGTTCCTTGAGCCTAAGCCCCACCCCCCACAGCCCCCAGGGCCTTTTCCAGCCCTGTGGGTCCTGAGCATTGGCCCTGCCCACTGTCCAAACCTCACCCTTGCTTAGGCCCCGCTCTCCACAGCCAAGGCCTCCCCCCCTTTGTTTCCCCCCTCCTCCTCTTTTTTACTATTGTAGTACTGAAGTACCTTCCAGTTGTTGATTCATCTATATTTTTATTTTTATATTCTTTCTAACATATCTGTTTCCTAGTCTAATTTTATTTTTTCCTTTGTTATTCTCTCTCTCTCTTTTTTTTTTTTGCGACCCATGTGGCTTGCGGGATCTTGGTTTGCAAGCCCAGGGTCAGGCGGAAGCTCCTGCGGTGGGAGCTCTGAGTCTGCACCACTGAACCAACAGAGAACCTTAGACCCCAGGGAATATTCATCGGAGTGAGGTCTCACAGAAGTCCTCATCTCAGCACCAAGACCCAGCTCTACCCAATAGCCTACAAACTCCAGTGTTAGAAGCCTCAGGCCAAACAACCAGTAAAATAGAAACACAATCCCACTCATAAGAAAAAAAATGAGACAGCAAAAAAATATGTCACAGATGAAGGAGCAAGGTAAAAACCTACAAGACCAAATAAATGAAGAGGAAATAGGCCATCTACCTGAGAAAGAATTCAGAGTAATGATAGTAAAGATGATCCAAAATCTCAGAAATAGGATGGAATCACAGATTGAGAAAATATAAGAAATATTTAACAAAGATCTAGAAGAACTAAAGAACAAACAAACAGAGATGAACAACACAATAACTGAAATGAAAAACACACTAGGAAGAATCAATAAAAGAAAAACTGAGGCAGAAGAACTAATAAGTGAGTTAGAAGACAAAATGGTGGAAATAACTGCCAAGGCGCAGAATAAAGAAAAAAGAATGAAAAGAATTGAAGACAATTTCAGAGACCTCTGGGACAACACTAAGCTCACCAACATTCGAATTATAGGGGTCCCAGAAAAAGAAAAAGAAAAGGTCAGAACATATTTGAAGAGATTATAGTTGAAAACTTCCCTAACATGGGAAAGGAAATAGTCACCCAAGTCCAGGAAGCACAGAGAGTCCCATACAGGATAAACCCTAGGAAAAACACACCAAGACACATATTGATCAAACTAACAAAAATTAAATTCAAAGAAAAAATATTAAAAGCAGCAAGGGAAAAACAAAAAATAACATACAAAGGAATCCCCATAAGGTTATCAGCTGATTTTTCAGTGGAAACTCTGCAGGCCAGAGGGAGTGCCAGAGTGATGAAAGAGAAAAACTTTCAAGCAAGGTTACTGTACCCAGCAAGGATCTCATTCAGATTCGATGGAGAAGTCAAAAGCTTTTCAGACAAGCAAAAGTTAAGAGAATTCAGCACCACCAAACCAGCTTTACAACAAATGCTAAAGAAACTTCTCTAAGCAGGAAACGCAAGAGAAGAAAAAGACCCACAAAAACAAACCCATAACAATTAAGAAAATAGTAATAGGAACATACATATTGATAATAACCTTGAAGGTAAATGGATTAAATGCCCCAACCAAAAGACACAGACTGGCTGAATGGATACAAAAACAAGACCCATATATATGCTGTCTACAAGAGACCCATTTCAGACCTAGGGACACATACAGACTGAAAGTGAGGGGATAGAAAAAGATATTCCATGCAAATGGAAATCAGAAGAAAGCTGAAGTAGCAATACTTGTATAAGATAAAATAGACTTTAAAATAAAGACTGTTACAAGAGTTAAGGAGGAACACTACATAATAATCAAAGGATCAATCCAAGAAGAAGATATAACAATTATGTTTATGCACCCAACATAGGAGCACCTCAGTACATAGAGCAAATGCTAACAACCATGAAAGGAGAAATCGAGAGTAACACAATAATAGTAGGGGATTTTAACACCCCATTTACACCAATGGACAGATCATCCAACAGAAAATAAATAAGGAAACACAAGCTTTAAATGACACAATAGACCAGATAGATTTAATTGATATTTATAGAACATTCCACCCAAAAGTGGCAGCATACACTTTCTTCTCAAGGGCACATGGAACATTCTCCAGGTTAGATCACATCTTGGGTCACAAATCAAGCCTCGGAAAATTTAAGAAAATTGAAGTCGTATCAAGCATCTCTTCTGACCACAACGCTATGATATTGGAAATCAATTACAGGAAAAAAACCTGTAAAAAACACAAATACTAGGAGGCTAAACAGTGTGCTACTAAATAACAAAGAGATCACTGAAGAAATCAAAGAAGAAATTTAAAAATACATGGAAACAAATGACAATGAAAACACAACGACCCAAAACCTATGGGATACAGCAAAAGCAGTTCTAAGACGAAAGTATATAGGAATTCAATCTCACCTCAAGAAACAAGAAAAATCTCAAATAAACAATCTAACCTTACACTTGAAACAACTAGAGAAAGAAGAACAAAGAAAACCCAAAGTCAGTAGAAGGAAAGAAATCATAAAGATCTGAGCAGAAATAAATGAAATAGAAACAAACAAAACAATAGCAAAGATCAATAAAACTAAAAGCTGGTTCTTTGAGAAGATAAACAAAATTGATAAACCCTTAACCAGACTCATCAAGAAAAAAGGGGAGAGGCTGCAAATCAATAAAATTAGAAATGCAAAAGGATAAATCACAAATGACACTGCAGAAATACAAAGGATTATAAGAGACTACTACAAACATCTATATGCCAACAATATGTCCACAAAGAAATGAAAAATTCTTGGAAAGGTACAATTTTCCAAGACTGAACCAGGAAGAATTAGAAAATATAAACAGACCTATCACAAGAAATGAAATTGAAACTGTAATTTAAAATCTTCCAACAAGCAAAAGTCCAGGACCAGATGGTTTCATAGGCAAATTCTATCAAACATTTAGAGAAGAACTAACACCGATCCTTCTCAAACTCTTCCAAAAATTGCAGAGGAAGAAACACTCCCAAATTCGTTCTATGAAGTCACCATCACCCTGATACCAAAACCAGAAAAATATATCACAAAAAAAGAAAATTTAGACCAATATCACTGATGAACGTAGATGCAAAAACCCTGAACAAAATACTAGTAAACAGAATCCAACAGCACATTAAAAGGATCATACACTACAATCAAGTGCGATTTACCCCAGGGACGCAAGGATTCTTCAATATACGTACATCAATCAATGCGATACACCACATTAACAAATTAAGGAATAAAAACCATATGATCAAATCAATAGATGCAGAAAAAGCTTTTGACAAAATTCAACACACACAGTAAAAAAGCTTTTGACAAAATTAATCTATTTATGATAAAAACTCTCCAGAAAATGGGCATAGAGGGAACCTACCTCAACATAATAAAGGCCATATATGACAAACCCACAGCCAACATCATTCTCAATAGTGAAAAACTGACACCATTTCCTCTAAGATCAGGAACAAGACAAGGTTGCCCACTCTCACCACTGTTATTCAACATAGTTTTGGAAGTTTTAGCCCCGGCAATCAGAGAAGAAAAAGAAATAAAGGAATCCAAATCAGAAAGGAAGAAGTAAAGCTCTCACTCTTTGCAGATGACTTGATACTATACATAGAGAATCCTAAAGATACTACCAGAAAACTACTAGAGCTAATCAATGAATCTGGTAAAGTTGCAGGATACAAAATTAATGCACAGAACTCTCTTGCATTCCTATACACTAATGATGAACAATCTGAAAGAGAAATTAAGGAAACACTCCCATTTAACATTGCAACAAAAAGAATAAAGTACCTAGGAATAAACCTACCTCAGGAAGTAAAAAACCTGTACTGAGAAAACTATATGACACTGATGAAAGAAATCAAAGATGACACAAACAGATGGAGAGATATACCATGTTCTTGGATTGGAAGAATCATTTTTGAAAATGACTATACTACCCAAAGCAATCTACAGATTCAGTGAAATCCCTATCAAATTACCAGTGACATTTTTTATAGATCTAGAACAAAATATCTTAAAATTTGTATGGAGACACAAAAGACCCCGAATAGCCAAAGCAATCTTGAGGGAAAAAAATAGAGCTGGAGGAATGAGACTCCCTGACTTCAGACTATACTACAAAGCTACAGTAATCAAGACAATATGGTACTGGCACAAAAACAGAAATACAGATCAATGGAACAGGATAGAAGGACCAGAGATAAACGTACACACCTATGGTCAACTAATCTATGACAAAGGAGGCAAGGATATATGATGGAGAAAAGGCAGTCCCTTGAATAAGTGGTGCTGGGAAAACTGGAGAGCTACATGTAAAAGAATGAAATTAGAACACTCCCTAACACCATACACAAAAATAAACTCAAAATGGATTAACGACTTAAATGTAAGACCAGACACTATAAAACTTTTAGAGGAAAACATAGGCAGAACACTCTTTAACATAAACCACAGCAAAATGTTTTTTGACCCACCTCCTCGAGTAATGGAAATTAAAACAAAAATAAACAAATGGGACTTAATTAAACTTGAAAGCTTTTGCACAGCAAAGGAAACCATAAACAAGACAAAAAGACAACCCTCAGAATGGGAGGAGATATTTGCAAATGAAACAACAGACAAAGGATTGGTCTCCATAATATACAAACAGCTCATGGAGCTCAATATCAAACCAAAAAACAATCCAGTTAAAAAAAGGGTGGAAGACCTAAATAGACATTTCACCAAGGAAGACATACAGATGGCCAAGTGGCACAAGAAAAGATGCTCAACATCACTATTAGAGAAATGCAAATCAAAACTACAATGAGGTATCACCTCACATTGGTCAGAATGACCTTTATCAAAAAAGCTACAAACAACAAATGCTGGAAAGGGTGTGGTGAAAAGGGAACTCTCCTACACTGTTGGTGGGAATATAAATTGATACAACCACTATGGAAAACAGTATGGAGTTTCCTTAAAAAACTAAAAATAGAACTACCATATGACCCAGCAATCCCACTACTGGGCAAATACCCGGAGAAAACTGTAATTCAAAAAGAGACATGTTGGGGCTTCCCTGGTGGCACAGTGGTTGAGGGTCCGCCTGCCAATGCAGGGGACGTAGGTTCGTGCCCCGGTCTGGGAGGATCCCACATGCCGCGGAGCGGCTGGGCCCGTGAACCATGGCCACTGAGCCTGCACGTCCGGAGCCTGTGCTCTGCAACGGGAGAGGCCACAACAGTGAGAGGCCCACGTACCGCAAAAAAAAAAAAAGAGACGTGCACCGTAATGTTCACTGCAGCACTAATTACAATAGCCAGGACATGGAACCAACCTAAATGTCCATCGACAGATGAATGGATAAAGAAGATGTGGCACATATATACAATGGAATATTACTCAGCCATAAAAAGAAACAAAATTGAGTTATTTGTAGTGAGGTGGATGGACCTAGACTCTGTCATACAGAGTGAAGTAAGTCAGAAAGAGAAAACAAATACTGTATGCTAACACATATATATGGAATCTAAAAAGAAAAAAAAGGTACTGATGAACCTAGTTGCAGAGCAGGAATAAAGAGGTAGACATAGAGAATGGACTTGATGACATGGGGTGGGAAGGCAAAGCTGGGGCAAAGTGAGAGTAGCATCGACATATATACACTACCAAATGTAAAATAGTTGGCTGGTGGGAAGCAGCAGCATAGCACAGAGAGATCAGCTTGGTGCTTTGTGATGACCTAGAGGGGTGCGATAGGGAGGATGGGAGAGAGGCTCAAGAGGAAGGGTATATGGAGACATGTGTATGCATATGACTGATTTGCTTTGTTGTGAAACAGAAATTAACACGGTATTGTGAAGCAATTATACTCCAATAAAGATCTGTTAAAAAAAAAAAGATAACAAAAAAGGGACTTCCCTCATGGCACAGTGGATAAGACTCTGCGCTCCCCATGTAGGGGGCCTGGGTTCAATCCCTGGTCAGGGAACTAGATCCCATATGCACGCTGCAACTAAGAGTTTGCATGCCACAACTAAGGAGCCCACGTGCTGCAACTAAGGAGCTGGTGAGCCACAACAAAGGAGCCCACAAGCCATAACTAAGAAGCCGGTGAGCCACAACTAAAGAGCCCTGGATCCACAACTAAGAAGCCTGCCTGCCACAACTAAGGAGCCCACATGCTGCAACTAAGACCCAGCAAAATATTTATTAAAAAAATAAATATTTTTAAAAGATAACAATCTACAAACAATAAATGATGGAGAGGGTGTGGAGAAAAGGGAACCCTCTTGCACTATTGGTGGGAATGTAAATTGATACAGCCACTATGGAGAACAGTATGGAGGTTCCTTAAAAATCTAAAAATAGAACTACCATATGACCCAGCAATCCCACTACTGGCCATATACTCTGAGAAAACCATAATTCAAAAAGAGCCATGTACCACAACGTTTATTGCAGCACTATTTACAATAGCCAGGACATGGAAGCAACCTAAGTATCCATCAACAGAAGAATGGATAAAGAAGATGTGGCACATATGTACAATGGAATATTACTCAGCCATAAAAAGAAACAAAATTGAGTTATTTGTAGTGAGGTGAATGGACCTAGAGTCATACAGAGTGAAGTAAGTCAGAAAGAGAAAAACAAATACCGTATGCTAACACATATATATGGAATCTTAAAAAAAAATGGCTCTGAAGAACCTAGGGGCTGGACAATAATAAAGACACAGACATACAAAATGGACTTGAGGACACAGGGAGGGGGAAGGGTAATCTGGAATGAAGTGAGAGAGTGGCACTGACATATATACGCTATCAAATGTAAAATAGATAGCTAGTGGGAAGCAGCCACATAGAACAGGGAGATCAGCTCGGTGCTTTGTGACCACCTAGAGGGGTGGGATAGGGAGGGTGGGAGGGAGATGCAAGAGGGAGGAGATATTGGGATGTCAGTATATGTATATCTCATTCATTTTGTTGTAAAGCAGAAATTAACACACCATTGTAAAGCAATTATACTCCAATAAAGATGTTAAAAAATAAAATACATCTGGAATAAAAACACAACAACCAACATAAGCAAACTCTTAGAAAAAGAGATTAGATTTGTGGTTATCAGAGGTGGGGGGAAGGAATGAGAATCGGATGAAGACAGTCAAAATGTACAACTTCCAGTTATAAGATAAATAAGTACTAGGGATGTAATATACAATGTGTTTAAATATAATAAACACTGCTGTATATTATATATGAAAGTTTGTTAAGAGAGTAAATCCTAAGAGTTCTCATCACAAGAAAAAAAATTAAACAGCAAGTAAGAATAAAAATAAATGAAATGACTAAGTGTTGACTTAAATAAGGTTTTTGGCATAAGCTCATCTTTGATATATTTTAAAAATTGACTAGGGTAATAGTTTGTTCAAACACTACCATTGTTTTCATGGGCCAGGGACAGATAGTTTGTAATGTCTATTATTGATAATTTTTGGATTCTTGGCATGATGTAAATAAAATGCACTTGGATAAAAGATTTTTGATGTTGGTAAACAGTGCTAGAATATGACATCCTAATGTGTACACACCTAGATAAATCTGTAATGGTTTCTCCTCAAATTGAGTTCAACATAATGTAATATAAAACCAGTTGTGATAAATTCTCCAGTAGCAATGAAGTAAGGAATAAAGCTTATCCATGTGCCCCAAACCTTGAAAAGCAACACCAAAGTAAAGAAAGAAATGATATGTGGTATTTTTGTGTAGCACAGCTTCCGACCCCCACCCCACCCCAAAGAGAGAATACTGAGAAAAAAAAATAAATTATTTGCTTTTAAATCCTGAGTATTCCTACTAATAGCCTTCAATGCTGAGATATGCTAGCTGATACATAAGTTGAGCAGACCTGGAAACTACAAATGTAAAGCCACTGTGAGTAGAAGTTCTTGGGGTTCAAATTGAGACTGCAGCTTAGATAGAAAGATCATACAGCTCTTCATCTTTCAGGGCATGAAGCTGAGTGGATGATGAAATTTTGCTATCATAAGAATAGAACATATCTCTAACTGTGATAGCTCAGACTGGTAAAATTTGGGGATGATATGTATTTCGTTATTTATACTTTTCTTTCAATGTTTATATTTTTGAATAATGAGTTTGTATTATTTTTATTATAGCAATACTTACTTTTTTTTTTTTTTTTTTTTTTTTTTTTTGGGAACCCGTGTCCCCTGCATCGGCAGGCGGACTCTCAACCACTGCGCCACCAGGGAAGCCCGTTTCTCCTTTTTAAGATACAATTTAAATATCTAGTAGCATTGCCTTCATGTTTAATATAGTTTTTTTGAGATTTCTTATGGGTTTCATTTTCAAGTAATAATTCTTTGTCTTCTGAGAAAATGTAATATATGGGCATAGGAATTGTCTTTGTGATGGTAATTTTCAAAATCATGTTGATTTAATGTTGTAATTATGAGATATCCTCACAAGTAGGCTTCAAACTTGGTTTTTACTTTCAATTACCTTTTCAATTAACTAAGAAGTACTTCACAGCTAAAAATTAGTCCAAATAAGACCTTTGAGAATGAAGGGGTCATTTTGAGAGAATGACCAGCCAAGCACTTTCAAAGGATTATTTTCATAATGAAGCAGAAACATTAAAGAGATGAGGTGCTTTATGATTTTGACAGCCTGTAAGAACATGCCAAGAACTATATTTGAAATAGATAACCAACAAGGACCTACTGTATAGCACAGGGAACTTGGCTCAATATTCTGTAATAACCTAAATGGGAAAAGAATTTGAAAAAGAATGGATACTTGTATGGGTATAACTGAATCACTTTGCTGTATACCTGTAACTAACACATCATGGTTAATCAACCACACTCCAATATAAAATAAAAATTTTAAAAAAAGAACATGCCAAGATAGTAATGACCACATGAGTCGATAACCACTAATATTATGATAAACCTTCTTGTGTATGTATTTTGTGAATATCTTTGATTATCCCGTTATACTTCTTATATTTCTGCCATGGCCTCTGAGCCTGCACATCTGGAGCCTGTGCTCCGCAACGGGAGAGACCACAACAGTGAGAGGCCCGCCTACTGCAAAAAAAAAAAAAAAAAAAGGAGAAACAGGTATTCCTTCTTTTAAATTGATAGCAAATAAGTTTATGACTTGAAATAAAATGTGATACTTGAAGTATATTTAAAAATATTTGAAATATAAAGACATTTACCAACTCTACAGGGAAATCAAACATAGCACCATAAGATATTTTACATCAATATTACCCAAGTCAGAAACATTTTATAAATAATTTTATATGCAAATACTATCATTGAGCCTGAATCATTAGTATTTAGTAACACAATGGGGAATAAAGCTCAACTTTTGGGCAGTTAAAAAAAAAAAAAAGATGCAGACATAGAGAATGGACTTGAGGTAAGCTGGGATGAAGTGAAAGAGTGGCACTGACATATATACACTACCAAATGTAAAATAGATAGCTAGTGGGAAGCAGCCGCATAGCACAGGGATATCAGCTTGGTGCTTTGTGACCACCTAGAGAGGTGGGATAGCGTGGGTGGGAGGGAGACGCAAGAGGGAGGGGATATGGGGATATATGTATATGTATAGCTGATTCACTTTGTTATACAGTAGAAACTAACACAACAATGTAAAGCAATTACACTCCAATAAAGATGTTTAAAAGAATGTTTGATGGTTGAAAGCAAAAATTATGATATTGTCTGATAGGGTTTTTTTCTGTATGTATATGTAATATAGAAGACAAACACATCATAAAGGGGGGAGAGTAAAGGGACTAATATAGTGGTGAGCTTTCTATGCTGAACTGGTAAAACTCCAGTTGTAAATGCACTGTGAAAGTTAAATACTTATACTGTAATCCCTATAGCAACCATGCACAAACACAAAAACTATAGAGTTAAAGAAAAAAAAAAGCCCACAGTAGATAAAATGGATACTAGAAAAAAATTCAAATTACCCAAAAGAAGGCAGGGAAGGGGAAAGAGAGGGACAAAAAGAGAGGAAACAAGTAGTAAACAAATATTAAATGGTAGATCTAAGTCCGAACATATTCATTATTACATTAACTGTAGAAAGTTCAAATGTATCAATTAAAACAGAGCTTCTCAGAATGAATTTTTTAAATGACCCAACTATATGCTGTCTACAAAAAAGCTCATTTCAAATATAATGATATAGCTAGATTAAAAGTAAAAGGATAGAAAAAAGATATAACAGGCAAACACTACTCAAAAGAAAGCCCAGTGGCTTATATAAATATCAAATTATTTTTTTTTGAATTTTATTTAATTTATTTTTTTATACAGCAGGTTCTTATTAGTTATCCATTTTATACACATCAGTGTATACATATCAATCCCAATTTTCCAATTTATCCCACCCCCCCCACTGACTTACCCCCTTGGTGTCCATACGTTTGTTCTCTACATCTGTGTCTCTATTTCTGCCTTGCAAATTGGTTCTTCTATACCATTTTTCTAGATTCCACATATATGTGTTAATATGCGATATTTGTTTTTCTCTTTCTGACTTACTTCACTCTGTATGACAGTCTCTAGGTCCATCCATATCTCAACAAATGACCCAATTTCATTCCTTTTTATGGCTGAGTAATATTCCATTGTATATATGTACCACATCTTCTTTATCCATTCCTTTGTTGATGGGCATTTAGGTTGTTTCCATGTCCTCGCTTTTGTAAATAGTGCTGCAATGAACATTGGGGTGCATGTGTCTTTTCGAATTATGGTTTTCTCTGGGTATGTGCACAGTAGTGGGATTGCTGGGTCATATGGTAATTCTATTTTTAGTTTTTTAAGGGAAACTCCATACTGTTTTCCATAGTGGCTGTATCAATTTACAATCCCACCAACAGTGCAAGAGCGTTCCCATTTCTCCACACCCTCTCCAGCATTTGTTGTTTGTAGATTTTCTGATGATGCCCATTCTAACCAGTGTGAGGAAATACCTCCTTGTAGTTTTGATTTGCATTTCTCTAATAAGTAGTGATGTTGACAATTTTCATGTGCCTCTTGGCCGTCTGTATGTCTTCTTTGGAGAAATGTCTATTTAGGGCTTCTGCCCATTTCTTGATTGGGTTGTTTGGTTTTTTGATATTGAGCTGCATGAGCTGTTTATATATTTTGGAGATTAATCCTTTGTCCATTGCTTCATTTGCAAATATTTTCTCCCATTCAGAGGATTGTCTTTTCATCTTGTTTATAGTTTCCTTTGCTGTGCAAAAGCATTTAAGTTTCATTAGGTCCCATTTGTTTATTTTTGTTTTTATTTCCATTACTCTAGGAGGTGGGTCAAAAGGGTCTTGGTGTGATTTATGTCAAAGAGTGTTCTCCCTATGTTTTCCTCTAAGAGTTTTGTAGTGTCTGGTCTTACATTTAGGTCTTTAATCCATTTTGAGTTTATTTTTGTGTATGATGTTAGGGAGTGTTCCAATTTCATTCTTTTACATGTAGCTGTCCAGTTTTCCCAGCACCACTTATTCAAGAGTCTGTCTTTTCTCCATCATATACCCTTGCCTCCTGTGTCATAGAATAGTTGAACATAGATGTGTGGGTTTATCTCTTGTCTTTCTATCCTGTTCCATTGATCTGTATTTCTGTTTTTGTGCCAGTACCATATTGTCTTGATTACTGTAGCTTTGTAGTATAGTCTGAAGTCAGGGAGTCTGATTCCTCCAGCTCTGTTTTTTTCCCTCAAGTTTGCTTTGGCTATTCGGGGTCTTTTGTGTCTCCATACAAATTTTAAGATTTTTTGTTCTAGATCTGTAAAAAAATGCCACTGGTAATTTGATAGGGATTGCATTGAATCTGTAGATTGCTTTGGGTAGTATAGTCATTTTCAAATATTGATTCTTCCAATCCAAGAACATGGTATATCTCTCCATCTGTTTGTGTCATCTTTGATTTCTTTCATCAGTGTCATATAGTTTTCTCAGTACAGGTTTTTTACTTCCTGAGGTAGGTTTATTCCCAGGTCTTTTATTCTTTTTGTTGCAATGGTGAATGGGATTTTTTCCTTAATTTTTCTCTCAGATTTTTCATCATTAGTGTATAGGAATGCAAGGGATTTCTGTGCATTAATTTTGTATCCTGCAACTTTACCAGATTCATTGATTAGCTCTAGTAGTTTTCTGGTAGCATCTTTAGGATTGTCTATGTATAGTATCATGTCATCTGCAAACAGTGACGTGTTACTTCTTCTTTTCAAATTTGTATTCCTTTTATTTCTTTTTCTCCTCTGACTGCCATGGCTAGGACTTCCAAAGCTATGTTGAATAATAGTGGTGAGAGTGGACATCCTAGTCTTATTCCTGATCTTAGAGGAAATGCTTTCAGTTTTTCACCATTGAGAATGATGTTTGCAGTGGGTTTGTCATATATGGCCTTTATTATGTTGAGGTAGGTTCCCTCTATGCCCACTTTCTGGAGAGTTTTTATCATAAATGGATGCTGAATTTTGTCAAAAACGTTTTCTGCATCTACTGAGATGATCATATGGTTTTTATTCTTCAATTTGTTAACATGGTGTATCACATTGATTGATTTGCATTTATTGAAGAATCTTGCATCCCTGGGATAAATCCCACTTGATCATAGTGTATGATCCTTTTAATGTATTGTTGGATTCTGTTTGCTAGTATTTTGTTGAGGCTTTTTGCAACTATATTTATCAGTGATATTGGCCTATAATTTTCTTTTTTTGTAGCATTTTTGTCTGGTTGTGGTATCAGGCCGATGGTGGCCTCGTAGAATGAGTTTGGGAGTGTTCGTTCCTCTGCAATTTTTTGGAAGAGTTGAGAAGGATGGTGTTCACTCATCTCTAAATGTTTGGTAGAATACAACTGTGAAGCCATCTGGTCCTGGACTTTTGTTTGTTGGAAGATTTTTTATTACAGTTTCAATTTCATTACTTGTGATTGTTCTGTTCATATTTTCTATTTCTTCCTGGTTCAGTCTTGGAACGTTACACCTTCCTATGAATTTGTCCATTTCTTCCAGGTTGTCCCTTTTATTGGCCTAGAGTTGCTTGTAATAGTCTCTTATGATGTTTTGTATTTCTGCAGTGTCCATTGGAACTTCTCATTTTTCATTTCTAATTTTATTGATTTGAGTCTTCTCCCTCTTTTTCTTGATAAGTCTGGCTAATGGTTTATCAATTTTGTCTATCTTCTCAAAGAATCAACTTTTAGTTTAATTGATCTTTTTTATTGTTTTCTTTGTTTTTATTTCAATTATTACTGCTCTGATCTTTATGGTTTCTTTCCTTCTACTAACTTTGCATTTTGTTTGTTCTTCTTTCTCTAGTTCCTTTCGGTGTAAGGTTAGACTGTTTATTTGAGATTTTTCTTGTTTCTTGAGGTGAGACTGAATTGCTATAAACTTCCCTCTTAGAACTGCTTTTGCTGCATCCCATAGGTTTTGGATCGTCATGTTTTCATTGTCATTTGTCTCTAAGTATGTTTTGATTTCCTCTTTTATTTCTTCAGTGATCTCCTGGTTATTTAGTAATGTATTGTTTAGCCTCCATGTGTTTGTGTTTTTCACGTTTTTTTCCCCTGTAATTGACTTCTAATTTCATAGCATTGTGGTCTGAAAAGGTGCTTGATATGATTTCAATTTTCTTAAATTTTCCGAGGCTTGATTTCTGACCCAAGATGTGACCTATCCTGGAGAATGTTCTGTGTGCACTTCAGAAGAAAGTGTAATCTACTGTTTTCGGATGGAATGTCCTATAAATATCAATTAAATCTATCTGGTCTATTGTATCATTTAAAGCTTGTGTTTCCTTATTAATTTTCTGTTTGGATGATCTGTCCATCGGTGTAAGTGAGGTGTTAAAATCCCCCACTATTATTGTGTTACTGTCGATTTCCTCTTTTATAGTTGTTAGCAGTTGCCTTATGTATTGAGGTGCTCCTATGTTGGGTGCATATATATTTATAATTGTTGATCGCTATGTAGTGTCCTTCTTTGTCTCTTGTAACATTCTTTATATTAAAGTCTATTTTATCTGAGTATTGCTACTCCAGCTTTCTTTTGATTTCCATTTGCATGGTATATCTTTTTCCATCCCCTCACTTTCAGTCTGTATGTGTCCTTAGGTCTGAAGTGGGTCTCTTGTAGACAGCATATATATGGGTCTTGTTTTTGTATCCATTCAGCGAGCCTGTGTCTTTTGGTTGGAGCATTTAATCCATTCACGTTTAAGGTAATTATCGATATGTATGTTCCTATTCCCAGTTTCTTAATTGTTATGGGTTTGTTTTTGTAGGTCCTTTTCTTTTGTTGTGTTTCCCACTTAGAGAAGTTCCTTTAGCATTTATTGTAGAGCTGGTTTGGTGGTGCTGAATTCTCTTAGCTTTGCTTGTCTGTAAAGCTTTTGATTTCTCTATCGAATCTGAATGAGATCCTTGCCGGGTATAATAATCTTGGTTGTATGTTCTTCCCTTTCATCACTTTCAGTATATGGTGCCACTCCTTCTGGCTTGTAGAGTTTCTGCTGAGAAATCAGCTGTTAACCTTATGGGAGTTCCCTTGTATGTTATTTGTCATTTTTCCCTTGTTCTTTTAATAATTTTTGTCAATTTGATTACTGTATGTCTCGCCTTGTTTCTCCTTGGGTTTATCCTGCATGGGAGTCTCTGAGCTCTCTGGACTTGGGTGGGTATTTCCTTTCCCATGTTAGGGAAGTTTTTGCCTATAGTCTCTTCAAATATTCTCTCGGGTCCTTTCTCTCTCTTCTCCTTCTGAGACACCTATAATGCGAATGTTGGTGTGTTTAATGTTGTCTCAGAGGTCTCGTTGGTTGTCTTTATATCTTTTCATTCTTTTTTCTTTATTCTTTTCCACAGCAGTGAACTACACACTTCTGTCTTCCAGGTCACTTATCCGTTCTTCTGCCTCAGGTGTTCTGCTATTGATTCCTTCTAGTGCATTTTTCATTTCAGTTTTTGTATTGTTCATCTCTGTTTGTTTGTTCTCTAATTCTTCTAGGTCTTTTTTAAACATTTCTTGCATCTTATTGATCTTTGCCTCCATTCTTTTTCCAATGGCCTGGATCATCTTCACTATCATTATTCTGAACTCTTTTTCTGGAAGGTTGCCTATCTCCGCTTCATTTCATTGTTTTTCTGGGGTTTTATCTTGTTCCTTCATCTGGTACATAGTCCTCTGCCTTTTCATTTTGTCTATCTTTCTGTGAATGTGGTTTTTGTTCAACAGGCTGCATAATTATAGTTCTTCTTGCTTCTGCTGTCTGCCCTCTGGTGGATGAGGCTATCTAAGAGGCTTGTGCAAGCTTCCTGATGGGGGGGGTACTGGTGGTGGGTAGAGCTGGGTGTTGCTCTGGTGGGCAGAGCTCAGTAAACTTTAATCCACTTGTCTGCTGATGGGTGGGGCTGGGTTCCCTCCCTATTGGTTGTTTGGCCTGAGGTGACCCAGCACAGGAGCCTATCTGGCTCTTTGGTGGGGCTAATGGCGGACTCTGGGAGGATTAACGCCAAAGAGTACTTCCCAGAACTTCTGCTGCCAGTGTCCTTGTCCCCACAGTGGACCACAGCCACCCCCTGCCTCTACAGGAGACCCTGCAACACTATCAGGTAGGTCTGGTTCAGTCTTCTATGGGGTCTCTGCTCCTTCTCCTGGGTCCTGATGCACATGTTACTTTGTGTGTTCCCTGCAAGGGTGGAGTCCATGTTTCCCCGAGTCCTGTTGAAGTCCTGCAATCAAATCCTGCTAGCCTTCAAAGTCTGATTCTCTGGGAATTCCTCCTCCCGTTGCCGGACCCCCAAGTTGGGAAGCCTGATGTGGGGCTCAGAACCTTCACTCCAGTGGGTGGACTTCTGTGGTATAAGTGTTCTCCAGTTTGTAAGTCATCCACCCAGTGGTTATGGGATTTGATTTTATTGTGATTGTGTCCCTCCTACCATCTCATTGCAGCTTCTCTTTTGTCTTTGGATGTGGGATATCTTTTTTGGTTGGTTCCAGTGCCTTCCTGTCGATGATTATTCAGCAATTAGTTGTGATTCAGTGCTCTTGCAAGAGGGAGTGAAACAAATTATTATTTGAAGAAATAATAACTAAGAACTACAAAGTCTCAGGACAATGAAAATTACCAAGGATTAAGAGGGTCAGAACATAATGATAAAGGGCAAATTCACCAAGAATATATAATAATCCTAAATGTGTATATATCTAACAGAAGAGTTTCAAAATACATGAAGCAAAACTGATAGAATTGAAAGGAAAAATGGGGGACTCCACAATTATAGTTGAAGTATCAACACTCCTTTCTCAGTAATTGATAGAACTACTAGACAAAAATTAGTAAGCATATAGAAGGACGCAACCAAATGGATCTAACTGACATTTATAGACTACTCCATCTAACAACAGCAAAATAAATATTTTTTTCAAGTGTACATGGAAAAACTAATCAGGTATACATGGAAAGTATAATCAAGATAGGCCATATGCTGGGCTATAAAATTAACCTTAACAAATTTAAAAGAGTTTAAATCATGCAAAGTATGTTTACAGACCATAATGGAATTAGACTAGAAATCAAAACCAGAAAGATAACAGGAAAATCTCCGAATATTTGGATAGTAAACAACATGTTTCTAAATAATCAAAAAGTCAAAGTATAAAAATTAATAAAAACGAACAAACAACAGCAAAAAAATCAGAGTCTCAGGTGAAATTATAAAAAATTTTTACCAAACAAAAATAATACAACAAATCAAAAATTTTAGAATGCAATGCTTAGAGGGAAATTTAGCATCAAATGCTTATATTAGAAAAATCTCAAATGCATAAACTAAGCTTTCACTTTAAGAAATCACAGATGAACAAACTAAATCCAAGGCAAGTAGAAGGAAGGAAATAATAAAGGTAAGAGCAGGAATCAATGAAACTGAAAACAGAAAAAAAAAAAAAGGAAAAGAAAGCAGTTCTTTGAAAAGATGAGTAAAATTGATATACTTCTAGCAAGACCGACAAAGACAAAAGATACAAATTACCATTAGCAGTAATGAAAGTGATTATACACTCTTAATAAGAGAGAGAGGGGCTTCCCTGGTGGCGCAGTGGTTGAGAGTCCGCCTGCCGATGCAGGGGACACGGGTTCGTGCCCCGGTCCCGGAAGATCCCCCATACCGCGGAGCGGCTGGGCCCGTGAGCCATGGCCGCTGAGCCTGCGTATCCAGAGCCTGTGCTCCGCAACGGGAGAGGCCACAACAGTGAGAGGCCCGTGAACCACAAAAAAAAAAAAAAAAAGGAAAATAAGAGGGACTTCCCTGGGGGCAAAGTGGTTAAGAATCTGCCTGCCAATGCAGGGGACACAGGTTCGTTCCCTGGTCCAGGAAGATCCCACATACTGCAGAGCAACTAGGCCCACGCACCACAACTACTGAGCCTGTGCTCTAGAGCCCGTGAGCCACAACTAGTGAAGCCCATGCGTCTAGAGCCCATGCTCCGCAACAAGAGAAACCACCACAATGAGAAGCCCGCACACAGCAATGAAGAGTAGCCCCAACTTTCCACAGCTAGAGAAAGTCTGTGAGTAGCAATGAAGACCCAACACAGCCAAAATAAAAATAAAAATTAAAAATATATATAATAAGGGAAGACTGTGAACAACTATGCACATACATTCAACAACTTAGATGAAACGGACTAATTCCTTGAAAATCACAAAAGTCACTCAAGATGAAATAGGTAACCTCAATATTTCTATAACTATTAAAGACATTGCATTCATAGTCAAAAGCCAGAAAGGAATCTCCTGTCCCAGATGTTTCAGCTTACATACTGTACTATTCCATTTTTATCACATTTTCAAAAAGACAAAAAACTATAGTGATAGAGAAAAAAAGAGTGGTTGCCAGGGGTTAGTTAGTGATGAAGGCAGGGTGGGGAGTAGGACTACAAAGGAACAGCATGAGGGAACTTTCTGGGGTTATGGAACTGTTCTGTATTCTGTTCGTGAATCTATACATGTGTTAAAATGAACTGTACACACAAAAAAAGTCAATTTTACTGTATGTTCACTTAAAATTTTTTTTTTGTATAACCAGGACTCCTTGGGCAAATGGTTGATTCCAGACCTGGGGCACAGGAGGTACAAGACGAGCCTGGAACATCTTGTTATGCTATAAAGTAAGGAATTACTCAAAATAAGAATGGGCACGTGTCTTGAGGGCAAAAGAGCCAGCTTGAAGGAGTTCATAATGACAATATCTTGAAATTTTAGCACCAAAATAATTAAGGACAGTAATAAATTATACACAATTAAAAATAGAAATCTATGAATCCCAACTTATAGCAAATAGATACATACATACATTTATACATACATACTGTTGCTTACAATAGAATGTCTAGTGCTTACTGCTAAATACAAAGGCAATACTGAGGTTGTGAAGTCATATTTTGCAGCCATCATAACAAAGATCAGCTCAGGCAAGAATATCAACTAATATTAAATCTAGGAGCAAATTTTTATGAGGTGCAGGATATTTGCATGATCTTAAAGTGTGTCCCCATAGATGGTTTATTGATTATCAGGGAAAAATTAGTAACTCTACAGTAGAGAAATCAAACAACTTGACCAGGTGATCACATCACAAATAAGGGGTAGATGGATATTGTATGCCTTAATGGATATTAAACTCTGAGGAGAACAGAGCTTTTATGTAGTATTCTGATCAGAAATGCATAACCTGAATCTAATTATAAGGAAACATCAGACAAACGAAAACTGTTTCTGTTTTTTTGGAATGTTCTATTTTTTAAAATGTCAATGTCATAAAAGACAAAGAAAGGCTGTGAAAATGTTCAAGATTAAAGGAGACTAAAGAGACTTGACAACAAAATGCAGTGCCTGACTTTAGACTGGATCTTGTGTGAGAGGTGGGGGAAATTCCATAATTGACGTTATTGGGTCAATTAACAAAATTAGAGTATGGGGACTTCCCTGGTGGCACAGTGGTTAAGAATCCACCTGCCAATGCAGGGGACACGGGTTCGATCCCTGGTCCTGGAAGATCCCACATGCTGCAGAGCAACTAAGCCTGTGTGCCACAACTACTGAGCCTGCGCTCTAGAGCCTCCAAGCCAAACCTACTGAGCCTGCATGCCGTAACTACTGAAGTCTGCGTGCCTAGAGCCCCTGCTCCACCACAAGAGACGCCCCTGCAACGAGAAGCCTGTGCACTGCAGTGAAGAGTAGCCCCCGCTCGCGGCAACTTGAGAAAGCCCATGCGCAGCAACAAAGACCCAACGCAGCCAAAATTAAATCAAAAAAAAATTGGAGTATGGACAATTGACTAAAGTTTCATATCAATGCTAAATTTGCTGAAGTTGATCAACATCGGGTGGTTAAGTCATAGGATATCCTTATTCTTAGGAAATATACTCTGAAGTATTTGGAGGTAAAGGACCATGATGCTTCCAACTTATTCTCAGACTGTTCAGAAAAAAACTGTGTTTATGTGTGTGTGTGTGGCAAGATGTGTGTGTGAGTGTGTAGAGAGACACAGTGAAAATGATAAAGCAAATGGATAAAAATGTTAACAGGTAAACATAGGTAAAGGAAATATAGGCAATTTCTGAACTATTTTTATTTTTCCCAATTTTTTCATAAATTTAAAATTATTCCTCCCTCAAATTTTTAAAATTTTGTTCTTCGAAAGACACTGATAAGAAAATGAATAGGCAAACCTTAGCCTAGGAAATATTCATAATACACATACAGGACAAAGGATTTGTATATAAATAACTCCTACTCAATAATAAAAAGACAAACAGGCCCAGTTGAAAAAGGGATAAAAACTGAGACAGGCACTTCATAAAGGAAAATGTACAGGTGGACAATTAACATATGAAAAAATCCTTAACAGCATTATGCATCAAGAAAACACAAATTAGGGACTTCCCTGGTGTCACAGTGGTTAAGACTCCATGCTCCCAATGCAGGGGGCCCGGGTTCAATTCCTGGTCAGGGAACTAGATCCCACATTCATGCCACAACAAAAGAGCTCTCGAGCACAACTAAGGAGCCCACCTTCTGCAACCAAGACCCGATGCAAGCAAAATAAATAAATTGAAAAAAAAGAATCCACTCTAATGGGAAACATTTCATTAAAAAAAACACACACAGGATATACAGACTGCCAACAAACACATGAAAGAATGCTCAACATCATTAATCATTAGAGAAAAATTAAACCACAATGCGATACCATTTTACACCCACTAGAATAACAACAACAACAAAAGAAAAACTGTCACTGCCAAATGTTGGTGAGGATGAATGTGCAGCAAGCAGAACTCTCACACATTGCTGATGGGAGTGTAAAAATGATTTAACCACTTTGGTAATGTCTGTCAGTTTCTCATTAAATTAAACACACACCTAACCCTACACACCTGCAATTCTACTTCTAGTTATTTACCCAAGAGAAATGAAGCCATATGTATATAAAAAGACTTGTACAAGGATATTCATAGCAGCTTTATTTATAGTGGACAAGTCAAATGTTCATCAACAGGTGAATGGAGAAACAAACTGTGGTATATCCATTAAATGGAATTCTACTCAGAATTAAAAAGGAAGAAGTTTCTGATACAAACTGTGGATGAACCTCAAAAACATTATGCTAAATGACAGAAGCCAGACACAGAAGAGTACATATTGTATGATTCCAATTATATAAAGTTCTAGAATAGGTGAAGCTAATCTGTGTGAAAGAAATCTAACAGTTATTATGAAGGAGGGTGGGGAATGATTGGGGAGGTGCTTGAGGAATCATTCTAGGCTGATAGAAATGTTCTGTATCTGATAAGGTGTGAGTTATACTGGCATATGCAGTTTTCAAAACCACACTTTACACATGCAGATTGCATGTGTATAATGTGTATTGTATGATTATTGTATATTTCATTGTATGTTAATCATATCTCCACTTTTTTAAAAAGGAAAAAAATAGATTATGTCACTACCCTGTTTAAAACTTTTTGCTTCCTGTTGCTAAGATCCAAACTCTTTACTGTGGCTGACAAGGCCCTAGTCTCTACCTGTCTTTGCAGCCTCATCTCCCATTCTCTTCTGCTTGTTCACTATGCTCTAGCCAGGTTGGTCTCCCTCCTGCTCTTCAAACATGTCAAGCCCTTCCTGCCTCAAGATCTTAGTACTTGCAGTTTCCTCTGTTTAGAACACTCTTTTCCCAGCTCTTTGCATAACTGGTTCATTCTCATTCTTCAAGTCTTATCTCAACATCACCCCCTTAGAGAGCCCTTTCCTGACCACCCTGTCTAATGTAAGCCCCTTCCAGTTACTCTTTGGTATTATCCTAATCATTTTCTTTTTAGCACTCTCATTTTTTGCTATGATTTTGTTTTCCATTTTTCAGTTATTCATTCTTTGTTCTTCATCTCCCTCCACTTCCATTGTTTTCATTGTTCAGTACTGTATTCCCATTGCCTAGCAAGGAGTCTGGCACATAGCAGGTACTTAATAAATATTTGTTGAATGAATGAGTAAATTGTCCTCTAAGGGTAGAAAAAATGAGAAGATAACTCTTCAGTAAATACAGAAAACAAAATTGAGGAACATGTGTTTCCATCCAATTTGCCTAAAGAAGTATTCAAGAATTTCTTGGAATAATCTGGTACATCCACTGGGAAAAATTATTAAGGGAAAAAAACATGGTTTAAAACTGTTAAAGTTTTTTGTTGGTGGTGGTTTTTTTTTTTTTTTGCGGTACGCGGGCCTCTCACCGTTGTGGCCTCTCCCGCCGCGCAGGCTCAGCGGCCACGGCCCACGGGCCCAGCCGCTCCGCGGCATGCGGGATCCTCCCGGACCGGGGCACGAACCCGCGTCCCCTGCATCGGCAGGCAGACTCCCAACCACTGCGCCACCAGGGAAGCCCTTGTTGGTGGTTTTTTTGGGGGTTTTTTGCGGTATGCGGGCCTCTCACTGTTGTGGCCTCTCCGGTTGCGGAGCACAGGCTCCGGACGCGCAGGCTCAGCAGCCATGGCTCACGGGCCTAGCCGCTCTGCGGCATGTGGGATCTTCGCGGGACGGGGCACAAACCCGTGTCCCTTGCATCAGCAGGCGGACTCTCAACCACTGCTCCACCAGGGAAGCCCTAAACTGTTAAAGTTTAATTAATTTTATAATACACTGATAAATTAAATTCAGATAAATTTTTTTTCTTTTTTTTTTTTACATCTTTATTGGAGTATAATTGCTTTACAATGGTGTGTTAGTTTCTGCTTTATAACAAAGTGAATCAGTTATACATATACATATTTTCCCATATCTCTTCCCTCTTGCATCTCCCTCCCTCCCACCCTCCCTATCCC
>NW_020173068.1:6070777-6132031 GCF_003031525.2 Neophocaena asiaeorientalis asiaeorientalis
GAAAGAAAGAAAGAGAGAAAGAAAGAAAGAAAGAAAGAAAGAAAAAATAAAGTTATTAAAATAAAAAATAATTATTAAGAAAAAAAATTTTTTTTGAAAAGAAAAAATCCAAAAAAAAAAAAAAGAAGACGGACAGATAGAACCCTAGGACAAATGGGGGAAGCAAAGCTATACAGACAAAATCTCACACAAAAGCATACACAATACACACTCACAAAAAGAGGAAAAGGGGAAAAAATAATAAATCTTGCTCTCAAAGTCCACCTCCTCAATTTGGGATGATTCGTTGTCTATTCATGTATTCTACAGATGCAGGGTACATCAAGTTGATTGTGGAGCTTTAATCCACTGCTTCTGAGGCTGCTGGGAGAGATTTCCCTTTCTCTTCTTTGTTCTCACAGCTCCGAGGGGCTCAGCTTTGGATTTGGCCCCGCCTCTGTGTGTAGGTCGCCGGAGGGTGTCAGTACAGATATTTTTCACTCCACATATCTGAGATTCACTTGGTACATTAATTCATTAATGACTCCTCCTGCTGGTGTTGGGGGGGTCTCCTGCAGAGGCGGGGGGTGGCTGTGGCTCACGGTGGGGACAAGGACACTGACAGCAGAAGTTCTGGGAAGTACTCCTTGGAGTGAGCCCTCCCAGAGTCTCCAGATAAAATTTAATCGAAATTTGGAATATAAAATTAGAAGATGTTAACAATGTGTTCAAACTTGGAAAAAGTGAATATCTTGGGAAATAACAAAATGTCATCTTGCAGGACCAAGAAGTCATCTAGAATAACCAATATTGCAAAAGTCAGGAATCATGAATTTATCAGGAATAGCTTATATTTGTATTAATCACTTGATCCTCCTAGTCATTTGATAGACAAGCCAGAGCTCACATATAGGACGTCTCTGAAACCCCTCGCCCCAAAAACACCGAGTTGCCAGCGTTGATGAAAATGTGAAATAGCCTGATATGTTGTAAAGAGCACTGGGTAAGAAATCAAAAGCCCCCAAGTATAGTTCACAATTCTTCCACTAACTAGCTGAGTAAATCACTTAATTGCTCTGGGCTGAGGGGTTTTTAATATGTAAAATAAAAGAGATGTACTAAATTGTCTCCAAGAGCTCTTCCCATGATAAAGTTCTTCAAGGTGGAAATGGAAATAAATTTGGAGATGCATTGCCTAGTAAAGGTGTCCCATGTCCAACATGGTCGTATGTGCTCAAGGTTTGAAAATAGAAAGTATTTAACATGCTTATTTATCTCATTTTTTCTTAGAGAAGGAACAAATCCTCTCTGAAGTATCTTCCACCAGGGGAATATCTCCACTGATGTCTAGAAAGCTCTTTGGTTGGTGAAGGAAATGACACCATGGACTCCAGAATACTGTCGGGACAGCTTTCAAATCCAATGGGATGACTATACAGGCTAGTAAAAGAAAGGTAACTTACAAAGGGAAGAAAATTCTTTTGTGTGCATCACACCCTGTACTAATTACTTTATATAGCTATCTCATTTCCTCTTTCCTTACGAAATGTTTACTATTCCCATTTTTAAAATGTAAATGTTTAGATAGAGGAGAAATTGAGGTTCACAGAGTATAAGTGATTTGGAAGCCCATACCCTTTCCACATTCTATCCCATCTCTGTCCAGAGAGTTAAATTCTTCCGTGGAACTTTCGTATTCCTTCCGCAGAAGTTTCCTTGACCATCCTGGCCCAAGGTGATTTCTTCTTCTTCAGAGATTCTCTGGTGCATATTACCTACACTACCAATTTTACACCTATAACTTTATGCAACGCTGGTTATATTTGACTCATTTATTAATCAGTAAGTATTTATTAAACAGCCACCATGGAACTCCACTAGGCAGGGGGATACACAAACGAATAAGACACAGTCTCTGCCCTCAGGAGTTAAAATTTAGTGGCGGAGACAACCTCATCAGCAGTCTATTAACACCCCAATCCATTCTAAGATTAAATCACTTTGTCTACTCCTCTCTCCTCCAGTTCAGAACACTTCCATTTCAGCTCTCAGTCAAAACCAAAACAAAACAAACAAACATACTAATGATGAGCTGGAAAGTAACAAAACTATGCCTTAAGGGAAAGGGGGATTTTAATTAATGAATTAACAGTAGCAAATACTCTATAAACATCGAGGACAAAACAAAGAGGAGGTAATAATTGACTGAGAAAGTTAAATTCTAAGCAATAGCACTCTTTCCAGATAGCACAGAATGACTGGTAACACACTGCTGTCTTCCTAACACATCCCGGGGAAACAGTGAGAGGCCCGCGTATCGCAAAAAAAAAAAATAAAATAAAATAAAAAAAGAACAAGACTATCTATTCCAGCCACTGTTCTAGCCAGTTACACTACTAACAACATATTTCTAAGATAGTCTTCTTGAGTGAAATGACTGTTTCCTAACAGATGGCGAAAGTCCACAGATAAAAGTTATGTGGTACATAGAGCAAAGTCTGGTACATAGAAAAGATTCTGCTCAGCTTTGGTTTCTTCCTGGTTCTTTTAGTCAGTCTAGATCTTGTGCTCTAGCAGTGTTAAGTTACTTTCTTTTTCTTCAGTGTCTTACTCCGGGATGCTGAGTTAATTTAATCCAATTTAATGAGCACTTTCAATATGCAATATGGTTGGTACTTAAGGGAAATAAACATGAATAAGAGGATTCCTGCTGCAAAGAGTTGGGAGTTGTGCAAATCTAGACTATGGACCTGGTAATGTCATGTTCTGTGACAAGTACTTCTGCTCTTGAGAGCCATATACAAAATCCAGATATATGGTCTAGCACATTCTACCCCATAGTGTAAGATTATATTACTGTCATCTCCAAGGTTCTGGGCTGCAGTATGTTAATGAGGAGTCCTGGTCTTGCTTACTAACAGGCTTTTCCCAGAAATGAACTTGCAAGCATTCTCTGAAGTGGAGCTGAATTCAGACAGGATCTATTGGTCTTACCAGTGTAACCTAGGATCTGAGAAAGAGAGACCAATCCCTGTGACTTCCTATTACCCAACATCTTTCCTAGAGGTACCCTAGAGGTACCAACCCAAGCCTCACTCCGCCTACTAAGCAAGAGGTGAGGCAGGTGAATAGATTCCCTTTAAAATGTAAAGGGTAGGGTTAAGGGACTGAAATTCATTGAGTGTCTACCATGTGTTACACAAAAATCTCATTTAAAGTTTATATTAACACTCTGGAGTATCATTGCTCCCATTTTACATCTGAGGAAACTGAGGCCCAAAGAGGTTAAATAACTTGCCCAAGGTCACATCGCTTGTAAGTGGAGTTGATTCAACTTTGAGAATGGCACTGGATGGAGACCTAGTTCAGAAATCTGCTGGATCCTGGCTGTACCAGGGACCTATCATGGCTAAGTGATATTTCAAATTATCAAACTGCTCCAAAGCCATGGACAGGAGGCCCCCACACAGCATGATCAACTCCAAGAAGACCTAGACAATACCTGAAATTCAATTTCACTAAATCCCTTTGGTCTCCAAAATTCAGTTTTTTGCACCTTAATTTCAGGGTGCTTCCAGATTAGAAACGTGAGAGCTCAGTTGCCATAAAGCAAAAGAACTCACACCAGGGAAACTCCTGCTGAGTTGGCAACACTCTGGGAGGTGGAGATCCTTGAGGCAGAGGAAGCCAGGGAGCGGGAGAATATAGAAGCCCCGTAGCCCTGAAAGAACTGAAGATCCAGGAGGCCAGGCAAAAAAAACGATCAGAGGGGTGGCCCCACAGCTGGTGGTCATTAACAGCTCAGGGCTGCATAAAAAGCAGTGGGAAGGCAGGGGATGGTTTCTGTCAGGCTGCCAAAGTTGAACCAAATCCTGGAGCCCCAGTTCACTGACCCTTCCCACTCAGCAATTTCCACAGATATACAAAGGCGAAGTGCTTCAGGAACCTGACAGTTTAATTCTGCTTTCCTGATATAAGGATATCATCACCAAAACTAGAAAGAAAATGGGCCAGTGATTATGACATGATTTTTTAATGAGGTCAACTCTCATTTTTCTGTAGGGAGCTTGCCAGGAATTCTCTAAAACAATAGACAACCCCCAAATCATTTATATTTAACTTTGGGATTTGGGGTGGCACTTGGCATCAGGTTCTTGAGTATGTTTAACCTGGGTTGAAAATAAAAATTGGTAGTCTTTGGGAATGTACAGGTTGGTGAATGAGGCACAAAGGGGAACCAACTGTTCATTTAGACGTTGTCATTGATAATCCACAAATGGGGAGGGGAGTTATAAATGAATAATTCTAGCCACCATCAGAAGCTGGTTCTTTGTTAGAATTTGGGCACAGAGCCTCAGCATGAAACTAGGCTGGGGAGAAAGATTCATTAGCCTGAAGACTTCTGAAATCTTTTCCACAGCAAGTTTATACCCTTTCAGAGAGGAATTTATTTTCAATCTTTGTTTTCCTTTGGCCTCTAAAGTTCCTTCTCAGAGAAAAAGTCAATTCCCTGCTCTGGACTAGGGCAAAGTACTTGAGGTTTGTCCGTTTCATCCCTGTCCACAGGCCTAGTAACTTTAAGATGGACTTCCTCAGGGTTGCAGGTCTACTGATGGTGTTTTCATTTATCTCTTAGGAGGGCCCTGAATTTTCCAAACTGCCTTTGAGAGACTCATATTTTATTTTATAAATAGTAGTTAGTACAGACTTTATGTATCCATCACTCATATCATCTGTGCAAAATCAAGGAAATATACTCTAGTGGATACAAACTTAGAGTACCAGAAGTCCCTCGATGGTTTGTTTTCAGTGCAAGACATACCTGGAGCACATCACTTACTGTAAATGACCTTTACAAGGGGAAGTTACTTTGGAGTGGTTTCACCACATGAAAATGAGACAGGACCATCACAAGAATAAATAAAATCGCTTATCAAAAGCCATATCCTCAAGTCTAAAAGAGGAGAAAGAACTATTCTTTGCAAGGTTCAAACCTCAGAACAGATTCTACTCTGCTGGCGTGTGGCATTTCCGCATCCTGCTTAGACTATCCATCTTCCTCTGCGATACAGACCTCCTTACAGGCCCAGGCCAGCCTTAATGCCTCCTGCTGACCACAGGCATTCAGGGAGAAGAAAATTCTGTTGCTGCCTTATTTCTGTCTCTGGAAAGGATGCCTCTCCTCCTAGCCTGCGGCCCTTGGTCAGGCGGGACTAATGGACTGCTGTCTTCAGGACCCACAGAGGCAGGCAGGCAGGCTCCTGTCAGCTCTGCCACTGCTCCTCCACAGCCCTTCCAAAGCAGGCCACAGGCCGGCCAAGCTCTTCACCTGAAGTCTAGGCAAGGATTTCAAGTCCTTTTAAGAATTCATACTGGGTCACGCTAACCTAGGGCTCTCAGTCAACAGCTGGGAGTATCCTCTGTGAAGGATATAAGGGGGGGACTGCTGGCTCCCACCTCCTGCTCATTCAGTGGATTGGATCTATTGCAGTCTTGGCATCGGCACAATTACACCTGCCTTTACCAGTTAGTTTACAGAACACCTCAGATGAGAGTTGAGTAAGATAAGAGATATAAAAGCAACTGGTAAACTCCAAAGTCCCAGAAAAATGTACAAGACAATATGACCAAAGCTTTCCTAACCCATTCCAGAGTTTAGTCCTTGGATTTCTGTCCTTTTCTCTATTCCCATTCTCCCTGGGTGATCTCATCTGTTCCCCTGGTTTTAATTATAACCTATATGCCAGTAACACCCAAGTCTGCATGTCTAGCTTAAATCTCTCCCCAGAACTTTAGTTTTTATTTCTAATAGATTCCTAGATAACTCTATTTCAGTGCATCCCACAGATATGGTAGAGTAAACGGAACTCACCCGCTTCTTCACTCAGCCCTTCTCTTCCTTCAGAATTTAGCATTTAATTGGTGATACCATCAGCCACATAGTCACCTGAGCTAGACGCTAGAGAGCCTTCCTTGATTTTTGCTTTGCCCTCATCCCTTTGCATCCAAGGCCCTTAGGTCTGTTGCTTCTCTCCCAAACTTACTAATTCAGGTGCTCATTTGTCTTTCCCCTGTATTATTCTGCTTTAACCTTGATTATTTTCTCTGGTCTTCTTGTTTCCCGATATGTCACATCAATCCACCCTCCATACCTCTGCTAGCACAATATTTGTAAATTAAGTCTGACCATATGTCTCTCCTATTTAAAATGTTTCAGCAGCATCACAGGATATGGTCCAGGCTCCTTAATCTGATATATGTAAGGCTCTCCCTGTCTGTTTCTCCTGACCTTTGGGCCCTTCCTGCCCCCATCCTTATTTCCCTCCACATATTTGCTATCACTGACTGGCCTTTCTGTCTGAAATGTGGTCCCTTTCTGTTGTCAACACCCCAACCCCACATAGCTAAATCCTATTCATCATTTAAGGTTCAGCTCAGATATCACTTCTTCTGAGAAGCCTTCCCTGACTAGCCCCATCCCCTGGTCCATAAGGTGCTGGCATGCACAAGGCTCATTTATTATTTATTTTTATAATTATATTATATTATCTCTTCTTCTGGACTGTAAGCTCTTTGTAGGCAGAGACAATGTCTTTATATCCACCATTTCTAGTAGAGTGCATGGCATAAACTAAGCCCCCAATAATTGTTTGACTGACTGAATGTCAGAAAATTAATCTTAGCTTTTAAAAAAAGTCTCCAATGGTAAAAACTGAAAAATTATTTTAGCTAACCTCAGTTACCTAGCATCTTCTTGCCCTAAGTCCCTGAACATTTTAGGTAGTGAACTGAATTGATTTCTCTGAATATATTTTAAGTTTATGCCAAAAATTACATAGTGATATTGAAGAAAGGCATTCCTTAAACGTTCCAGTACCCAATTTGATGATCGAATGTCTTGGCTTCTCCCCTTGTCTCCCCACTACTGGGTCTCCAAAGAGTTCCACTGAGACACACACAGCTCAGATATTCTTCTCCCCAAACCAGAGCTCTGATGTGGCCACCTGGGGGCAGTGCAGACTTGTGGATGGACTTCACAGTAAGGCTTAGGGAGTCCCAGCGCTGAGCAGTCCCAGTCTGCTGCCCAGTTCCCTTTTCTCCCACTTTGACTCAGGCTCCTACTGAGTTGACATGAGGCTGACTGGAATAGGTGCTCAGGTGTGAGGCACACTCACAGAGCAGCATGCATACCCATACCCGTATCCTGGAACACTTCTAGCCTCCAACTCCTGAGAGGCAGGGTTAAACAAATCAAGCTGGGGGGTTCTTTGGGCCAGGAAACCTAAATACTTTAAAGGAAAATGTGAAGGCTGGCATTAAACACTGTTTAACAGGTATAACTCTGTTCCATGACACACAGGTTGTGAATATGTCATATTTCTGTAGTTCTCTAAATTAAATATCCTTGGCTCCCATCCACCAGTGGGTGGAAAATCCAATCTTGGTCCTCTTTTCAGGAGCTCACAGGTATTTCAGAAATGTCTCTCAGTTAGTGCCTGCCGCCTTTGGAGCTCTTTGCCCGTGACAACTGTCTGTTCTAGGACCCTTTCTCTAGGCCTAACTGGGGCATAGAGACCTCTGCTGAGGCTCCATAATAGCAGTGCCTTTAGTCACCTCTTTGAGCACAAAGTCATCCCCATTCAAGGTCCTACTGTGCCAGGGGTCTGTAGGAGAGTGGGAGCAGGACCTGGCTGCTCAAGGAGACTGCAGTGCCCCTTACCACCATCCCTTTCAGAGCCAGGCTCAGGACATTCTCTCTCCTCAGCCCTCCTCTAATCCTAAGAGCCCTTCTTTGTCTCAGACAAAACAGCTGTATCCCCTCTGAGACCAGGGCTGATTTCAAAAACAAAAGCCTGTTGATTTCTTTTATTTTTCTTTTCTGAGGCGAATGAAGCCCTGATCTCCAGAACAAAAGGCCCTCAGTTACTCTTTTGGGATGGCGAGTGTAGAAGATAGGAATAGTTCATTCTTTCACAAAGAACAGAAATGGCTGACACCACAGAAAATAAGACAAGTTAATTCCTCAAGCAGGTTAGCCTGTCAAACACTAAAGCACTGCTTATCTCATACTTTGTTCCCAGAGTATGGAGCCTCTCCAGGAAGAGGCAGTAGGCCATACTGCAGGTAGAGATCCACACTGATAATGTTCCAGCTTCAGACTGGGGAGTGCTTCAGGTTGAAAGTAAGCAGCAAACTTAGGCTCCCCCATCTTCTGTGTAGGTCCCAGATTGACTAGGGAGGATGGAGCTATTTTGATTACTGGTCCCATGTTCCAATTCGCTGGGGCTGGCCTCATTTAGGCCTGATCTCTGGAAGGAGTTTGAAGAACCTATGAGAGAATTACCCCAAGACCACATCTAACCCTTGAATAATGAACTGGATAATGGAATAACAGAAGAGAGCAATCTTGATTACTGATTTTTTTTTGTATAAATTTTTATTTTTTAATATTCAATTAAAATATCCTTATTTTGATTACTGAGATTTTTGACACCCCCTTAAATTTTGCACCTTAGATGCATACCTTGCTTGTTTCACCCTAGCTTGTCCACTGGCATCTGCCCCTTGCAGAGCTACCTAGAGCCCTCATAGTTCATTCACAGGATATAGCCTGAGCCTAGCTATATGAGACCCTTGGTGGGACACCAGCGTCTCAGCCTGACCTTGGGTGAGAGTGGAGGAGCCCAGCATCCTGGGCTAGCATTTCTCCCAGACCCTCAGCTGGACTGTATTGAGGTCACACCTGTAAGGTATTGTACAATGAGACCTCTGAGCATCAAGCCAAGAGTCCTTTGATTGATTTTTTTTATAGATGGAGAGAATTTGCTAACATACCATTATTAATCAGGGGTCATATGAGGATCCAAGAATTTCACAGAATCTAGGTTGTTCTGATTTGATTAAGATCACATTCTTTAGTGTGGCCCATAATAAGGCCAGCCCTTCACCACTTCATTTCATCTGTTTC
Source organism: Neophocaena asiaeorientalis asiaeorientalis (assembly GCF_003031525.2). Classification (NCBI taxonomy): domain Eukaryota; kingdom Metazoa; phylum Chordata; class Mammalia; order Artiodactyla; family Phocoenidae; genus Neophocaena; species Neophocaena asiaeorientalis. The sequence continues at coordinate 6,079,725 of NW_020173068.1, forward strand.
TAGCCTCACGTCTAGTCATTCCCCCATGTACACTATACTCTTGTCACAGGGAACAATTTGGTCTGCTTGCTGTTTTCGAAGCATAAGAAGTACTTTCACGCCTCCGTGCCTTTGCTCATGTTGTTTCCTTGCCTGGAGTACCTTTTTTCTTCCTCTCTGCCTGATGAACTCTTTACTTATCTTCAGGCCCAAATAAAATATCATCTGCTCTGTAGTTTCCACTAATATGTTCCCCTTATTGAAGTGCACTGACACTCCTGATAGTCTCTGTCCCATTTTCATGTAGCTGTTTTTTACGTGTCTCTTTATCGGTGAACTCAGTGAATGGCTTGAAAGAGCAACTCCTGAGGTTACTTCCTCTCCCCCTCCTCTTCATTCATTCTCCCCATCCTATGACTTCATTCATCTTTGTATTCGCAGCTCTTAGCCTAATGCTTGCCACCTAGGAATAGGAGTACTTAACAAACATTTGTTGCATTTGATGAAAGCTGCAACACATCAGGCAAAATGTGGTTCTTTTATTTTCACTTTCTATTTCCACTTCTCAGGAAATTTTGATTACTGGTCTCAATTTCCTCTCCTGATCATTTCTGTTCTTTCTGACCATATGCATCTCATCCCAGTTTTACCTAGATTTTCTTGGCTAGCTCTCCCAACCCACTCCACTCATTCAGCACGTATTTATTGAATACCTGCTGTTCTGCATGCACTATTCTAGGTGTTGAGGATACAGCAGTGAACAAGATAGATGGGATACTTTCATGGAGCTTACATTATGGTTGAATAACTGGACCAAAACAAGTAAACGAACAAGATAATTTCAAATAATGATGAGTTATAGAAAGGAAATAAAGTGATGTGATAGGGAGTGAAGAGACATTAGTCGGGTAAGCCCTCTCTGACAAGGAAACACTGAAATCTGGAGGATAAGAAGGAGAAAGCCATATGGGGATCTGCAGAAAAAAATTTCAAGTGGAAAGGTCATCAAGAGCACAGGCCTAGAGACAAGATGAAATGACTGAAAATTATAAAGCATTATATAAATAAACAAAATGATTGCTTCAGGACTTTCATTAGCCTGTCAGTATACCGTCATCCCTTTCTCAATAGAGTAGCTTCAATCCCTTCTGAGAAGTGATTGACTTCCCTTAACCTCCACTGTCCCTACCACTCAAATCACAGAATTTTCTTCCGGTGAATCCCATTGAAACTCACCAGAAGTTCATTTGACTGAAGCACCAATCCATGGGATTAGATGCTTTGTGTGGTCCCTTTTAAGGGACTTCCCTCCCCTATCACTTCCAGAAGGACTAGGTGCTGCTCTCCCTTCTCCAGGAACACTCAAATGGAAACCCAGGGGCAGCATTAAGGGGAAAAAGTCAGTTCTTTGGACAGATACACACAAGTGGGAGAGCCTGGAGTCCACTTCTGTGAATCCCAGGAGTGTCTCCTCACCCCTACAGCCATTCTTGTTATCCTTTCTCCACACTGTGTGTTGCCCTCCACTGGGCTGCCATGCCCAGCTGGTGAGGGAGTCCAAAAGAGCTGGCCTCCTCTCTTAGATACCAGAGCAGCTGCTTAAAGAGGCTGGAGGGCTTCCTGTCGCTGGAGACATGAAACACTCTCAGTAAGCCAAGAGCCAGAATCAAAACCATATGGTTTGCTTTGCAGTAAAGATCACAGGGCCTGAAAAACTAGAGGAAGGAGGGCCAGCCAGGGAACAAGTTTTGGGAGTAAGAGGGTTGTGCCTATCCCAATCCTGGCAGCCCTGTACTCACAAGTATGGCCCCCCTACCTAAGGGCCCTCCTGTCCTTGAACTCATAGCCCATTTCCACTCTCTTCAGACCCAGATTGGTAGAATTTCAAACAATAAAGGCCAGAGAATGAGATTATCCACTCCCTGGAACATCCTGGTCCCCTAAAGGCCTCCTGACCAGATGCCTCCCAAACAAAAACTGTCCCAATTTACTCTTATCTCTAATGAACTGACATACCCCACACCTTAAAAATATTAAACTAGCAGCCCTTTATCTAGTTGTTTACTATGAATCTAACTAGATACAGGTTCTCTAAGATTTTTCTTAGATTTTTAGATTTATCTTAGATTTTTCCAAGGTGCTCCTGAGGTAGATAGAATCCATAAGCATTAAAATGAAATTCATGCTAATGACTCCTTCTAAAAGGATAAACTGCATGGTTCTAATGTGGAAGCCTGGATTTGGATCTGCTGTAGGACTTTAAATGCCAGGGCTTCTGTTAGTTCCAGTGCGTTCCTGTTCTTACTGCTACGTGAGTGGGGATTGTTTAAGGACACTAAACAAGTTTTGGGGAGGAGGTGTTGCATGCCTGGAACTGGGATACCTCACAGTGTCTTCTGCTTTGCAGACCAAGGCCAAGGCACCCAAGGAAAAATTGAATCCTAATTCTCACTGTCCACCTGCTGCCTCCCTGCTCCCCAACCCCAGCCCGTCACTTCAGTGGCTTCCTGTAAAAGGCAGCATTTGTGGGAAAAGCTCTGTGTCCACAAGTCTCCATGTCCATGCAGAAGAGTTTGGGGCAGCTGGCTTTGTTTTAGGGCCCAGGCTGACCCATAAATGGAAGGAACATTCCAGGTAACCTTTTACTATAAGAAAGGGATAGAGCCTCAGTGCCTCAGAGTTGAGAGCCTGCTCCATAAACCTCTCCCATAATCTGTTCACCCAGGGCAGATCTGCAGTCTGCTGGGTCGTGGAAGAAAAAGCAAAAGCAAACAATAAAACAAAAACAAATAAACATGAGTTTTCCTAACTTTCTTCTGCAGGTATTTTCTTGGATGGGAAGGGAAATGAAAAATCTCATAGAGAGAATGGTTCTCCTTCTTGGCTACTGTTGAAAGTAAGTGTTTACAAGGTTGCGTGATCAGGGATTTAAGGGTGGGATTTTGTCTTAAGCTTCAAAAAGTTGCAAAGATGATACTGTCCCTGCCTCCCAGACCTCCTGACCTGCTCCACTATATGCTTAAGTCAAAACAGGGAGCAATCTCCTCAAGCCCTTTGGCTCCAAAGAGGACCCTCAATTCTAGCCACCAAAGACATAGCCCTCATTCTAGAAGTTCCAACCATGCATTCGCAGGAAATTTAGAAAAGCTGGAGTTCAGCCTTTGCTCCTTTCCTGATGTTATTTCTCATTGCCCCTCAAGGGCTATACACAGAACGCGAGGGACTGGCTATTTGGGTGAATTCAGTGAGGACATTGCCAGTTATAACTCATTCTTATCAGCCACAGAAATAGGATTAAGTATCAGACGCATGTACCAGAATGTGTTAGGCACTGATAGGTTGATAGGATTGTTTTGAAGCTTTTGACCAAAATTAATTATATTTTAATATGTTCTATATATTTTTGTATAGACCCTATCTTATTTAAGCATCGCAATAATGCTAAACTTTGGAAAGTATGACTCTCACTATTATACATACAAACACAAAGAGATTAAATGACTTGCCCAAGCTCATCTAGCTTTGTTGTTACTAGAGTCAAGACTAGAACACTGATTGCCTAACTTCCAGTTCAGTGCGTGTTCCGCCATTTCAACTTAAGAACAAATATCCTCCAAAAAGTTGCAGTAAATCAGGGTATTAGCAGTCACTGAAGCCCTTCCCTGGGCCCCCATTATAATTATGGGGTCTTCCTCTTTCGAGGCTGAGTCGTCGTTTGCCAAAATGTGCTCCCCCAGATTCACACACAGTTCACGTGCGTGGAACACCACCAGGCACTTTGCATATCATTATCTCAATTCATTCCCCAGTACCTCCATTGAGGATATTATTTACCCATGGTACTGATAAACCGAAGCTCAGAGAAAGCAGATACATTAGTTTAAAATCCTAGAGCTTGTAAGCGGCAGTCGGAGCTGAAACCAGGTCTTCTGATACTCTGATCCTCTTTCTTGATACCCGAGGAATCCAGAAACATTAGCCATAATAGGAACCAAACATAGATCTCCTCAAGACATGAGTAAGTTTGTGGACTTTACCTGCATGAGGCAGATTCTAGTGCTGGCATATCACGTAATACAGTAGAGAACCTTCAGTTTCTCCAGAAGCGGCAACTATCCTTCCCACTGGGTGTCCACACAGAAACACAGGAGCATGCTTACGTGGCACGTTCTGCCCCGCCTCCCCCTGCCAGGGGTTTGGTCACAGCTACAGCATCTTGACAGCATATTTAAACCAACTTGCAGTAACTGGCAACAAAGTATCATTCCCTGACAGGCTGCGGGTCCTTGAGCTTCTGCAGACTTTGGAAGAGGGAATCCTTAGCTGAAACATTCAAGAACCACGGGGTCACAGAGAGGTACGTAATAAATTCCATTCAGATGTTGGGACTGGTTTTTTCCTCTTTCTTTCTTTCTTTTTTTTTTCAATCACATTCGAAGAGCGAACAAGTTCTTTTCACCTTATCAAGCAAGGTGAGAAGAACATTGCTTCCTTTATTCTTGAGTGGATCTGCACCAAAGGATTGAGAGGGCTAACAGCATCTGAGTAATTAAGGGTGACATCTGAGTTATCTGAGAGCACTTTGTACGTGTGACAGAATTATCTGAATAGGTAAATGGTGTTGCAAATACTTCAGCAAAATCCAATTACGGGCCTCTGAGTCCATTCTAATTTACGGCTCCCACACTGTTTACCTGCAGTATAGGCACCGCATCCGTTTTGAAATTCTTCTAAGGAACCATGACTGTGCAAATTGGTCCAACAAATAGCTGAAGGTACACATTGCTCTGTTAGAGACGGAAAGGCAGACGTAGACATAAGTACTAAATTTTATCTCATGGCATCTGAGCAGCCTAGATGGCCTGACAGTTTTATTGTGCTACAATATATGGGTAACAATTGGGTCATTAGATAGCTCACAAAACTCCCCTCCAGCAGCCCAGGCTCTCCTGGGGTTAACTCTTTCTGTGGGGCTGGGATGAGGAAAAACAGACCTTCCCAAGCTGCAGCTGCAATTGACACCTCCTTTACCCCACACCTGAGCTCCTGCTCCTTGGAGGAGAAACCTGAGTAAAGATAGCCATGGCAGCAGAGAAGGGCTCTTCTTGGCAACGGCTGCTTCTGACTTCAGAGCTGTGGGCACTGAGCTAGAAAGCAGTACAGAGAGAGAGGACCAGGAACTAAATGACACCGGGAAAGGGGAAACTCAGAGGAGAAAGGACCTGACTTTCTTCCCCTCAAAGATGTGTGCTTTGCAAGCAAGGTTCGTCTTTTCATCTGGACTGTTGAGTCTCAAAATTTTTAGTCCTTAGACTATTTGAGCAAAACAAGAGTGTCTCACCTATTTACTAGACTAAATAAACAAGCCAGCAAACAAACAAACAAACAAGATCCACTTTTGAGCTGTTTTTGCTGAATCCCTGTGATTATTTGTAGCTCCCTTTAAACATGTTTGTTTTGATGCATTTAAGTTTTGATTGAAATCCACAGTGGAAGATATTGTTTCAAAGGGAAAAAAAAACAAACCACCCAACATACTTCTGTGCCTTGCATACTGATCCAACCCACAGAACGATTGGAAGAATCTTTGCCAACCCACCAGAGATCCCTGGATTCCACTTGGAGAGCCCATCGATCTAAAACACGACATCTTGATTTCAGAACCCTTCTTTTGATCTGGAATTATCTATTATTGACCACAGAAAGCTGCTACTGACGATTACTGGAACAGTGTCCTGTAGAGCGAGAGGTGAGCCCAGTGTGGGAAGAAGAAAATCTCTTTCTCTTTCTCGGCGGGTGTTTTGGTACAGTGTGATATCTATGCTTAGTATGATATCTATGAGCTCAATTTCTTCTTCTCTTTTTCTTCCTCTTCTTTTTCCTTTCTCTCCCCTCCTTCCTCTTCCTCATTTTCTTCTACTTTGTTTGTTTCTTCTATAGTAAAAATTTCCCCAAGCCCTCGGTGCCTAAATGATTTTTGCCTGGTACATTCTACTAATTGAAGTTTCATCATCACAGTTTCTTATTCGGGTGTGAATTTTCCTATATCTGAGCACCCAAATTATTGTAAACGCAGCCGGCCCTTGCCCATGCCTTGTGTACAGTTACCTGAGATAATACCAGAGAAGAGAAGGCTGCAGGTTTGTGCCTTTCACTGTACCAAAATGCAGAGCTCTATTGACATACGTGTAGGAAAGGAGAAGAACCTTCGTGGAGGGAGCAGCCATGTTGCAATGAACCAACAACACAGATAATATGAAGAACAAATCCAGGGATAAATGGAACCATACGCTGGAAGCATGAAGTTACAATAGTTCCTTTGGTCAAACTTCTCCGAAAATGCAGGAAAAGACTCTCACTCATGTTGAAGGTAGGGCATGTGTCTGCATCTGCTCTGCTTAAACCACAGGGATCTCATTAAGGATCGGGGCACTGACACATGGCTTCATTCTGGGCACGACCTCAGCAGGATGGCCCCATGCAAAGGTAATTACCAGGAGTGGAGAGATCATTATAGCCTTTTGATTTGGTCACCCAAACATCCTGTCAGACAGATGTAGAAAGGAGACCAATCTTTACCTCAAAAGAAGTAAATTATGGTTGAAGTGTTTGGTTTCAGTCTCTCTCAGGTTGAGGCTTTGAAAAACAGACCTGTGGGTCTAGGAAACCACATACCAGATTCAATTGCTTTGGAGTCCTGAGAATATTCAAGGTTATAAGGAAATATATAACCCAATTCAAGACAATTATTTTAATTGGCGGTTTTACTGTCTAGTGCAGTAACCCTCATTTTGCGTAAGTGGCTCGGGGTTGGAATGCAATCTGGGAAAGGGCTGTTTCTGGTTCTTCAAGACAGTCTGAAGGATTATCAAAAATTAAAATAGCATAAAACTTGCCATCTTTCGATTACACCATGAATCTTTCTCTCTTCCAAGCACTTCTACATATGGGTAAGCATTCTAGCAAAGATGCAGTTACGGTCCAGCATGAGGAAGCAAAGGAGCCCAAGTGTTCAAAGTTGGACAAAAGAGCCAGGACACTAGTCAAAAAGAGAGAAGAGCTATTACAGAAGAGAAATAGAAAATAGAAACCAAAAAGATCAGATGTCGGTGTATGTATTGGGGTTGGGGGATGGTGGAGGGTAGCAGAGCGTCATCTTTTTTTTTTTTTTTTTTTGCGGTACGCGGGCCTCTCGCTGTTGTGGCCCCTCCCGTTGCGGAACACAGGCTCCGGACGCGCAGGCTCAGCGGCCATGGCTCACGGGCCCAGCCGCTCCGCGGCATGTGGGATCCTCCCAGACCAGGGAACGAACCCGTGTCCCCTGCATCGGCAGGCGGACTCTCAACCACTGCGCCACCAGGGAAGCCCCAGAGCGTCATCTTTGATTGACATAAGAAAGAATATAGTTCAAGGAGAATGTGCACAAAGAAATAGATCATGGCTTGAGAGAAAACTGACTTCAGTTGGGTAGGGAACATTTATTCAGATTTTAGGGAGAAAATTGGAAAGAACTGTAAAGCTAAAGTCTGTATCCAATTTGAATACCTATGCAGCTGGGTCTTGGGGCCAAAGTAGTCCCTAGATCCCCTAGAAGTCTGCATTTGCTCAAAAGGCAGCTCTCTTGAGGAAAAAGAAGATGAATGGGGGCATTGCAGTGGGGGAGAGGTCCATAAACCCTTCTGATGGCCCGCGCACAGGTAGGCCTGCTAGACAGCCACCAGTTCTGTCTCCAGCTGTTCCCGAAACCCGTGCTTACAGATTCTTTCTTTATATTCAGGTGTTTTTAAGAAGAATCAGCTTGGAGCAAAAGTACTAAATTCAAAACATTCTAAAACCACAATTTAAATCTTATTTAAAAGATGAGAAGTGTGACTCTTTCATTTGTTTAGAAATAGTCATTGCAGACAGTATTCCATCCGGTATGTGTTTCACTCTTTCCTTGGTTTGTTCTGCTCTCAAGTGCCATCAGGCCTCATTCAATACAGTCAGTAATTGGACTTTTAGAAGAGGGAAAAGTGGTTATTTAAAATTGCCTCCTTATGTCTGGTAGTTGCACCCTTTGACATTTGCTTCCAGAGAGGTGTATACAGTGATGACTGACTAGGTATCTGCTTTAAGTTAGTTCAACTGTGAAATAAATTAGGAGGCCATCCGCATCCTTAGCATCACTGTAAGTTAGGGACACAGAGAAAAATTCACTGGACCCTAGTGAAGACATTCACGGATTAGAGCTTCAGTGTGGTCAGGTGACCTGATTCACAGGAGCAGCAGGCCCTGGTGCACAAAGCTCAGGAATAGGAATTAGGAGACCAGTTTCTAGTCCTGCATCTACTTCTAACAGCCTGTGAGGCCTTAATCTAGTCATTGACCCGCTCAGGGCAGCCATCTTTCCATGCATAAAATGGGAAGACAAAGACTAGCTTCCCCTACTTGTGGATAAGATGAAAGCTGAAAGTATCTGCCTTAGCTAGGGGAGAGGGAGTGGGGTCAGAGGGAGACAGTTGTGACAGCTGACTTTGTCACTTGATTGCTTAATTTTTAAAATCTTGATCTCCCTCTTCACTGGGATCCTGAATGGTCTGGACACACTTTTATTTTCTTTTAAGTAAAGTTGTTATTGAAAGTTTTTCTGTTTCTATTACACAAAAAAGCCTTCAACTTGACGACATATAATGCAGCTATTGAGTACTTGAAATGTGGCCAGTATGTCTGTTGCACTGAATTTTAAATTTTATTTCCTTTAATTAATATAATTAAATATAGCTAGTGGCAATGTAGTCTGACAACGTTGTCCACCTGGAATTGATTTTAAGATATGCTATAAGGTCATGTCTCCTTTTTTTCTTCCATATGGATATCCAGTTGACCCAGGATCGTGTACTGAAAAGACTGTCAATTCCTTTTATAATTTACCAATATATGTGAATCTGGTTCTGGGATGTCCATTCTTTTTCTATCTATCTATTAGTTCGTCTTTTTGCCAATTCCATGCTGTGTCAAATACTGTAGCTACTATAATGAGACTTAATACATAATAGAATAAGTTTTTCATGTTTCTGGTCTTCCCCAAGAGGTCTTGGCTATTCTTGAACTTCTGCATTTCCACATAAATTTTATTTATTTATTTATTGAAGTATAGTTGACATACAATATTATGTTAGTTTCAGGTGTACAACATAGTGATTTGACATTTAAATACATTATGAAATGATCACCATGATAGGTCTAATAACCATCTGTCACCGTACAAAGATATTACAGTATTATTGACTATATTTCTTATACTGTATATTACATCTTGTGACTTATTTATTTTATAACTGGAATTTTGTCCCTCTTAATCTCCTTCACCTATTTCACCCAACCCCCTATAGCTGTCCCCTCTGGCAATCAGTTTGTTCTCTGTTCTCTGATACAGTTTGTTCTCTGTATCTATGTCTATTTCTGTTTTGTTTTGTTTGTTTTGTTTTGTTTTGTTTTGTTTTTGCGGTACGCGGGCCTCTCACTGTTGTGGCCTCTCCCGCTGCGGAGCACAGGCTCCGCGGCCATGGCTCACGGGCCCAGCCGCTCCGCGGCACGTGGGATCTTCCTGGACCGGGGCACGAACCCGTGTCCCCTGCATCGGCAGGCGGACTCTCAACCACTGCGCCACCAGGGAAGCCCGTTTGTTTTGTTTTTTAAGATTCCACACGTAAGTGAAAACATATGGTATTTGTCTTTTTCATTCCGACTTATTTCACTTAGCATAAGTTGTGGCATGTTGTGGCAAATGGCAAGATTTCATTCTTGTTTATAGTTGATGATATTCCATTGTGTATATATACCACATATTCTTTATCCATTCACATATCAGTGGATATTTAGATTGCTTCCACAGCTTGGCTGTCGTAAATAATGCTGCAATGAACATTATTGTACTGAACATATATTATTCACACGTGTTTCAATTTAGTGGGTTCCTTTCCTTTTGTTTTCCACCCAGAAGTGGAATTGCTAGATCATATGGTAGTTCTATTTTTAATTTTTCGAGGGACCTCCATACTATTTCCCATAGTGGCTGTACCAATTGATATTTGCACTAACAGTCCACAAAGGTTCACTTTTCTCAACATCCTCACCAATTATTGTTATCTGTTGTCTTTTTTTGCTTTATTTTTTTTAACATCTTTATTGGAATATAATTGCTTTACAATGTTGTGTTAGTTTCTTCTGTATAACAAAGTGAATCAGCTAAATGTCTACATATATCCCCATATCTCCTTCCTCTTGCATCTCCCTCCCACCCTCCCAATCCCACCCCTCTAGGTGGTCACAGAGCACCGAGCCGATCTCCCTGTGCTATGCAGCTTCTTACCACTAGCTATTTTACATTTTGTAGTGTATATATCAATGCCACTCTCTCACTTTGTCCCAGTTTACCCTTCCCCCTCCCCATGTCCTCAAGTCCATTCTCTACATCTGCGTCTTTATTCCTGCCCTGCCACTAGGATCTTTTTATGGCTGAGTAATATTCCATTGTATATGTGTGGCACATCTTCTTTATCCATTCATCTGTCAAGGGACACTTAGGTTGCTTCCATGTCCTGACTATTGTAAACAGTGCTGCACTGACCATTGTGGTACATGTCTCTTTTTATTTATTTATTTATTTTTTTTTTACATGTCTCTTTTTGAATTATGATTTTCTCAGAGTGTATGCCCAGTAGTGGGATTGCTGGATCATATAGTAGTTCTATTTTTAGTTTTTTAAGGAACCTCCATACTGTTCTCCATAATGGCTGTATCAATTTACATTCCCACCAACAGTGCAAGAGGGTTCCCTTTTCTCCACACCCTCTCCAGCATTTATTGTTTGTAGATTTTTTTTTGATGATGGCCATTCTGACTAGTGTGAGGTGATACCTCATTGTAGTTTTGATTTGCATTTCTCTAATGATTAGTGATGTTGAGCATCCTTTCAGGTCTTTGTTGGCAATCTGTATATCTTCTTTGGAGAAATGTCTATTTAGGTCTTCTGCCTATTTTTGGATTGGGTTGTTTGTTTTTTTGATATTGAGCTGCATGAGCTGCTTGTATATTTTGGAGATTAATCCTTTGTCAGTTGCTTTGTTTGCAAATATTTTCTCCCAATCTGAGGATTGTCTTTTCCTCTTGTTTATGGTTTCCTTTGATCTGCAAAAGACTTTTAAGTTTCATTAGATCCCATTTGTTTATTTTTGTTTTTATTTCCATTTCTCTAGAAGGTGGGTCAAAAAGGATCTTGCTATGATTTATGTGATAGAGTGTTCTGCCTATGTTTTCCTCTAAGAGTTTTATAGTGCCTGGCCTTAGGTTTAGGTCTTTAATCCATTTTGAGTTTACTTTTGTATACAGTGTTAGGAAGTGTTCTAATTTCATTCTTTTACATGTAGCTGTCTAGTTTCCCCAGCACCACTTATTGAAGAGGCTGTCTTTTCTCCATTGTATATTCTTGCCTCCTTTATCAAAGAGAAGCTGACCATATGTGCATGGGCTTATCTCTGGGCTTTCTATCCTGTTCCATTGATCTATATTTCTGTTTTTGTGCCAGTACCATACTGTCTTGATTACTGTAGCTTTGTAGTATAGTCTAAAGTCAGGGAGCCTGATTCTTCCAGCTCCGTTTTTCTTTCTTAAGGTTGCTTTGCCTTTTTGGGGTCTTTTGTGTTTCCATACAAATTGTCAAATTTTTTGTTCTGGTTCTGTGGAAAATGCCATTGGTAGTTTGATGGGGATTGCATTGAATCTGTAGATTGATTTCGGTGTATAGTCATTTTCACAATGTTGATTCTTCCAATCCAAGAACATGGTATATCTCTCCACCTTTTTTGTATCATCTTTAATTTCTTTCATCAGTGTCTTATAGTTTTCTTTATACAGGTCTTTGTTTCCTTAGGTAGGTTTATTCCTAGGTATTTCATTCTTTGTGTTGCAGTGGTAAATGAGAGTGTTTCCTTAATTTCTCTCTCAGATTTTTCATCATTAGTGTATAGGAATGTAAGAGATTTCTGTGCATTAATTTTGTATCCTGCTACTTTACCAGATTCATTGATTAGCTCTAGTAGTTTTCTGGTAGCATCTTTAGGATTCTCTATGTATAGTATCATGTCATCTGTAAAGAGTGACAGCTTTACTTCTTTTCCTTCTCTGATTGCCATGGCTACAACTTCCAAAACTATGTTGAATAACAGTGGTGAGAGTGGGCAACCTTGTCTTCTTCTTGATCTTAGAGGAAATGGTTTCAGTTTTTCACCATTGAGAATGATGTTTGCAGTGGGTTTGTCATATATGGCCTTTATTGTGTTGAGGTAGGTTCCCTCTATGCGTACTTTCTGGAGAGTTTTTGTCATGAATGGGTATTGAATTTTGTTGAAAGCTTTTTCTTCATCTATTGAGATTGTCATATGGTTTTTATCCTTCAGTTTGTTAATATGGTGTATCACATTGATTGATTTGTGTATATTGAAGAATCCTTTCATTCCTGGGATAAACCCCACTTGATCATGGTGTATGATCCTTTTAATGTGCTGTTGGATTCTGTTTGCTAGTATTTTATTCAGAATTTTTGCATCCATGTCCATCAGTGATATTGGCATGTAATTTTCTTTTTTTGTGACATCTTTATCTGGTTTTGGTATCAGGGTGATAGTGGCCTCGTAGAATGAGTTTGGGAGTGTTCTTCCTGCTATAGTTTGCAAGTGTTTGAGAAAGTCGGTGTTAGCTCTTCTCTAAATGTTTGATAAAATTCACCTGTGAAGCCATCTGGTCCTGGGCTTTTGTTTGTGAGAAGATTTTAATCACAGTTTCAATTTCACTGCTTGTGATTGGTCTATTTATATTTTCTATTCCTTCCTTGTTCAGTCTTGGCAGGTTGTGCTTTTCTAAGAATTTGTCTATTTCTTCCAGGTTGTCTATTTTATTGTCATATAGTTGCTTGCACTAATCTCTCATGATCCTTTTATTTCTGCAGTGTTAGTTGTTACTTCTTTTTCGTTTCTAATTCTGTTGATTTGAGTCTTCTCCCTTTTTTTCTTGTTGAGTCTGGCTAATGGTTTATCAATTTTGTTTATCTTCTCAAAGCACCACCTTTTAGTTTTATTGATCTTTGCTATTGTTTCCTTCATTTCTTTTTCACTTCTTTCTGATCTGATCATTATGATTTCTTTCCTTCTGCTAACTTTGGGGTTTTTTGGTTCTTCTTTCTCTAATTGTTTTAGGTGTAAGTTTAGGTTGTTTATTTGAGATATTTCCTATTTCTTGAGGTAGGCTTGTATAGCTATAAACTTCTCTTCTTAGAACTGCTTTTGCTGCATCCCATAGGTTTTGGGTCATCGTGTTTTCATTGTCATTTGTTTCTAGGTATTTGTTGATTTCCTCTTCAATTTCTTCAGTGATATCTTGGTTATTTAGTAATGTATTGTTTAGCCTCCATGTGTTTGTATTTTTTACAGTTTTTTTTCCTGTAATTGATATCTATTCTCATAGCGTTGTGGTTGGAAAAGATACTTAATATGATTTCAGTGTTCTTAAATTTATCAGTGCTTGATTTGTGACCCATGATATGATCTATCCTGGAGAATGTTCCATGAGTACTTGAGAAGACAGTGTATTCTGTTGTTTTTGGATGGAATGTCCTATAAATATCAATGAAGTCCATCTTGTCTAATGTATCATTTAAAGTTTGTGTTTCCTTATTTATTTTCATTTTGGGTGATCTGTCCATTGGTGAAAGTGGGATGTTAAAGTCCCCTACTATTATTGTGTTCCTGTCAATTTCCCCTTTTATGGCTGTTAGCATTTGCCTTATGTATTGATGTGCTCCTATGTTGAGTGCATAAATATTTACAATTGTTATACCTTCTTCTTGGATTGATCCCTTGGTCATTATATAGTGTCCTTCTTTGTCTGTTATAATAGTCTTTATTTTAAAGTCTATTTTGTCTGATATGAGAATTGCTACTCCAGCATTCTTTTGATTTCCATTTGCATAGAATATCTTTTTTTTTTTTTGCGTTGCGTAGGCCTCTCACTGCTGTGGCCTCTCCCATTATGGAGCACAGGCTCCAGACGCGCAGGCTCAGCAGCCATGGCTCACGGGCCTAGCCGCTCCGTGGCATGTGGGATCTTCCCGGACCGGGGCACAAACCCATGTCCCCTGCATCGGCAGGCAGACTCTCAACCACTGCGCCACCAGGGAAGCCCTGCATAGAATATCTTTTTCCATCCCTTCACTTTCAATCTCTATGTGTCCCTAGGTCTGAAGTGGGTCTCTTGTAGACAACACATATACAGGTCTTACTTTTGTATCCATTCAGCCAGTCTTTTGGTTGGAGCATTTAATCCATTTACATTTAGGTAATTATTGATATGTATGTTCCTATTACCATTTTCTTAATTGTTTTGGGTTTGTTTTTGTAGGTCTTTTCCTTCTCTTGTGTTTCCTGCCTAGAGAAGTTCCTTTAGTATTTGTTGTAAAGCTGGTTTGGTGGTGCTGAATTCTCTTAACTTTTGCTTGTCTGTAAAGGTTTTAATTTCTCCATCAAATCTGAATGAGATCCTTGCTGGGTAGAGTAATCTTGGTTGTAGGTTCTTCCCTTTCATCACCTTAAATATGTCGTGCCACTCCCTTCTGGCTTGCAGAGTTTCTGCTGAAAGATCAGCTGTTAACCTTATGGGGATTCTCTTGTATGTTATTTGTTGCTTTTCCCTTGCTGCTTTTAATATGTTTTCTTTGTATTTAATTTTTGAAAGTTTGATTAATGTGTGTCTTGGCATGCTTCTCCTTGGATTTATCCTGTATGGGACTCTCTGTGCTTCCTAGACTTGATTGACTATTTCCTTTCCCACGTTAGGGAAGTTTTCAACTATAATCTCCTCAAATATTTTCTCAGACCCTTTCTTTTTCTCTTCTTCTTCTGGGACCCCTATAATTCGAATGTTGGTGCATTTAATGTTGTCCCAGAGGTCTCTGAGACTGTCCTCAATTCTTTTCATTCTTTTTTCTTTATTCTGCTCCACAGCAGTTATTTCCACTACTTTATCTTCAGGTCAACCTTTCCATTCTTCTGCCTCAGTTATTCTGCTATTGATTCCTTCTAGAGAATTTTTAATTTCATTTATTGTTTTGTTCATCATTGTTTGTTTGCTCTTTAGTTCTTCTAGGGTCCTTGTTAAATGTTTCTTGTATTTTCTCCATTCTATTTCCAAGATTTTGGATCATCTCTACTATTATTATTCTGATTTCTTTCTCAGGTAGACTGCCTATTTCCTCTTCATTTGTTTGGTCTGGTGGGTTTTTACCTTGCTCCTTCGTCTGCTGCATATTTCTCTATTGTCTCATTTTGTTTAACTTACTGTGTTTGGGGTCTCCTTTTTGCAGACTGCAGGTTTGCCGTTCCCATTGTTTTTGGTGTCTGCCCCCAGTGGGTGAGGTTGGTCCAGTGGGTTGTGTAGGTTTCTTGGTGGAGGGGACTGGTGCCTGTGTTCTAGTAGGTGGGGCTGGATCTTGTCTTTTTGGTGGGCAGGGCCACGTCTGGTGATGTGTTTTGGGGTGTCTGTGAACTTAGTATGATTTTACCCAGCTCTCTGCTAATGGTTGGGGTTGTGCTCTTGTCTTGCTAGTTGATTGGCACTGGGGGACCAGCACCAGAGGTTGCTGGCCGTTGGGTGGAGCTGGGTCTTAGCATTGAGATAGAGGTCTCTGGGAGAGCTCTCACAGATTGATATTATGTGGGACTGGGAAGTCTCTGGTGGTCCAATGTCCTGAACTCAGCTCTGCCTCCTCAGAGGCTCAGGCCTGACACCAGGCTGGAACACCAATACCCTGTCAGCCACACGGCTCAGAAGGAAAGGGAGAAAAAAAAGAAAGAAAAAAAATTATTAAAATAAAAAATAATAATAAAAGAAGAGAGCAACCAAACCAATAAACAAATCCACCAATGATAACAAGTGCTAAAAACTATACTAAGATAAACATAAAAGTCAGAAACAAATCAGTCATAGACAGCAGACCCCAAGACTTCAATTGCTCCCAAAGTCCACCGCCTCAATTTTGCGGTGATTCGTTGTCTATTCAGTTATTCCACAAACACAGGGTACATCAAGTTGATTGTGGGGATTTAATCTGCTGCTCCTGAGGCTGCTGGGAGAGATTTCCTTTTCTCTTCTTTGTTCACACAGCTCTTGGGGTTCAGCTTTGGTTTTGGCTCTGCCTCTGTGTGTAGGTCACCCTCAGGCATCTGTTCCCACCCAGACAGGACAGGGTTAAAGGAGCAGCTGACTAGGGGACTCTGGCTCACTCAGGCCAGGGAGAGGGAGGGGTGCAGTAGTTATAATTGGAATGCGGGGCAAGCCTGCAGTGGCAGAGGCCAGCGTGACGTTGCAACAACCTAAGGTGCACCGTGTGTTCTCCCAGAGAACTTGTCCCTGGATCATGGAACCCTGGCAGTGGCGGGCTGCACAGGCTCCTGGGGGGCTGTGGATAGTGACCTGTGCTTGCACGCAGGATTCTTGGTGGCTGCAGCAGCAGCATTAGCCTTTCATGCCCGTCTCTGGGGTCCAAGCTGATAGCCATGGCTTGCACCCATCTCTGGAGCTCATTTAGGTGGTGCTCTGCCTTCTGTGGGCAGACAGGGAAGGAATCCCCTCCCCTCGTGCACCCCGAAACAATGGTCATTTGCCTCTTAGGCAGGTCCAGACATTTTCCCAGACTCCCTCCCAGCTAGCAGTGGCCCACTAGCCCCCTTCAGGCTGTGTTCACACAGCCAATCCCAGTCCTCTCCCTGGGATATGACCTCTGAAGCCCGAGCCTCAGCTGCCAGCCACCAGCTGCCCCGGCGGGTGAGCAGACAAGCCTCTCAGGCTGGTGAGTGCTGGTCGGCACCAATGAAATCTGATGTCTTTTGCCAGCGTTCAGTAGGTGTTCTGTAGGAGTTGTTCCACATATAGATGTATTTTTGATGTATTTGTGGGGAGGAAAGTGATCTTCACGTCTTACTCCTCCGTCATCTTGAAGGTCCCCCCGTTGTCTTTTTGATGATAGTGATTCTGACAGGTGAGAGGTATTTCATCAGTTTTGATTTCCATTTCCTTGATGATTAGTGATGTTGAGCATCTTTTCATGTATCTGTTGGTCATCTGTATGTCTTCTTTGGAAAAATGTCTATTCAGGTCCTCTGACCATATTTTAATTGTTTTTTTTTTTTTGAGTGGTATGAGTCTTTTGTATATTTTGAATATTAACCCCTTATCAGATATACTGTTTGCAAATATCTTCTCCCATTCAGTAGGCTGCCTTTTTGCTTTGTTGAAAGTTTCCTTTGCAGTGCAAAAGCTTATTAGTTTGTTGTAGTCTCATTGTTTATTTTTGCTTTTGTTCTCCTTGCCTGAGGAAACAGATCCAAGAAAAGTATTACTAAGACCAGTGTCAAAGAGTTCACTACCTGTGTTTTCTTCTAGGAGGTTTATGATTTCAGGTAAGTCTTTAATCCATTTTGAATTTATTTTTGTATATGGTGTCAGAAAATGGTCCAGTTTGATTCTTTTGCATGTAGCTGTCCAGTTTTCCAACACCATTTATTGAAGAAGCTGTCTTTTCCCCATTGTACATTCTTGCCTCCTTTGTCATAGATTAATTGACCATATAAGTGTGGATTTATTTCTGGGCTCTCTATTCTCTACCATTGATATATGTGTCTATTTTTGTGCCAGTACCATAGTGTTTTGATTGCTATAGCTTTGTAGTATAGTCTGAAATCAGGGACCTTGATACCTCCAGCTTCATTCTTCTTTCTCAGATTGCTTTGGCTATTCAGGATCTTTCATGATTCATACAAATTTTAGAATTATTTGTTCTAGTTCTATGAAAAATGCCATTGGTATTTTGATAAGGATTGCATTGAATCTGTAGATCACTTTGGGTAGTATGGATATTTTAACAATTAATTATTCAAATTCATGAGCATGGTGTATCTTTCCATTTATTTGTGTTGTCTTCAATTTCCTCCCTCAATGTCTTATAGATTTCAGAATACAGGTCTTTCACCTGCTTGGTTAAATTTATTCCTAAGTATTTTATTCTTTTTGATGAAACCAGAAATGGGATTGTTTTGTTAATTTCTCTTTCTGATAGATAGTTGTTAGTGTGTAGAAACTCAACAGATCTCTGTGTATTAATTTTGTATCCTACAACTTTACTGAATTTATTTATTAGTTCTAGCAATTTTTGGTGGAGTCTTTAGGGTTTCCTATATATAATATCATGTCATATGAAAACAGTGACAGTTTTACTTCTTCCTTTCCAAGTTGGATGTCCTTTATTCCTTATTCTTATCTGATTGCTGTGGCTAGAAACTCCAATGGTATGGTTGAACAAAAGTGACAAGAGTGGGCATCTTTGTCTTGTTCCTGATCTTAGAGGAAATGATTTCTGCTTTTCACCATTGAGTATGATGTTAGCTATGGGTTTGTCATATATGGCCTTTATTATGTTGAGGTATGTTCCCTCTATATCCACTTTGTTGAGAATTTTTATAATATATGGATGTTGAATTTTGTCAGAAGGTTTTCTCCATTTTTAAGAGGATCATATGATTTTTATCTTTTGTTTTGTTAATGTGGTGTAGCACATTGGTTGATTTGCAGATATCAAACTATCCTTGCTCTTCTGGGATAAATTCCACTAGATAATGGTGTATGATCCTTTTAATGTATGGTTGAATTCAGTTTTCCTGCATTTTGTTGAGTGTTTTTGCACCTATATTCATCAGGGATATGACCTGTAATTTCTCTTTTTTGTGATGTTTTGTCTGGTTTTGGTATCAGGGTAATGCTGGCCTTATAGGATGAGTTTAGCAGCATTCCTTCCTCATCAATTTTGGAATAGTTTGAGAAAGATAGGTATTAACTCTTCTTTAAATGCTTGGTAGAATTCACCTGTGAAGCTGTGTGTTATTTTGTTTGTTGGAAGTTTTTTTATTACTGAATCAATTTAATTGCTAGTAATGTC
Source organism: Neophocaena asiaeorientalis asiaeorientalis (assembly GCF_003031525.2). Classification (NCBI taxonomy): domain Eukaryota; kingdom Metazoa; phylum Chordata; class Mammalia; order Artiodactyla; family Phocoenidae; genus Neophocaena; species Neophocaena asiaeorientalis. The sequence continues at coordinate 6,098,728 of NW_020173068.1, forward strand.
TGTTCAGATTTTCTGTTTCTTCTGATTCAGTCTTGGGAAGATATGTTTCTAGGAATTTATCCATTACTTCTAGGTTGTCCAATTTGTTGTCATATAATTGTTCATAGTAATCTCTTATGATCCTTTGTATTTCTGTGATGTCAGTTGTAAATTATCCTCTTTCATTTCTGATTTATTTACTTATTTGATCCCATTCTCTTTTTCTTTCTTGATGATTCTGGCTAAAGATTTATCAATTTTGTTTAATTTTTCAAAGAACTAGCTCTTAGTTTCATTAATCTTTTCTAGTTTTTGCCTATATTTCATTTATTTCCACTATGATCTTTATTATTTCCTTCCTTCTACTAACTTTGGTGATGGTGGGGTTGTTCTTTTTATTGTTCTTTTAGGTGTAAGTTTAGATTGTTTATTTGAGATTTTTATTGTTTCCTGACATGGGCATGTATCACTATAAACTTCCCACTTTGAACTGCCTTTGCTGTGTTCCATAGATTTTGCAGTATTGCGTTTCCATTATTATTTGTCTCCAGCGTTTTTGTTCTCTTTGATTTCTTCAGTGATCCATTGGCTGTTTAGTACCATGTTGTTTAGACTCCATGTGTTTGTGTTTCTTCTAGTTTTTTTTCTTGTAATTGATTTCTAGTCACATACTGTTGTGGTCAGTAATGATGGTTGGGGGCTTCCCTGGTGGTGCAGTTGTTGAGAGTCTGCCTGCCGATGCAGGGGACACGGGTTCGTGCCCCGGTCTGGGAAGATCCCACGTGCTACGGAGCGGCTAGGTCCGTGAGCCATGGCCACTGAGCCTGCGCGTCCGGAGCCTGTGCTCCTCAACGGGAGAGGCCACAACAGTGAGAGGCCCGCGTACCGCCAAAAAAAAAAAAAAGAAAAGAAATGATGGTTGATAGGATTTCAGTCTTCCTTAATTTATTGAGACTTGTTTTGTGGCCTAACATGTGATCTATCCTGGAGTATGTTTCATGTGTATTTGAAAAGAATGTGTGTTCTGCAGTTTTTGGATGGAATATTCTTTATATATCTACTAAGTTCATTGGTCTAAAGTGTAGTTTAAGGCCAAAGTTTCCTTACTGTTTTTCTTTCTGGATGATCTATCCTCTGATGTAAGTGGAGTGTTAAAGTCCCCTACCATTATTGAATTCCTGTCAATTCCTTCCTTTATGTCTGCTAATATTTACTTTATGTATTTAGGTGCTCCTATGTTTACAAGTGTTATATCTTCTTTTTGGAGTGATCCCTTTATCATTATGTAATGCCCTTCTTTATCTCTTGTTACAGTCTTTGTTTTAAAGTCTATTTTGCCTGTTATAAATATTGCTACCCAAGCTTTCTTTTTTGTTTCCATTTGCATGGAATATATTTTTCTGTCCCCTCACTTTTAGTGTGTGTGTCTTTAGATCTGAAGTGAGTCTCTTCTAGGCAGCATATATGTGGCGGTTGTTTTTTTATCCATTCAGCCACCCTGTGTCTTTTGATTGGAACGTATAGTCCATTTACATTTAAATTAATTATTGATAGGTATATACTTATTGCCATTTTTTAAATTGTTTTCTGGTAATTTTTATTGATCTCTATTCCTTTCTTTTTCTCTTGCTCTCTCCCCTTATGAGTTGATTCCTTTCTTTAGTGTTACATTTATATTTCTTTCTCTTTATATTTTGTGTGTCCTATATTGGTTTTTGGCTCATGGTTACCATGAGGTTCTTATATAACAACCTATGTATTTAGCAGTCTATTTTAGGTTGATGGTCACTTAAGTTTGAGTGCACTCTAAAAACACTACCTTTTAACATCTCCCCCGACACTTTATGTTTTTAACTTCATATTTTACATCTTTTTGTGTGTATACCTTTACTAATTATTGTAGATATATATGATTTTACTAGTTTTGTCTTTTAGCCTTCATACTAGCTATGCAGGTTGTTGATCCACGACATTTACTATATGTTTGCCTTTATTGGTGAGATTTTTTTCTTTCATAATTTTCGTATTTCTAGTTATGACCTTTCTCTTCTGTTTAAAGAAGTCCCTTTAATATTTCTTATAAGTTCAGTTTAGTGGTGATAAACTCCTTTACTTTTGCTTGTCTGGGAAGCTCTTTGTCTCTCCATCAATTCTGAATGATAACCTTGCCAAGTAGAGTATTGTTGGTTGTAAGTTTTTTCCTTTCAGCACTTTGAATATGTTTGCTACTCCCTCTGGCCTGTAAAGTTTCTGCTGAAAAGTCACCTGGTAGGCTTATGGGGACTCCCTTGTATTTAACTAGTTGTTTTTCTCTTGCTGCTTTTAATTCTCTCTTTATCTTTTACTTTTGACGTGTTAGTTATAATGTGTCTTGGTGTGTTTCTCTTTCGGTCATTGTTTGGGACTCTCTGTGATTCCTGGAGTTGGGTGTTTGTTTTCTTTGCAATGTCAGGAAGTTTTCAGCCATTATCTCTTCAAATAGGTTTCCTGTCCCTTTCTCTCTCGCTTCTCCTTCTGCGACCCCTATAATGTGAATGTTAGTATGCTTGATGTTGTCCTAGAGGTCCCTTAAACTATCCTCATTTTTTGTTGTTGTTGTTTCTTTTTTCTTTCTGCTGGTCTGATTGGGTGATTTCCACTACCCTGTCATCCAGATCACTGATCCATTCTTCTGCATAATCTAATCTGCTATTGGTTCCCTCTAGTATGATTTTCGTTTCAGTTATTGTATTCTTCAGCTCTGATTGGTTCTTCTTTATATTTTCTCTTTCTGTTGAAGTTCTCATTGTGTTCCTCCATTCTTTTCCTAAGTTCAATGAGCATCTTTATATCGTTACTTTGAATTCTTTATCTGGAAGGTCGCTTTATCTCCATTTTACTCCATTTTCTTTTCTGAGGTTTGTCTTGTTCTTTTGTTTGGAAAATATTCTTTTGTTTTCTCATTTTGCCCAATTCTCTGTGTTTGTTTCTATGTATTAGGTAAATCAGCTACATCTCGTGTTCTTAATGGAGTGTCTTTATGTAGGAAGTGTCCTGTGGGGCCCAGTAGTATGGACCACCACCCCACCCTGGCAGGTTTTTATTCTTTTTTTAAATGGGTACCCTACAGATTACACATCATGAATCAAATAGGAACTTTTCTATCTCCCAGACAATGTAAGGATCTAAAAACACTTTAAGTTCAATTATCCAACACACACACACATACACCCCTTTTGTGTTCTCAGTGCCATATATTTTAATTATATATTTTAAAATTTATACTTCACATATAGTTTTATATAAATTTTATTTGTATTTTTGTTATTGTCATTGCCATTGTTTTATACAATCAGTATTTATTAAATTTACCCATTCTCTTTAACTTTATGTTGCTCTGTATTTTTCCTTTCCGTTTTGTGCTTTTCCTTTTTCCTTCCACCTGAAAAATACCTTTTTAGCATTTCTTTTTTTTTTGCAGTACACAGGCCTCTCACTGTTGTGGCCTCTCCCGTTGCAGAGCACAGGCTCCGGATGCGCAGGCCCAGAGGCCATGGCTCACAGGCCCAGCCGCTCCACAGCATGTGGGATCTTCCCGGACTGGGGCACAAACCGTTGTCCCCTGCATTGGCAGGCGCACTCTCAACCACTGCGCCACCAGGGAAGCCCTTTAGTGTTTGTTTTAGTGTGAGTCTACTAGTGACAAATTTTGCAGTTTTTCTTTTTCTGAAACTGTATTTCCACCTTCATTTCTCAAAAATCATTTTGCTGAGTGTAGAATTCTAACTTGGCAGTCATTTTATTTCATTTTGAAAATATCTTCACATTGTTTTCTGGCTTCTGTTTCCTTGAGAAGTCAGCTGTCAGTCTTAGTTTTGGTCTTTTGCAAGTAAATTGAGTTTTTTCTCATTCTAATTTTAAGATTTTTCTCTTGGTCTTTGGTTTTTAACAGATTTACTATAATTAGCCTTGGTGTAAATTTATTCTGCTTAGGCCTTGGGATATGTCTTGAATCTGTGTCTGGATAAAGATATCAAAAATATAAAGATAAAAACTTTAGAAAATACTCAATATTCTCAAATAGTGCTTTTGCCCCATTATCTCACTTCTAACCTACTAGGATTACAACCTTTTACTATGTCCCATATGTCTCTTACACTCTTTTCTATATATTTCATCATCTTGTATCTCCACGTAATTCTTTTTTTAAATTGAGATATAATTTACATACTATGGAATTCACCAGTTATAAGTGATTCAGTGATTTTCACCAAATTTAAATAATTGTGCAACCATTAGAACTTTTCTATCACCAAAAAGTTTCCTCATGTCCATTTGCAGTTATTCCTACTTCTGCTACTTCCAGCCCTAGGCAACCACTAATTTCCTTTTATCCCCCTAATTTTTTTTTTTTTTTTTTGGCTGCATTGGGTCTTCGTTGCTGTACATGGGCTTTCTCTAGTTGTGGCAAGTGGGGGCTACTCTTTGTTACCGTGCATGGGCTTCTCACTGCAGTGGCTCCTCTTGTTGCAGAGCACGGGCTCTAGGTGAGCAGGCTTCAGTAGTTGTGGCATGCAGGCTCAGTAGTTGTGGTGCATGGGCTTAGTTGCTCCACAGCATGTGGGATCTTCCAGGAACAGGGATTGAACCCATGTCCCCTGCATTGGCAGGAGGATTCTTAACCACTGAGCCACCAGGGAAGTCCCTCCCCCTAATTTTTTTGTGGTAAAATACACATAACATAAGATTTACCAGCTTGGGACTTCTCCAGTGTTCCAGTGGTAAAGAATCTGCCTTCCAGTGCATGGGGTACAGGTTTGATCCTTGGTCAGGGAACTAAGATCCCATGTGCTGCGGGGCAACTAAGCCCGCATGCCACAACTAATGAGCTCGCATATCTTGAGACAGCCTGCATGCTACAAACTACAGAGCCTATGCACCCTGGAACCCGCATGCCACAACTACAGAATCCACGTGCCCTGGAGTCTGTGTGCCACAACTAAAGAGAGAAAAACCTGCATGCCACAACTAGAGAGAAGCCCGTGTGCCGCAACAAAGAGCCCACATGCCACACCGAAAGGATCCCACATGCCTCAACAAAGATTCCACGTGCTGCAACTAAGACCCAACACAGCCAAAAAAATAAATAAAATTAATAAATAAAATTAATAAATATTTTTTTAAAAAGATTTACCAGCTTATCCATTTTTAAGTATATAGTTCAATGATGTTAAATACATTCATAATGCTGTGAAACCATTTCTAATATCCATCTCCATAAATCTTTTCATCTTGTAAACAGTGAAACTCTATACCCATTAAATGATAACTCCACATTGCACCTCATCCAAACCCCTGGCAACCATCATTCTACTTCGGTCTCTGTGGTTTTGACTACTCTCAGTACCTCATATACGTGGAATTATACAATATTTGTCTTTTTGTGACTGGCTTATTTCACTGAACATAATGTCCTCAAGGTTCATCCATGTTGTAGTTTAGGTCAGAATTTCCTTCCTTTTAAATGTCAAATAATTCATTTTTATGTATATATCACCTTTAACTTATCCATTAATCTGTTGATGAACACTTGGGTTGCCTCCATAATTTAGCTGTTGTGAATAATGCTGCTATGGAGTACAAATACCTCTTTGAGACTCTACCTTCAATTCTTTTGGGTACATGTTCACAAGTGAAATTGTTGAATCCTATGGAAATTCTATTTTTAATTTTTTGAGGAACCACCACACTGTTTTACACAGTGGCTGTACCATTTTACATTCCCACCAATAGTGCACAAGTGTTCCAATTTATCCAGCATTCTTTCCAGCACTTGTTATTTTCTGTTTTTAATAGTAGCCATCCTAATGGGTGTGAACTATCTCACTATAGTTTTGATTTTTATTTCCCTAATGATTAGTGATGAGCACCTTTTCATGTGCTTATTGCCCATTTATATATCTTCTTTGAGGAAATGACTATTCAAATCTGTTGCCCATTTTTTAATTTGTTGTTGTTGTTGTTGTTGAGTTTTAGGAGTTCTCCCTATATTCCAGATATTAATCTTTTAATAGACATATGATTTGCAAATATTTTCTCCCATTCTGCAGGTTGCCTTATTACTCTGTTGATATTGGCTTTTGATACACAAAATCTTTTAATTTTATGAAGTCCATTTTGTCTGTTTTTTCTCTTGTTGCCTATATTTTTTGTGTCATATCCAAGAAATCATTACCAAATCCAATACCATGAAGCTTTTTTCCCTGCTTTCTTCTAAGAGTTTTATAGTTTTAGGTCTTCACAGTTAGTCTTTGATTCAGTTTTAGTTAATTTTTGTATATGGTGTTCGGAAAGGTCCAACTTCATTCTTTTGCATGTGGATATCCAGTTTTCCCAGCACCATTTGTTGAAAAGACTATTTCCCCATGGAATGGTCTTGACACCATTGTCAAAAATCAAATATCATATATGTGAAGGTATATTTCTGAGCTCTCTATTCTATCATTGTTTTATATGTCCATCTTTGTGCCAGTACCACACTGTTTTGATTACTGTATCTTTGTAGTAAGTTTTGAAGTTAGCAAGTATGGGTCCTCCAGCTTTTTTCTTCTTTTTCAAGATTGTTTTGGCTATTTGAGTCTCTTGATAATCCATATGAATTTTAGGATGCTTTTTTTATTTCTGCAAAAAATGTTTTTGGGATTTTGATAGGAACTGCATTGAATCAGTAGAGTGCTTTGGGTAGTATTGACATCTTAGCAATATAAAGTCTTCCAATCCATGAACATGGGATGTGTTGCCATTTATTTAATTTCTTTCAGCAATGTTTTGTAGTTTTCTTTGCACAAGTGTGTATTCTTTTTGATGCTATTTATTCTTCTTGATGCTATTGTAAATGGAATTGTTTTTGTAATTTCTTTTTCAGATTATTCATTTTTAGTGTCTAGAAATGCAACTTAGTTTTGTGTGTTGATCTTTTATCTTTCTACTTTGCTGAATTCATGTGTTAGTTCTAACAGTTCTTTTTTTTAATATTTATCCTTTTTTTTTTTTTTGGCTGCATCAGGTCTTTAGTTGTGGCACACGGGATCTTCGTTGAGGTATATTGGATCTTTTCTCGTTACAGTGTGCAGTCTCTTTGTTGTGGCACTCAGGCTTCTCTCTAGTTGCAGCACACGGACTTCTCTTGAGTTGTGGCATGTGGGTTTTCTCTCTCTAGTTGTGGCCTGAAGGCTCCAGAGCATGTGGGTTCTGTAGTTTGCAGCACCTGGGTTCTCTCATTGAGGCGTGTGAGCTCAATAGTTGTGGCACATGGGCTTAGTTGCCCGGTGGCATGTGGGATCTTAGTTCCCTGACCAAGGATCAAACCCGCATTCCCTGCATTGGAAGATGGATTCTTTACCACTGGACCACCAGGGAAGTCCCCCTAACAGTTCTTTTGTGTAGAATCCTTAGGGTGTTCTACATATAAGATTATGTCTTCTGCAGGTAGAGATAATTTAACTTCTTCCTTTCTGCTTTGGATAATTATTTCTTTTTCTTGCCTTATGGTTCTAGCTAGAATTTCCAGTACTACATTCAATAGAAGTGGTGAAAGTGGGCATCCTTATCTTGTTCCTGATCTTAGAGGAATAGCTTTCATTGTTTCACCATTGAGTATGATGTTTGCTATGGGTTTTTCATACATGGCTGTTATTGTGTTGAGGTAGTCTCCTTCTAGTCCTAGCTTTTTGAGTATTTTTATCATAAAATGGTGTTGAGTTTTATCAAATGCTTTTTCTGTATCAATTGAGGTGATCATGAGTTTTGTTTTTTTTCCCTTCATTCTGTTAATATGGTGTAAAACATTGATTTTTGTATATTGAACAATACTTGCATTCCAGAAATAACTCCCACTTTGTCATGGCATATAATCCTTTTAATATACTGCTGAATTCAGTTGCTAGTATTTTGGTGAGGATTTTTGCATCAGTGTTCATAAGATATATTGGTCTGTAGTTTTCTTTTCTTGTAGGGTCTTTGTCTGGCACTATGAGTTAGGACGTATTTCCTCCTTTTCGATGTTTTGGAAAGGTTTGAGAAGGATTGGTATTCTTAAATGTTTAGTAGATTTCACCAGTGAAGCTGTCAGGTCCAGGGCTTTTGTTTCTAGGAGACTTCTTATTACTGATTCAATCTACTTACTAGTTATAGGTCTATTCAGATTTACTATTTCTTTGTGATTTACTCTTTGTAGATTTTGTGTTTCTAGGAGTTTGTCCATTTCATCTAGGTTATTCAATTTGTTGGTGTAAAATTGTTCATAGTACTCTCTTAAAATCTTTTTATTTCTGTAGGATTGATAGTAATAGCCCCACTTTCATTTCTGATTTTAATAAGTTGAGTCTTTCCTTCTTTTTTCTTAGTCTCTCTAGCTAAAAGTTTGTCAGTTTTGTTGATATTTTGGAAGAACTAACTTTTGTTTTCACTGATTATCTCTATCTTGTCTGTTTTCTATTTCATTTATCTCTGCTATACTCTTTACTATTTCCTCCTGCTAGCTTTGAGTTTAGTTTGTTCTTCTTTTTCTGGTTTTTTAACATGTAAAGTTAAATTGTGATTTGAGATCTTTTTTGATTTTTGATGTAAGTGTTTATAGCTATACATTTCCCCATCATCCCTGCTTTCATTGCATCCCATAAGTTTTTGTATGTTGCATTTTTGTTTTCATTCATCTCTAAATATTTTATAATTTCCCTGGTGATTTTTTCGTTGATCCATTGATTATTTAAGTGTGTTGTTTAATTTCCAAAAATTTGTTAAGTTTCCAGTTTTACTTGTGTTATTATTTCTAACTTTATCCTGTTGTGGTTGGAGAATATACTTTGTAAGATATCTATCTTTTTAAATCTCTTGAGACTTAATTTGTGACCTAACATATGGACTCTCCTGGAAAATGTCCCATGTGCACTTGAGAAGAATATCTATGCATTTGTTTTTGGATAGAGTATTCTGTATATGTCTGTTAGATCTAATTGGCTTAGCATTAAGTCTTCTATTTCCTTATTTATCTCCTGTCTGGTTGTTTTATCCATTATTGAGTGTGGTATATTAAAGTCTTCAGCTATTATTTTTATGTCCATTTCTCCCTTCAATTCTGTCAGGTTTTGCTTCATATATTTTGATGATCTGTTATTAGGTGAGTAAATGCTTATAACTGTTGTATCTTCTTGCTGTACTAAAACTTTTATTAATATATAATGTCATCCTTGTCTCTTGTAACCTTTTTTGCTTCAAAGTCTATATTGTCTGATATTAGTATAGCCACTCCTGCTCTTTTTTGGTTACTGTTTACATGGAATACCTTTTTTTTTTTTTTGGCCACACTGTGTGGCATGTGGGATCTTAGTTCCCTGACCAGGGATCAAACCCACTTCCCCTGCAGTGGAAGCACAGAGTCTTAACCACTGGACCACCAGGGAAGTCCCTGTGCATGGAATACCTTTTCTCATCTTTTCACCTTCAATCTTTTTGTCTATTTGGATCTAGCATGAGTCTCTTGTACATGGCATATAGTTGGATCATATGATTTTATCCATTCTACCAGTCTCTGTACTTTTATTGGAGAGTTTAATTCATTTACATTTCAAGTACTTACTGATAAGGAAAGACTTAATGCTGTCATTTTGCTATTTGTTTTCTGTATGGCTTGTTGCTTTTTTGTCCCTCATTTCCTGTCTCCATTACTGTCTCCTTTTGTATTTAGTTGATATTTTTATAGTGAAATATTTACATTCCTTTCTCATTATTTTTGGGTATATTCTATAGCTGGTTTTTTGTAACTATCATGGAGATTACATTTAACATCCTAAAGTTATAACTCTCTAATTTAAATTTGTACCAGCTTAATTTCAATAACATATAAACACTCTCCCCCTTTACACCTCCATCCCACTCCTCTTGGTTGTTGACATCACAAAATTATGTCTTTATACATTGTGTACCCAAAAGCATAAACTAGTAATTCTTTTAAATTAATCAGTATCTGAAATTATGTAGAAAACAAAAAATGAAGTTTCAGTGCAAAGTTACAATAATACTATCTTTTAGACTAACAATTATTTTTTAAATGTCTCAAATAATCTAGAAAACCAAAACTAGAATTACAAACTTTTTTCCATTATTGTACTTTTCAGCTCCAGAATTTCTTTGTGATTTCATCTTAGGTTTTCTGTCTCTGTATGGACATTTCTATTTTGCTCATACATCATTTTTTTCACTTTACCCACATTTTCCCTTAGTTCTTCAAGCATCTTTAAGATGGTTGTTTTAAAGTCTTTGCCTAGTATATCTGCCATCAGGTCGTTTTTAGGAACAGTTTCTGTTGATTTTTTTTTCTTTTGAATAGTCATATTTTCGTATTTCTTTGTGTGCCTTGTGATTTTTCTTAAACCAGACGTTTGCATTTAATAATGTGGTATCTCTGGAAATCTGATTCTTCCTCTACCCCAGGGTTTGCTGTTTTTGTCATCGTTACTATTTTGTTTTGTTTTTAATTGTTGTAGGCTGTCTCTTTGCCCAGGATCAGCCTGAGGTGTAAACTTAAGGTCTTCTCAGTCCTTTTCTAAGCCTTTCTGTGGGCATGCATGGTCAATTTCTAATTTTTCCTTATGCAGTTGTTTTTGAATGTCCTACTCTTTAATGTCCGGCTCCCAAAAAGGGAAAAAGAAAAATTAGGGGGAAAAGGATGCTAACTCCTTAAATTGCATGGAAGTTACTTTAACTGGAGAGAGAGGGGCTTCCAACAATGTGGGGAGGTGCAACAATATTGGCCACCTGCCTCTTTGTCTACACCTCCGTGACCAGAAGCAACTATCAGCAATCAGAGCACGCATCCCAATATTTGGAGGATGGGATACTTTTTGCCCAGCCTCATTCCTGAAAGCTGTGTGCAAGCTCCCTCCACAAACACGCACACAGCTGCCTGCCACAGGTAGCTGATACTATGCTAAAAGCCAGATTAATCACAATTTACTGTCTAAGCCTTCCGCTAGAAGTTGGAAGCCTTCAATAGACTCTAAAGTTCCTAAATAGTTGCATTAGATAGATTCTGTCAGCACAATTGTTGTCTAGGTGGGGAGGTAGATTCCTTATGCTCCTTTACCATCTTCCCAGAATTCTTCTGTAGGAGTTCTTCATATGTTATAGACACAAGTCTTTGCCACATATGTATATTGGAATATTTTTTCTCAGTCTGTTGCTTGCTTATTAATTTTCAAAATGCTTCCTTTTGATGGGAAAATATTTTAATTTTCTTGAAGTCCAGTATTTCAATTTTTACTTTTATGTTTAGTACATTTTATGTTATGCCTAAAAAAGCTTTGCCTATTCCATGGTTGCAAAGATTTTCTTCTAGAGCTTTATGATTCTAACTTTTACATTTAGGTCTGTGATCCATCTTGAATTAATTTTTGTGTATGGAGTGCAGTAAGGATCAGAATTACCATTCCACGAGATATCCAGTTTCAGCATAATTTGTTAAATAGACTTTCATTTCCGCATTGATCTTATTTGGTGTCTTAGTTGATAATCAATTGACTGTATAAGTCTGGGTCTATTTCTGGACTCGATTCTTGTTATCAATCTACTTCTATTTACATCTATTGTAAGTTTGATGTAGCTTTATGGTAAATCTAGAACTCAGGAATGTAAGTACTCTAACTTTGTTAATCTTTTTTCAAAATTATTTTGGTTATTCTAGGTCCTGGATCCTTTGAATTTAGAACCACCTTGTCAATTTCTTCAAAAAAGCCTGCCGAACCCTAGAGATAATTTGAGGTTCCATATATTTTCTCCCTCCAGAGAGAGGGAGAAAACTTTTTGTTTTTGTCAAGCAGATGGCCTATAGGATGAATACCTTTATCTAATAAATGTCTGAGAAATTCAAAGCTGGGCTTCAATCCTTCTGAGGACTGGTCTATTTCCAGTTCATCCTTATTCCAAGGGTGAAGTGCTTCTTGGTCCCAGTCCGAAGCCTGGGTGTTTACCAGGGCCCTTCCTCCTTTTCAGGCTCTTTACTACAATTTTTTTTCTTGCCATTCCTGACTGGGAAATGGCTGAAAGCTCTTTTCAGCTTTTCCGTGCTGTTTTTGTTTTCAGAGTCAGCAATTATCTTCAGGATAAAGTTTCCCCAAACACCAGGCTCACCTTTTTTGGCTTCTCTTTTCTTTCAGATCTTGGATCAGCAAATTCTCACTGCTTTGGTAACTCTTCTATACCTTCAAATTGGTGTTTTAAAAATAATAATTTGTCCAACTTTTCTAATTGTTCTCAGCAAAAGGTGTGTCTGTAAAGCTTAATTAGTCAGCCTTTGCCAGAACAGGAACTCTGATGTATTTTTTTAAAATACGAGTTAATTAAAGTTAATTTGGTTTTGGAAAATATTTTCAGACTTTCCTAACGATTATGGAGATAATCGGCAATTACCTAGAGTGGTGGAAATTGTTAGCATGGGGGTTTGCTTCAGCATTTTAGGCAGGAAAATACCACAGGCCCTCAGACCAGAATGAGAGAGGCCACAAACGGAATGTGATGTTTGCAGCTACTCACCAAGGCTACTTGGTGTGTCATATAAATTTTCCACTCCCCTATTTCCACCCGTAATTGGGAAGTTAGAGGTAATATACCTTTGCTTATCACCTTCATCCAGCCCCACTGAAGCAAAGTGGTATTACCCATTCAACATTTTTTCATTACTGAGCTATAGTAACATGTGAGTTTTATAGCTGGATAATACTAGTGAGCATTCCTCCTATTTGCTTTTAGATGCTGATAGTGGAATCTGCTCACTCTAGCTTAATCCCAGGTACTTCTCACTATGCTGTCACTTAACAGAGGAAATCAGGTTGGTGGAGGTGAAAGCAGCAAAAGGAAAGGAGAATGTGCCCTATTCAAAAATTTTAATTTAAGCCTCTGAAGTTTCTCAAATCAAATGTGAGGATAGCTAGAAGCCTATGGCTCTTGTGTACAGATGTACACAGATGTACACACATCAGCAGCTGTATAGATTTCCATACACATGCTCCCAAGTACATGCATTTTACACACTCAAAGGTATATAGACATAGACTGATAGCTTCTGTAGAACAGCTATGGTGAGAACAGGAAGCTTAACCTCAGGCTAAACTAGATAATACCATATAATCCACTGGATACTATGTGGAAAGAAGTGACTCAGATGACCCTCTTGCCCTCTTTTTTTTATAGTTATTAGAAAACATTGCCTATATTCCATATGTTGTACAATATATCCTTGTAGCTTATTTATTTTATACATAGTAGTTTGTACCTCTTAGCCCCCACCCCTGTAGTGCCCCACCCCCCTTCCTTCCACTGGTAATCCACTGGTAATCACTAATTTGTTCTCTATCAACAAGTCTGTTTCTTTTTTGTTATATTCACTAGTTTATTTTTTAGATTCCACATATAAGTGGTATCATACAGTATTTATTTGTCTCTCTTTGTCTGACTTATTTCACTTAGCATAATACACTCCAAATCCATCCATGTTGTTGCAAATGACAAAATTTAATTCTTTTTTATGGCTGAGTAGTATTCCATTATATACATATACCACATCTTACTTATCCATTCATCTGCTGATGGACTCTTAGGTTGCTTCCATATCTTGGCAATCATAAATAATGCTGTTATGAACACTGGGGGAGGGCAAATTAGTGTTTTGGGGTTTTTTTCAGATATATACCCAGAAGTAGAATTGCTAAATCATATGGTAGTTCTATTTTCAGTTTTTTGAGAAATCTCCATACTGTTTTCCACAGTGGCTGCACCAAGTTACATTCCCACCAACAGTTTACAAGGGTTCCCTTTGCTCCACATCCTCTCCAACATTTGTTATTTGTGGGGTTTTTTCTTTTACATTATGGCTTATTACAAGATATTGAATATAGTTCCCTGTGCTATACAATACCTCTTGCCCTCTTGAGGAAGGACAGGGTCAAGAAGCAAGAGCTGACTTTAGCTGATGCCTATTATGTGCCAAGTATGGTGCTAGGACATCTTACATATATTATCACATTCAATCCTCGTATGATCCTACAGAATAGGTATGTTATCCCCATTTTTAATTTAAGGCCCCAAAAGGCCCTAACAAATGTCAAATAGTCAGTGTACTTGCAGAGCCAAGATTCAAATCTAATTTTGCCTGGCTCCAAAGCCTATTCTCTGAAAGTATGAAAAAGAGGCAGAATTTCTTATTTAAACAATTAGAGTCTGCAATAGAGTTTCTAAATAGAAGCATAATTTATGACTTTGTTTATTATTTCTCTCTCACGGTGACCATCAGCATCAGTTTCAGTGAATAAGAGTCTATTGAGCACTTACTAAATGCTCAGTTACTAGGATTTTATGGGCAAGGGTAACATTATATGTGAACAGTGAGAGGAACAGAGCACAGAACTATTAGCATTAACAAGCTTTTTCTGAACACCTAAGCACTGAACTGGTTATTCAGAACATAAAGGCAAGAAGTAGAACACATGGTCCTCACTCTCCAAAGCTTACAGCCTAGTTACTTCAGATGTCATTTATGCTGCATCTACATGTACAGAATCTACATATACCTATAAAAGGCACAGAGAATACAAAGACAAGTAAGCCTGGACCTTCTCTCATGTAACTCACAGTCTAAGGGTGAGTCAGACTCACAAAAAGTCACTTTCAATATAAGATATTGAGTTAAAAGGAAGCACAGGATATCGCAGGAGCATGGAAAGGGGACATTTAGCTCAATATAGGGGTTCAGGGAAGACTGAAGACATGACTCTTGAACTAACATGGGGGAGGCAGAATTAATGCATCTGAAACACTTAGCAAGCAGCACTGACAGTATATGTGTTCTGAACAGAATGATACAGATGATATGGCACTACAGAAAGTCAATGAATATTCCATGACTGAGCTGTTCCCTCAATAACTTCAGAGTGGGAGCTATCAGACTACAAACTTTTCCTTCTCTTACCTTTGCTTTTGTAACTCCTAAAACCCACTCTTGTTATGGGGAGTTTTTCTTCCTCCCTCCCTTCCTCCCTCTTTCCTTTCTTTCCTTCCTACCTTCCTTCCCATCTTTTCTTTGATTTTTTTTCCCAAAAAATAAGGAGGTCATAAGAGCTGGAGAAACTGGGGAAGTCTTCAAGCAGAGTGTGACTTGAAGGATTTATGGGATTTAAGTATAAAAAGGGAGGACACTGAAAGGGAAACAAATGCCAGCTATTGAGTCCATCAACTCACATTTTGTGAATCCCTACCCTGCCTTCTATACCACATTCTGGGAACACTGAGATGAATGTGGCCCATGAGTTGAAATGAGCAGTACATGTTCGTGGGCAGTAAGTGGAAATCATATCTGGAATAGTGGGAAATAAAGTCTAATAAGCAAAATGGGATAGGTTGTAAAGGGCCTAGAAAACAAACAGAGGAGTTTAGACTTGACACGTTTTAATATCAAGAGTCCTTTTAGGCTTTTGAGCAGGTGAGGGGGAAAAAGGTGGGTGGGAAAGATTTGAGAGAGGGAAGACTGGTATTATACAGACTAACAAGAGGCTGTGTGTGAGCCTAATTCTGGTAATAAGGGTCTCTAGGGTATGGCAGAAAGAATGGGAGGAAAGGAGCAGGGCACATTTTAAAGAAAGAATAGACAGAGCTTGAGGATATAGAGAATCCATACCTCCAGGATATCAGTTTTTAAACCTTAGGAAATGCCTAGTTACAGGCTACAAATCCTAAAAGAAGTTGGGTTAGGAATAGTAGGCTACAGAGAAGAAAGGAAATGAAAAAAAAGGCTGCAGACTGATGATGAGGTTATAACTGCTATGATCTGTGGCTAGTAAGTAGCCCAGGCCTTAGGTGTCTTCCAGTGAGGTTTAGGGCTCAGGGTTTGTGAAGTACCTCTTTTTGGGGGAGGGGGTACCACACCTCTTGGCTTGTGGGATCTCAGTTCCCCACCCAGGGACTGAACCCGAACCCACGCGCTTGGCAGTGAAAGCCCACTGGACCGCCAGGGAATTCCCTGAAGTACCTTTTTTAAAAACACGTAAAGACTCTGAGAACCATTGTTTTGAGGGCACTATTTATCAGATTGAGCAACTCCAAAGCTAAAGACAGAGCAGGGGTCATTTTAGAAGGCTTTGCACTCAGAGAAGCTTGTGAAAAACAAGTTTTAAGGAACTAGACCCTGAGGTCCTGACTTATGGGTCTGAAGTGGGGCCCAGGAATCTTTACCAAGCTTCTTAAGGTGATGCTAATGAAAAAGATGCTCAGGAGACCCTTTGAGAAACATTTAGAGAAAGATAAGCTACCTGCTCAGGGAGGACTGGGCTGGTATCTGCAGGTATGCCTTCTCCAGATCCATGTGACTTCACCACCGGGAGCCTCAGGAGTGCTAGACCATTCTAGCCCATCAAAGTTATTCTTCTCCACTGGCTGTGAAGGAGAAGGAGATACTCAGGTTCCAGGACACTGGCTCAGACAGGCCTTATTGAGTGAGTCTAAAGACTTGTAGATGTCAAAAGGTTTTTAAGGGTTTCCCTGGTGGCGCAGTGGTTGAGAGTCCGCCTGCTGATGCGGGGGACGTGGGTTCATGCCCCGATCCGGGAGGATCCCATATGCCGCGGAGCGGCTGGGCCCGTGAGCCATGGCTGCTGAGGCTGTGCGTCTGGAGCCTGTGCTCCGCAACGGGAGAGGCCACAACAGTGAGAGGCTCGTGTACCACAAAAAAAAAAAAAGGTTTTTAAGAATAATCATCATAACATAGTAATGAATCAAAAACATGCAGACATTTGCTTAAATGACCCTGTAGAGACTGGAGTTTAAAAAAAGGAAGGGGATGCCTAGATTCAGGGGTCTAGCAGAATGGACTTGCTTGAGAAAATCAAGCAAGACAACCAAAGAGGACTCTTGGGATTGCCCCACCAGGACTTCTGAGGCCACTCTAATGAAATGACTTACCAGTGTGGTAGAGTAGCCTCTATGGCACCCACATTGGTCTAACTCTGGTTGAAATTGCACAACCAGGGTGGGCTGACAATCTTTGGGACACAAAACAAGGTCCAACATTCAAGGCTTGGCAGACCTGACCAAGACTTTTCTCCTGCTTTTGAATTTATATAGCTCCTTAATTATATGCCCCTTAACACTTTTTCTTTTGTATTAAAAGTTGTGCTCATCTCAACCTTCCTTTTAAAGCTTTTTTTTTTTTTTTTTTTTTTAATTTATTTTTTGTCTGTGTTGGGTCTTCATTTCTGTGCAAGGGCTTTCTCTAGTTGTGGCAAGCAGGGGCCACTTTTCATCGCGGTGCGCGGGCCTCTCACTGTTGCAGCCTCTCTTGTTGTGGAGCACAGCCTCCAGACGCGCAGGCTCAGTAGCTGTAGCTCACGGGCCTAGTTGCTCCTTGGCATATGGGATCTTCCCAGACCAGGGCTCGAACCCGTGTCCCCTGCATCGGCAGGCAGACTCTCAACCACTGCGCCACCAGGGAAGCCCTCAACCTTTCTTTTAGATTGGAAACTGCATCTTTTCCATCTTTATACCCCCCACAGCAATTCCACTAGGCTTCATGAGATACAGCCATCTTTGTTACATAGAAAATTCTTATATGAGTTTATTTTCTCAGACTTTATTTGGTCCTACTGACCTTTCTGGTTCTAGTACCCCACAATTAAAATTAATATAGCTTTATAATACTTTTTAATATCTCATAGGATGTGTTCCCCTTATTATCCTTCTTTTTCAATATTTTCTTATTTTTTGGCCACGCCATGTGGCTTGCAGGATCTTAGTTCCCCAACCAGGGTTCAGACCCAGGCGCCTGGCAGTGAGAGGGCCGAGTCCTAACCACTGGACCTCCAGAGAATTCCCTTTCAATATTTTCTTGGTTATTCTCACTGTTTTTCTCAAATGAACTTCAGAGGCAATTTACAGAAAACTAAAATAAAATTGCATTGGGATTCAGATGGCGATTATGTTCAATTTATACATTAATCTGGGGGAAATTTTTTAACCATTATAATTCTTACCTCAAGGAAAATAGCTTGTCTTTCCACGTTTTCAAGTTTTTTCTCATATCTCTCAGTAGAGCTTATAGCTTTTTTCATATACATCCTTATAATTGCTTAAATGCATAATTGCATAATTGCCTAATTATTTTTGTAATTCTTTCTGCCGTGAATTAGATATTTTTATTTTGCCATTTTCATAGTTTTTAAGTCATTATTGTTGGCATATACAAACACCACTGGTTTTTAAATCTTTATTTAGTAACTAGATCTACAAATATTTTAGAACATGTGTCTCATATGTCAACTGATCATATTGGCAAAAACACTTTACCTGTCCGTTATGTACATAATTTACATTAATTAACTAGTGCATTTTCTTGGACCATTATTAATGTAAATTAGGTTTAATCAGGAAGTGCTATTAAAAACTTAATCATACATTGTCTGCAAGACAGTGCCATCCAAGAAAGCCACAAAATTTAATTTTAAAAAAAATTTTATTGGAGTATAGTTGATTTATAATGTTGTATTAATTTCTTCTGTGCAGTAAAGTGAATCAATTGTACATATACATATATCCACTCTTTTTTTAGATTCTTTTCCCATATAGGTAATTGCAGAGTATTGAGTAGAGTTCCCTGTGCTATACAGTAGCACAAAATTTAATTTTAAAACAAGTGACAGCTTTGCAATAAAAGAACAATGTCCTCACTTGGCTTATAGTTTACTAAATTTGAATACCCATGCAGAAACTAATGGTACTAGTAGGTAAGTTTGGTAATAACAGCTACCATTTATTGAGATTTTACTATGTACCAGCCATTAAGATAGACATTTTGTATTAGTTATTTCAATTAATGCTCACAACAACTCTAGTATATAGATATTAATATTCTCATTTTACAGATAAGAAAACTGAAGCTCACAGGGCTAAAATTGCCTATCTATGGTTACATAGCTAGTTAATGGTAAAGATAGAATTTAGACCCAAGTTGTCTGACTTTAACTCCAAAAGCATGCTTTTGACACTTGATTACTTACCCTAAGAGGTATAATAATGTAAATTTACAACAGTAAATACTGTAAGTTTACTATAGTATATACTTGACTCTCACAGATGGTTAAGACCACAGCATAATTCTGTTCAGTGCCTTAATTTTGTTACCTCAAATAGAATGAACACGACCAACCAAGATGGGATAACTGGGACTGAATTTACACCTAAAACAACTTAAAAAAGGAATAAAATATTTGAAAAAAATGGTTTCAACGGATACCAGGTTATGAAAGGCAGTGATCCCTGAAAGATGGAAAACAAATGATCCTTACAATTTTCTTAGCTAAACTACTGGAAATTTTCCAGGCCATGCTGCAATGAGGGGGAAACCAGGCAAACTGGCAATCTCCTTGAGTTGAGGAGAGACAATGCTGGGAATCTTTAGAGGTCAAAGCATATACAGCTTTTGGGGCAGAGTTTCAGAGAGGAAATTGCTGCACAGAGAAAGAACTCCAGAAATCTTCAGAAGATTCCTCCTAGAGTATACAGCAGAATATGAAGAAACTACCCAAGGCTGCGGAGAGAACCACTGAAAAAGATTAGTGGGGAAAAAAACCAATATCACACAGGGCTGGAATGAGTACCTATTCCTACCATTCACCATGGAAAAATCTCATAATTCACATGGCATCAGGACGAGTACTCAGAAGGTTTTGCCTTAATACTGGGAAAAAATTAATCCCAGACTAAAGATTGCTGTGGTCCAGCCTAACAAAGCTTAATATCAAGACCAGAAAGAATAAAAATGTTTCCAAGTACCCAAAACAAAGCTCAAGAATATTTACAGGAATACAAAAACATACATCACCCAACAAGGTAAAATTTGCAATGTCTGGCCATCCAAACAAAATTTACCACACATTCAAAGAAGCAGGAAAATATGAACCTATAATTTGGACAAAAATCAATCAATAGAAACCAACCCAGAAACGATACATATGATAGAATTAGTAGCAAGGACATTAAAATAGTTGTTGTTACCGTATGCCTTATGTACAAGAAGCTAAAGAAAGGATTGACCATGTTAAGTGGAGACATGGAAGATATAAAAAAAGACCCAACTCAAATTTATAGAGATGAAAAAGATACTGGATGAGATTAATGGCATATTAGTTGTTGCAGAAGAGATCAGTGAACTTGAAGACACAGAAATAAAAAATGAAACAGAGAAAAATGACTGAAAAAATATACATACAGGCATACCTCATTTTACTGCACTTGCTGTTTTTTACAAATTGCATTTTTTACAAATTGAAGGTTTGTAGCAACCCTGCATTGAGCAAGTCAATTGGCACCATTATTCCAACAGCATTATTTTTAAATTAAGGTGTGTACTTTTTTTAGACATAATACTATTGGATACTTTATAGACTACAGCATAGTGTAAACATATATGCACTGAGAAACCAAAAAATTTGTGTGAATCACTTTATAGCGATATTGACTTTATTTCAGTGGTCTGGAACTGAACCTTCAGTATCTCCAAGTTATGCCTGTATACAGATTATCAGTGAACTCTGGGACAATTTTAAGCAATCTTATATATGTGTAATTGGAATTCCTGAAAATTGAAGGAAGGGAGAATCAGAAAAAAATATTTGAAAAAATAATGGATGAATCTTTTCTAATAGTGATGAAAACTATAAACCCATAGAGCCAAGAAATTCAACAAACCTAAACAATATCAGGTTTCTTGCTGGGTATAATGAAAATCAGAAGACAGTGGAGAAGACATGTTTAAAGTGCTGAAAGAAAAAAAGACCCCTGACAACCTAGAATTCTATACCCAACAAAAATATCTTTCAAAAATGAAGGTGAAAGAAAGATTTTTTTCAGATTAAAAAGTTGAAAGAATCACCAACAGAACTATACCACAAGAAATCTTAAAGAAATTCTTCAGGCAGAAGAAAAATAACACCAAATGGAAACTTTGTACATTCTATACACAAAGAAAGGAGAGTATCAGACATGGCAACTACATGGGTAGATAGAAAATTATTTTTTATTATTTAAATCCTTTAAAAGATAGTTCAACTTTTTTCCCATTTTTTTATTGTAGTAAAATACACATAACAGTTCAACATTTTAAAGCAAATATAATAACAATGTTTTGTGTGATTTAGAACATGTGTAGAAGTAAAATGTATGACTCAATGGCACAAAGTCCAGAAAGGAGAAATGGAAGTATACAGATATAAGGTCCTTTTTTTTAAAAATAAATTTATTGTTTTTTTAATCTTTTTTTAAAATTTAAATTTAATTTTTTTTTGGCTGTGTTGGGTCTTTGTTGCTGCGCATGGGCTTTCTGTAGTTGCGGCGAGTGGGGGCTACTCTTCATTGCAGTGCACGGACTTCTCATTACGGTGGCTTCTCTTGTGGCAGAGCATGGGATTTAGGCACACAGGCTTCAGTAGTTGTGGCACATGGGCTCAGTAGTTGTGGCTCACGGACTCTAGAGCGCAGGCTCAGTAATTGTAGTGCACAGGCTTAGTTGCTCCACAGCATGTGGGATCTTCCTGGACCAGGGCTAGAACCCATGTCCCTGCATTGGCAGGTGGATTCTTAACCACTGTGCCACCAGGGAAGTCCTTAAGTTTCTTATACTACATGTGAAGTGGTATAATATCACTTCAAGGTAGACTGTGATAATTAAAGATGTATATACTCTTAACTCTAAAGCAACTACTAAAATAACATAATAAAGTTATAACTAATAAGCCAATAAAGGATATAAAATAAAAAATACTCAATCCAAAAGTAAACAGAAAAGGGAAACAAAGAACACATGAGATAAATAGAAAACAAAGAACAAGATGGTAGATTTAAACTCAGTCATATAAGTAATCACATTAAATGATTATTAAATGGTCTAAATATCAGTATTAAGGTAGACATTGTCAGACTGGATAGAAAGGCAAGACCCAACTGCAAACTGCCTCCAGGAAACTCACTATAAATACAAAACCACAAATAAGTTAAAAGTAAAGGAATGGGAAAATGTTATACTAGCACTAATCAAAAGAAAGCTGAAACGGCTCTATTAATGTCAAATAAAGTAGATTACAAGACAAAGAATATTACTAGGGATAATGATAAAGAGATCAATTCACCAAGAGGATATAACAATCCTAAACGTTTATACACCTAACAACAGAGTTCCCAAATACATGAAATAAAAAACTGATAGGCTTGCAAGAAGAAAGAGGCAAATCCACAATTATAGTAAGAGATTTCAACATCCCTATATTAATAATCCATAGAACAAACAGAAAAACGTCAGTAAGGATATAGAAGACTTGAATAATACTATCAACTGGTATTTGACCTAACTGGTAATTATAGATGAATCCATCCAACAGTAGCAGAATACACATTATTTTTAAGAAGAGAATGTTTGTCATGATTGACAATATTCCAGAACATAAAATAAGTCTCAATAAATTTTAAGTTACACAAGATATGCCCTTTGACCACAGTGTAATTAAATCAGAAATAAATACCAGAAAGTTCTCTGAAAAATGCTCAAGTATTTGGAAACTAAATAACACACTTATAGATAATCCATAAGTCAAAGAAGAAATCAAAAGAAATGTTGTAAAATATTTGAACTGAATAAAATTTATGAGATGCCAATAAAGCAGTACTTGGAAACTTATACTGCTAAATTCCTATATTAGAAAAGGAGAAATTTCTTAAATCACCTTAAAGAACTAGAAAAAAAAAAGCAAATGAAACCCAAAGAAAGGAAATAATAAAATTGAGGAAAAGAGGAAACAATAAAGATTAAAACATAAACTAATGGAACAGAAGAGAGAAAAAACAATAGAGAAAATAAAGGAACATAAAAGTTGATTATTTGAAAAGTTCAATAAAATTGATAAACCTGTAGCCAGACTGATTAGGAAAAAAAGAAGGAAGACCTAAATTACCAAGTTAGAAATTAGAGAGAGATATCACTAGAGTCTACAGATATTGAAAGGATGAGGGAATACCAATAAATCAACAATTTATTTTTTTAATAAATCAGCAATTTAGATGAAATAGACAAATTCCTTGGAAGACAAAAACTATGAAAGTTCACTCAAGAACAAAATCATATAACAATATTCCCAAACCTATTAAAGACATTGAATTTATAGTTAAAACTCTTCCCACAAAGAAAATTTCAGGCCCAAATGACTTCACTGGTCAATTCTACTAAAGATATAAGGAAGAAATAATACCAATTCCACACTAACTCTTCCAGAAAATTGAAAAAGAAGAGAATGTATGCCAACTCATTCTATGAAGCTAGAATTACTCTCAAACCAAAATCAAAGACATTACAAAAAAAGAAAACTAAAGACTAATATACCTAATGAATATAGCTGTAAAATTCTTTACAAAATTTTAGCAATTCAAATCCAACAATGCAATAAAAAGGATAATACATTATGACCCAAGTGAGATTTATCTCAGGAATGCAAGGTTTGCTTAAACATTCAAAACAATGTAATTTACCATTTTTACAGACTAAAAAAAACCCTATATGATTGTTTCAATAAATGCATTAAAAAGCATCTGAAAAAATCCAACATCCATTTCTGATTTTTTAAAAATCTTAGCAATCTAGAATAGAAAAGAACTTCATCAATCTGATAAAGGGCATATACAAAAACCTACAGCTCATGTTATATTTAATGATTAAAGACTGAATGTCTCTTTCTATGATAAGGAACAAGGCAAGGGAATCTGTTCTTTTGTTCAACATCGTACTGGTGGTTTTAGCCAATGCAGTAAGACAAGAAAAAGAAATAAAATTCACCCAGTTTGGAAATGAAATATTAAAACTGTATTTATTTGAAGAAGACATGATTGTTTATGTAGAAAATCCAATGAAACCCTCAAAAAGTCTGCTAGAACTGCTAATTTTAGCAAGATTGAAACATTCAAGATCAATATACAAAGATCAATTGAATTTTTATATAATAGCAGAGGCAATAGAAATTGAAATGTAAAAAAAATAATTTATAATAGCATCAAAAATATTAAATTATTTGTGATAAATCTATATAAGACCTATATACTGAAACTATAAGACATTACTGAGAGAAATTAAAGAAACTCTAAATAAGTAGAGATATACCATGTTCATGGATTGGAAGACTCAGTACTGTTAAATATCAATTATCTTCATATTGATCCAACACAACCTCAATCAGAATCCCAGGAGTTTTTTTAGAAATTGACAAGCTTATTTTAAAATTCATGTGGAAATACAAAGAACATAGAATAGAATAGCCAACACACTTTGAAAAGAGGAACAAAGTTTGAGGACTTACTCTCCCTGACTTTAAGACTTGGAAAGTAATCAACAAAGTGTAGTATTAGAATAAGACAAATAAGTCAATAGTTCAAAATAGAGAGTCCAGGAATAGATTCACACATATATGGTCAATTGATTTCCAACAGTTACAAAGTATAGTCTTTTCAGTAAATGGTGCTAGTGCTGGAACAATTAGATAACCATAAGCAAATGGTTATGAACCATTTGGAGTTCATTTTATGAACTCCAACCAATAACCTCACACCATATACAAAAATTAATTTGAAATGAATTGTAGACATAAGTGTAAAATCTTGCTGTATGGTGAGATAAACAATAGAACGTTTAAAATAAAACATAGGAGAAAGTTTTGTGACGTGAAGTTAAGAAAAGTTTTCTTAAATATAACATGAAAAGCACAACGTACAAAAGAAAAAATTAGTAAATTAGACTTTATCAAAATTAAGAACTTCTACTCTTCAAAAGACACTGTTAGAGACAATGAAAATCCAAGCCTCTGACTGGGAGAAATTATTTACAAATAACTTACCTGTCAAAGGACTTGTTTCCAGAATATAATAGGATATATAAGAAAACAAACAGCTCAATTTTTAAATAGGCAAAATAGTTTAACAGACACTTTATCAAAGGAAATATATAGATGGAAATAAGCTAATTAGAGAAACACAAATTAAAACCAAAGTGAGATACCACTATACACACCTATTAGAATTTCTAAAATTAAGAAGACTGATCATATCAAGTGTTGGTGAGGACATGGAGCAAATGGAACTCTCATGCACGTCAGATCTAGGGTTTGATTTTAACCTACTTATAAGTTGATAAGTTAGCTTATTGTTGTTTTGTGGGTGCTGATGGAGACATGAGACTCTTGGGTCAAAGTACTTTATTACTCACCAAACAGCAAGCAGCATAAGCATCAGCCTTTTGCATCAGTTCCCCCTGCCCTCAGATTCAACAGGGGCAACACAGAGGACCCAGATGCTTGTCTGCAAACATGGTGAAATGTTTTACATGAGAGGAATGCTGAGCTCGGGGAACCCACTGTTTTTTGTTTGTTTGTGTTGTGCTGTTTTATTGTAACACCTACCTATAGTTCATTTTATTTACATATCATGTAATTTTTTTTTTAAGATGTTGGGGGTAGGAGTTTATTAATTTATTTTTGCTGTGTTGGGTCTTCGTTTCTGTGCAAGGGCTTTCTCTAGTTGTGGCAAGCGGGGACCACTCTTCATCGCGGTGCACGGGTCTCTCACTATCACAGCCTATCTTGTTACGGAGCACAGGCTCCAGACACGCAGGCTCAGTAGTTGTGGCTCACGGGTCTAGTTGCTCCATGGCATGTGGGATCCTCCCAGACCAGGGCTCGAACCCGTGTCCCCTGCATTAGCAGGCAGATTCTCAACCACTGTGCCACCAGGGAAACCCCCCGCTCAGTTCTTAATTCTGTGATTCTCAGATCACGAATTCATTCACTTCTCACTGGATATTAATTGAGCATCTCTGGGGCCAGGCCCTGCATGAGGACCTAGGGATACAGTGGCAAACAATGTATTTAAATGCCTTCCCTCGTGGAGCTTACATTATAGAAGAGAAATACAGGCACTGAACACATCACACAAATAATTATAATTTTATTCACTCTAAGAAAGAAAAGTACAGGTTGCTGTGAGAATATATACTGGGGAGTCCTAACCCAGTTTACGGGGTCAGAAGGTGTGTTAAATAGGTAACAAAAAAGGCAACAACCAGGCAAATCTACTTGAGGCTAATTCTATCTCATTGTGCAACTACTATAGGAATTCAAATAGTAAACAGTAGAGTTAAACCACAGTGCCTTTTGGCATCTCCAATAAGTTCATAATACCCATGAAACCCAGTGGTAGTATTTGTTCCTATTATTCGTTATACAGCATTGAATCTTTCAACAATTCATGAGCCAGTTAGTTCTGTAAAAACAAGGAAATGTCTGTGGTGGAAGTCTGTCAAATGGGCTGTGCCTCAGATAGATGGCCCCTCATTCCAGTTGTCCCTGAGATGTCATAAAACCTTTCCCTAAAGATTTTCTTTCATAACTGGAAATGGAATTTTTCTCTTGCTCCCACTTTCAACCCAAACTCTCCTAAACCCAAGATTACAGAGGCTCTAAGGCAAGTTCCGCAAACTCTGTCCCATTGTTTGCTGGAGAAAATCAGACTAGGGTCTCTGTGGTGCCTCCGGAGTTCATAGAATGGCTATGGGGGCATTGGGTAGAAATGAAGAAATGGGAAATTGGGGCAGAATTGGGGTCCTTTGAGAGGGAGAGAAGAGTGACTGCCACTTCAGTACTGGGAGGCTTGAATCTCAGCCCTGACTTGCAGTCTGACCTCAGGGTGACACTGAACCCCTCTATTCCTATTTCTTCATTGAAATATTTCCTTGACTCATCTTAGGAGGATGGGAGATGAGCTCCCTGAAATCAGGAAAAAATCTTCTAAAATCTGTAATGTTCTATATTCTTATTTTATCTTCTATAACTTATTTTGCCTATTTTTCCCTGGGCTGCACACCTATAATGCATTTAACAACTATCTTTTCCTCTGTGTGGTGTAAGGGAAATTTGAGAGGCAGTATATTCAAATAGTTCAAAACAAGTCATTTAACTGCTCTGTGCCTCTGTCTTCTCAACTATTAAATGAGAATAATTCCTAGTTTATAAGGTCATTGTGAGAGTTAATTGAGATAAGATATATAAAGTACTTAGCACAGTGGCTGGCACATGGTAAGAAATCACTATTTGGTAGCTGTTATTATTATTACTGCTGGCTAGGCCATATCCAGATCTTTCTAGAGGGTAAGAAAGCTAATAAGTAAGGATTATAAGATGGTAACCTGAGTCTTGGACTGCTATTTATATCACTTACACTGCTATTAACTCATTTTCCCTTCACTTTGAGCAATGTAAAAAAAGAGGGGTTTACAGAGTAGTAAAGGATTAAGCAGAAATTGCCAAAAGGATTGAACAATCACCTCAGTGGTCAATTGTCTGAATTGTTTACTATAGTATCTTGAGTGCCCATGATGCTTGACACAAAATAGAAGCTCAAAAAATATTTTAACTTGTTGAAATTGAATGAATTAATATACTGAAACTCATTGAGAACCTAGATGTTTGCTTTGTGTGATTTTAGACCTTCAGGAAAGTCAACCCAGTCCAAAAATTGCTTAGTTCATTACCTGCCCTAGTGTCAGACATGCTGTCACTCAAGATCCATTCTTTTGAGTTAAGATTTTGTATCATAAAAAGGCTGTTAAAGATGCCTGAAGATAACTCTTTACAGAGAACCTACAAACTCCTTCATACTGCAAGCAAAAAGGAAGGAAAGAAGGAAGAGAGGGAGGGACTTAAATAGTGCTGGGGATTTCTCCATTGTTCCACTCAATACTGTTATTATGAGTGTTAAATGGGAAGGAGGAATTTGCTATCTCCTCATTTTGCTATAATATTGGCTTCCCTGTGCACCGATGCCGAACAGAAGTACGGAGACAGAGATTTTGGAGGAAGAGAGATGGCTTTATTTTTCTGCCAGACAGAGGGGAAGACGCAGCAGGCTAGCGCCTCAATAACTGTGTCCCCCCCTCCTTTGGGAATCAGAGAAGATTTTATATGCGGGGCTCGCAGTCCGGGGTATATGATAAGGATCAAAGTAGTGAAGGTCTTGCATTCTTCTTCTTCCTGCATTATTTCAAAACAGTCATAGCTGGCGTCAGGCAGCCGGGTAATTGGGTCCGTTTGTCTCTGTTTATTGGCCTGCGAACTTTTTTCTGAAATGCAAATGCTACAAGGGGTGATTTGCTGCAAGGGAGTGCAGGATGTAATTCACATAGTGTTAAAGAGTAATAGGTTATTCCTGTCCTGTCTCTAGACGCAGACTCAGAGAATGGACTTGAGGACACAGGAAGTGAGAGAGCAGCATTGACCTATATACACTACCAAATGTAAAATAGCTAGTGGGAAGCAACTGCATAGCACAGGGAGATCAGCTAGGTGCTTTGTGACCATCTAGAGGGGTGGGATAGGGAGGGTGGGAGTGAGGTGCAAGAGGGAGGGGATAGGGGGAAATATGCATACATGTAGCTGATTCACTTTGTTATGCAGCAGAAACAAACACAACATTGTAAAGCAATTATACTCCAATAAAGATGTGGAAAAAATAAAGAGTAATAGGCCAGCTTTGTGAAGTACAAATCTAGTTACAGACACTATAGATTAGTAATAGTTAAAAAAAAACACAAAAACTAGGAGTGATTAACTCTTTCAGGCCAGGTTATGTTTCTTCTCTAGCCTGTTTACTGTTCCCTTTATTTTCCTTGTTCTCAGGAGAGGGAAAACTTCATTTCTATTTTTGCTGCAACAAATTCCCCACTGCTAGTTCATCCCCTCCATATCAACAGAGGAAAGGAAACAGGCGTCATTCATGTCTGGCTGAGGACAGAACTTCAGTTTTGCTCCGCTTGACAAACACCAGCTGTCCGGCCCAGGGGCCCATCTATCTCATATTTCAAATCCCCCCTGAGAGACATGACCCCCAAGAAATCTTTATTGGGAGGATGAGGGATGACAGTCTGTCTTCTGTAGCTTCTTTAGGCTGGCAAGGGGCTCGTAAACCCTACCTAGTTGGGGTCACAGAGCTCTCACCCTGTCTGATTAAGGGCCCCAGGGTACCTTCTGTTGTTGTTTTGGCAGGATCTGTTCTGAGAAATGGCTGGAATCTTTGCATCATCATTATCTTGATGTGAACCTATTGTAATCTGGAAGAGACAGAACTTAACAAGTAGTTTAAAAAAACAGAAGCCAAAGATTAGTAAAAGAATTATTATAGCCAGGGTCCCAAGCAGGATTAAAAGCCATGTTCCCTTTGGTAGTAATTTTGATCCCGATCTAGATAGAGTCAGTGCTTGGGTTACCCTGTCTAAAGGAATGGAGCCATTTGGTGTGTTCATATATATAAGTTTATGTCCTCTTCTATTAGCTCAGTGTGATTGATGTAGGTGTAACAGACCCTGTTAGAAGTATTTGGAGGAGCGACAACCTAAATGTTAATAGACAAAATAGATCTCATTTCTTTTTAGGAGAATAAGCCTGAAACCCAGTCTAGGCCTGGCACTTTGGGGAGAATTGTAGCCAGGTAGCTGGTTATCTAGTTTCATCAAAGTAGGTTTTAACCTTTGATGTGATATTAACATATAAGTAATGAGAGCTATTGGTCACTACATATGTGTTTTCTCTTTTTGTTAATATATGATCTAAAGCAATTTTATCATCTAAAAGTGTAATAGTTACAAGAGGAGACCTTTAAGAAGTAAGGTTGCAGTTACCAGCTGCCAACAGACATTGTTTTGAGAATGGCTGGTGGCATCCCAAATCTAATGCAGCTCAGAAAACTCAAGTTCTTAGCAATAAAAGAACTTGCCTAAAATCACACCATAGTGTCACCGTTAATGATGTCAGTGTTTCTCTAGGTATGAGAAGATGCAAGAATTGGGGCTCGTAAAATCTTCTCCTGAAAGTATTTACTGTCCTGTCAATTTTTCCCAGAGCATAGAGTGCCTCATTTCAGATCTCCACCCTGAACTCCTTGTAGCGGGTGTTGAAGGTCACCAGCTACAGCAGCTCATGATTTAATCCTTGTAGAAGTAGACGGCAAGTGTCAGTTTTCAGTCAGCAGTACCCCTTTTTGGTCATAATTTCAACCATGGTTTGGGGCATTTCATGACCATTTTGTCCCATGGTGCTAGGAATGCTCATTCCCAGGTCTGGCAAAGATTTGGCTGATAGGCCACTCCATGTGCTGTTACTGGACTAGGCCTTTACTCGCATCCAAAAGTCTCTGGACACCTGTCTTCCTAGTCTCTTATGGTCCAGGACAATATTCCCTCTTGTTGCTTCTTCTCATATCTAGAGTTAGACTATTGCAATCATTGATCTCATATGGAACTATAAATCATCATTTTATCAGAGGCTCAGTTACACTTTTGGTAACGTAAGAAACAATCATTTTTTTTTTGAAATAGGCAAAATACAAATAGCATAGCTGGCAGTATTAATAAAGTCATAAGTAAGAATTAAGCCAAGAAGTTCCATTAGGTGCAGCCCAGTATATCCCAGGTCGTGTTAGTCTGTTCTGTACCAATCCCTATGCTTCAGGGAAATTATATTTTGGCATTGTCTGTAAGGTACTCAGCCCAGTTTCCTAGTGTTACTAGACTGATTATCCTTAGTATGATTTAATTGTTCCCAGCACAGAGGAGCCTTTAACCTTAAGTTACCATAGCGTGGTGTTAATTATATAAATCCATCCCATAATTGTGGGAGGTTTTATTCCTTGGCTGAAATGTTGCTTGTTGCTCTGATTGAACTTTGAGTAATAGAGGAAAATTCATATTTATGGTAAGGGTCAGAGCAGGTGTTATTAATTGGTCAGGTGAGGGGATCTCATCCAGTAATATCAATAGTGGCTTGAACATGAGTATAATTTTCCTTTTAAGATAAATTTCCTAAGAGTCAACCAATTAGAGCCACGGAGTGGATAAATCCACTCAGGTAACCCAGAAGTACTAGACATAGGTAACTGGCCACAAACCCAACAATTGGATTGATTTTTAAAACTAGCATAGGATCATGCCTATGATAGAAAAACATTTGATACATATGCAAAGGTCCAAGAAGTCAAGAAAACATTATAAATGAACAGATGAGTCAGGTCCAGGGTCTTTGGTAAGCTGTTTACTTCTGATGTTGTCTTTTTCTCATCCTGGTGTGAGTGTAGTTTCTCCTCTGTTTGAGCGTTGTTTTAAGGTGATTTTGAGGTCAGCAGTCCTCCCTATAGGCCAGTCCAATGCAGGGGCCCTTTGTGAGTGGAAATTAATCCAAGAGTTAATTCCCTTTAGTTTTACTGTGTATGAGCTAGTTAAGAGTACCTGATAAGGGGGCTTCCCTGGTGGCACAGTGGTTGAGAGTCCGCCTGCTGATGCAGTGGACACAGGTTCATGCCCTGTCTGGGAAGATCCCACGTGCCACGGAGCGGCTAGGCCCGTGAGCCATGGCCGCTGAGCCTGTGCATCCGGAGCCCATGCTCCGCAACGGGAGACACCACAACAGTGAGAGGCCCGCGTACCGCAAAAACAAAAAAACAAAAAAAGAGTACCTGATAAGGGTCCTTCCATACAGTTTGGAGATAGTCCTTTAAATTATGTCTTTTCCAGTATGTATAATCCCCTGGTTGTAGGTCAGTGGGCATCTGATCTTCATCCAAAAATAGATTACTGAGATAAGCTTTAGAAACAAACTTAGAATGTGTCCTTAAATAATTCAATTAAACGTTTTAGCAATATAACATAACAGCAAGGAACTATCTGGGAAGTGAGTCTTAGTAAACACCTTAATTAACAAAACTAGGATTTAATATTCAGTAAAACATAATTTTTTTTCTTCATTGTGAGGGCATTAACCCTGAAAAACCCGGAAGGCTTTATCCCATCAAATAAAAAACGAGGTTTGTCAGGGAGCACAAAAAGCCAAGCAGCTGTCTTGGATTTTCCATAGCCCTGACTGTTTGATTTACAGCTATTGTTTACCCATTTTAAATTCCCTGATTTAGGAGTAGACTGTCATGTTTTAAGGACATCAGGATGGAAAAAGTCTGACAATGAGGGGTTAATTTTTGTAGGAGCATAATGAACTTTATCTACATGTGCCATAATCTTCATAGATCACTGTGAAATAATACTTATTTACTTTACCTAAGTAACAAAAGATTTTAAAAGTAAGTGTAAATCACTTAAAGGCAAATAAATTTATATAGTCTGTTATTAAAGCAGCATTCCAAGAAAACTTTGTTCTCTTAAGAGAGAGAGAAGCAAATTTCAGTCTAGTCTCAATAAACTTGGCCTGATGATTTATATAACTGTAATTAACCATATAGGCTTTTTGCTTGCTGAAACTGTAAGGAGTTTCAGACTGAACTTTTAAAAGGCCTCTCAGGGCTTCCCTCGTGGCACAGTGGTTGGGAGTCCGCCTGCCGATGTTAGGGGACACAGGTTCGTGCCCCGGTCGGGGAAAATCCCACATCCCACATGCCGCAGAGCAGCTGGGCCCGTAAGCCATGGCCGCTTAGCCTGCGCGTCCGGAGCCTGTGCTCCACAACGGTGAGAGGCCCACGTACCGCAAAAAAAAAAAAATTAAATTAAATTAAAAGACCTCTCAGGAACGTCACACCAAGGGCTTGTCACAGATTTCGCTTACCAAATCTAGGTGAATTCCTCCTTTTTCAGGGTCCCGAAAATACCTTGAGATTTCTGTACCTGTTAGTGAGGTAGCCTTCCTAATTTATCTGATAAAGGTGCTGGGGACCTAGGAGTTTCCAGTCTCTGGAGGGAGCAGATAGAGAGAAAAGATAAATGTTTTAATTTTGCCCATAGCTGTAAATTACCAAATCGTTGTAAACCATAAGTAGCTTGAGGAGGAGAGCTTCTTTTTATCCAGTTTAGCATTATGGTCTGAAAGT
This sequence comes from Neophocaena asiaeorientalis asiaeorientalis, assembly GCF_003031525.2. NCBI lineage: Eukaryota > Metazoa > Chordata > Mammalia > Artiodactyla > Phocoenidae > Neophocaena > Neophocaena asiaeorientalis. Next base: position 6,131,668 of record NW_020173068.1, read on the forward strand.
CAGAAACTTGTGTTTATCCAAAAGTCCTTTTTATAAATCTTCTTGAAGAGGAAGAATTTTTGCAAAGGCATCAGAGTGAAACCGTTAAGCGTCTATAATGACAAAAGACTTAATGCAAGTTTAAATTCTGATTATAATGTAATTAACAAGGTAACTTGGTTACTGTTGTGACATGACACAAGATAATAACTAGAATTATAACTGATAACATTTTACCAGGACATATCAGAATTTTTTTGAAACTCCATATAAGTTCTAGACTATCTATATTAGTAACAGTTACCATAAAATATAACCTAAGAAGATTTATTACACATTTGACAATACTTCCCATGTACTTTTTTTTTTTTTTTTTTTTTTTTTT